>NC_091830.1:41132125-41454625 GCF_038994185.2 Dermacentor albipictus
AATTGCGGTGGCGCAGAAAGTGAGTGTTTTATTTTCCCTCCCTCTCTACTGAGACAGGCAGCCAGAGCTGGGTGTGGCCTTCGTGATCTCCCCGGTGCAATCTCGGAGGTCACACCTAAGCTGTGCATTCCCTTTTACCTCTCTCTGCGGTGAGCTGCACTGCCTGGCAGCTGGGCATAGCATCTGATATCGCGTTGGCATTGGTGCAATCTGGAAAGCCACAAGCCGGCTGAGCGAGGCGGTGCAGTGAAGTTCGCTTGCCTCCTTGGTCACATAGTGGAGCGCTGTGTTGTATGCCACAGACGTGCTGCTTGACCTTGACGGGTCAAGTTGAAATCAAACATGAAAGACCATGGCAATGGAACAGAAGGCAACTAGCTAAAGGCTGTCGCGTCAGGTGCTATGAAGTCGCGTGCGTGTTGCATACGCTGAAGATTCTTTGGTTGTTTTATTCAAATTTTATCAAATCTGTGGATGTTTAGCTGTTCCGCGTGCCGCAAAGCTGTTTTTTAGTTCCATGTTTGCAATTGTGCACCCTACTGGGTGCACAGTGTCACCCAGTGGTTAGGGTAGTCGTAGGATTAGATGTTTCTAAAGCATTCGATAATGTGAAGCATTCGGCCATATTGGAGAGTCTCGGAGCTCTCTATGTGGGCACGAAGACTTACAATTACGTAAAGGATTTTCTTACAAATAGAATGGCAAATATCAGGTTGCGAGGGTAGTCATTGGAACTTATTAAACTGGGAAGCAAGGGTACGCTGCAGGGATCAGTTTTGTCACCCACCTTGTTTAACGTCGCAATGATCGGTCTCCCCAGGAAGCTGGCAGGCATAGAAGGACTGAACCACACGCTCTGTGCAGACGATCTCACGCTATGGATGAGCAGAGGCAGTGACGGGCAGATCAAGGAGACACTGCAGAGGGCAATCAAAGCTATTGAGAAATATCTGGAGCCGATTGGCCTATGGTGCTCGGCGGAGAAGTCGGAGGCCCTTTTCCTAACACCGCAGGCGTGACGATGGGGAAGGGGACAGGACCTGGAATACGGCATCAAGTTGTGGGTAAATGGTAACATTATTTGCACTGTCAACAGTATCAGGGTTTCGGGTTTGCGGATTCAAGCGAAAAGGAAAAAACGCCGAGACGATCCAAAGACTGGAAGCGGGTACCAGCCAGATGTGTCGATTACTCAAGCGAGTAGCAAACAAACGTGGGCATGAAGGAGGCAAACCTCCGAAGGTTACTGCAATTTTTCTTAATTAGCAGGGTCATATATGTAGCCCCCTACCTCAAATTCACCAAAGTAGAGAAAGACAAGGTTGAGATCATTATTAGGAAGGGGATCAAGATGGCTCTCGGTCTTCCCCTGAACACATCAACGAACAAAATCTGAAGTTTATGGGTGTCCAACACCTTAGACGAGCTCATTGAAGTGGCGGCAGTATCGCAATATCAGAGACTGCTGCGTAATCAGGCTGGTGGAAGGATCCTGGAGCGGCTGGAGTTCAGGATCCAGGCATGTTCGAAGCAGACAGGCAAAGTCCCACCGCAAGTCAGGTACAGGCTGAGAATACTCCCGTTGCTCAAGGATATGCACCCGGTGCATCACGAGGGCAGGCAAAGGGACAGAGCTGAGGCACTGCAGAAAAGGCTGGAAAGCAGGCAGGATGTGATATACACGGACGCAGCCTTAATTACATGCGAAAACGCAGGCCCTGCCTCGTGCTGCAGCATTTGGGAGCAGCAGAGGCAGAAGAAGTTGCCATTGCGCTGGCTCTGACTCAAAAGAATGTGAGAGTTATTGTTAGGGATTCAAAATCTGCAATCAGACATTTTGATACGGGCAGGATCTTGGCTGCAGCTGTACACATATTAGCCGTCAGGCAGCCCCCTGTGGAGCAGGTTTCACTAGTCTGGACACCGGCTCATCAGGGTTTGCGAGGGAATGAGAAGGTGCATGCGCTGGCCCGAGGTCTCACTTTCCGTGATCCCAGCGCTGTCTCGACAACCCCCCCAAGTGAGGAACCCCCCTACAGACCGGTGACGAACTGAACTCTTTTTCAGGAAATTCTCAACCATTATAAGCTGGGGCGTAAGACTTACCTGAGAGTGGATAAGAACCTTACTAAAAGCGAGGAAGTTATGTGGAGGAAGCTGCAAATGGGGGGTATTTACGAACCCACAACTGTTGAGCAAATGGCATCCCTCGGTGTATAGCCCTTGGTGTAGGCATTGTGATGGTATAGCGGACTTACTCCACATGGTTTCGACCTGTCCTAGCTTTGATGAGCCAGATAGATGTAGAGAATCCTGGGAGTCCTTGCTACTTAACGAAGAAAATGCTCGACAGGTCATCGGTCTTGCCCTGAGCACCGCAGCGTCCCAAGGGATCCCAGCCGGCGGTTAGGGAGGATGAGCGTGGGTTTAGGCTGAAGCCTCTACCCCGTCATCTATTTGACAGGTACAAATAAAGTCACTTCTCTCTCTCTCTGGCAGTCCTTCAGAGCTATTTCAGATATGGCTTTGGCGATTTGAGCCCTTGAGGACGATTAAAGGCATGCATTCGTTTTTTTCCGACTGCCAGATTTTTCAGGCATTTTCACAGTCCCCAAGTCCGAAAAATTAAGGTTGATTGCACCTCCAAGATACAGTGTGCAGATGGCTATGTGCAGCCATGGCCGAGTTAGAGGAGGAGATGCATGATACCCTGCCCATGATGTGACACATTTAGGCAGCGTGGAGCTGCCAAGATTTTGATTCATTGACCACTATTAATTCTGACGAAGTGAAATTCTTCAATGTACACCCAAAGCCAAGTACACAAATGCTATTTGTGTGCCCCCTCACCTTGGAATATGGCCACTCTGGTCAGAAAACGAACCTTTGAGCTCGTGCTCAGCAGCTGAACGCTGAAGCCACTTAGGCTTCACAGTGCATAAGCCGTAAGGAACAGTCACTGCAAGGACTAAGTGGAGCAACAGCTACTGCTGTTGCGACAGTGATGTTTTACCTTTGGTGGCACTTATTATTCTCCCCTGTATTAAGTATCTTCTAAGACATAGCTCACACAATAATACGGGAGAGGCACTGTGCAATTGCTACCACATGACGCACCAGTGAGTTACAATGTCATGAATATGCTGGGTTAATCTGGTGCCTGTGAAAACTGACATAAAATGAAAGCAACCAGGAGCGAACGCCCAGACACTGCAGGCGGCACAAAAGGCACCTTCAACCTACGTAGTGCAAGAACATTTGACACATTTTGAGACTCCCATGGTATCCAGCCTTTTGCTCCAGATGCTACTAAAGTGGCTAAACAGACAAATCAAAGGTATTTCAGTGTCACTGCATCTATGTGCAAAGCAGTGGAACTTACGAAGTGCTTATGTGTATTGTGCAAGGGGTACTATTGAGCATAGGCAACAACTACACTACATACAGTCTTAATTCTCCCTATGTGTTTTCTACAACGCTGTGCACAATCGTAATGCATCTATGAGCCTGCAAGATTCAGCACATAATTTTTCTCTTTAACTTATGTTTCACAGGAAAATTTACTGTATTAAAGGTCTGCTTCTGTTATTTGTATGAACATGTACTGTAAGTTTACTTGGAAATCAGCACTCGTGCATAAAATTGTTTATTCATCCATTGTGCTGTTGGGCTCTACAGAAATTCACGAACAAAAGCCAGGGCTCTCTGTTAAGTAAAGCGCAAAGGTAAGTGAGCTGCATCCTTAGAAAGCCCCTTACTTGCAAAAACTTTAAATACTTGAACTTCTAAGGTGCTGTCTGGCGAGTGTTTTACTGCAAGAATTTTCCAAAAGTTGCAACACAAGGTGCCAGGAGGTGAGCTTTCCTGTTAATGTAGACTACCCTTTCCTTTTCCTTCGACTAGCATCCACAAGCGACATCCCTTCCCTGCCTTTCTCCCATGACAGAGCAGCACCTCCGGAGCGAAGGGACCACGTCACTTTTAGTGGTAGTGTCTAGCATATTCTGCAAAGTATTTACCAAAGCCACGCACCATAATCGGTTATGTAGCAGGCAGTGCATTTTACATAGAGGTGCCTGTGCATGTCACCTTGATTATCCGAAAGCAGTGGCTCTCTTGATAGGCTTTCTTTTGTCATTTGACTCTTTTCATGCCATTGGGTGCTTTGATACTTTGCAAACATGATTGTTGGTGCGTAATCTGCACACCAAGCTTTTCTCTTTCAAAGCATTGTCCAAACCTGGTGAAGGGCACTTTAAGCTTAAAGTAAAATTTTCCTAAGAACAATTTAAGCAGCAGTACCTTGATTTGAGCGAGTTGGTTCAGTTCAGTTTCAATTCAGTTTAGTTTATTTCTTTAATAAGGAGGAGACATACATGTTTACGCAAGTATTCAGAAGGAGGTCCCAGAGTATGTGGCTGAAAGGGGACCTCCTGTCAGAAATTATATGCATTAGAGGAAATACAAAGCATAAAGAAGCAATACAGTAGTCACTATTGTCAAGAATGGCGAGTTGCGCAACAAGATTGCCACCTTGCCACCCGATTACGACAAGGGGTGCAAGACGCGCACCTCTCCCTCTCCGTCGCTGCAGCTGGGAGGCATTCAAAGAAGCGGCCTTTGCGTTGGAATCCGCCGCCTTCCTCCAGCCCCTTCGACATTGTGACGGGACTAGTTCGGTGCGTGAACAATGATTCCGGAGTTCCCCAACGCGGAGCTGATTTGAAACGCTGGACAAGCTGCCGTGGGGACGACGTATTTTGAGCGTCTCACGCTTCGGCCTAGCACGGAACAACGAGCGACCCTCGATCAGCGCCGATAGTTTCCCGGAACGGCACCCCGCGCGGTTGCCTCTGTGAACAGAGCGCGGTTGCCTTTGTGTACGTAAACTGATCTTCAGAGCAGCTGCGAGTTGGTGATGTAAACGAACAGTCGCCGCGTCGTAGGACCGGCGGATCGAGTGTATAAAAACTGTGGTTGTGCGAATGCTGAGGACACACTTCTCTTGAGCAGTCATGTTAGACTGAGACACTTCTCTTGAGCAGTCATGTTAGACTGAGTCACTTCTCTCATGCAGTCCTGTTGGACTACTACTCTTTTTCTCAAGCAGTCATGTTAGACTGATTTAATTTCTGTAAATAAACCCTTTTCCTCGTTCTCGATGAGAAGCAGTTCTTCACTTCATCAACGATCTCAGCGTAAATAAGTTGGACGACGGCATGGGCCAGCTACCTTCGAATTCATGCCGTACTCCAATCTTGGCAAAGGACCACGGACGAAGGGATTGAGCCCCCAATCCTGACACTATGAGGAAGATTATACAAAGTAAATGTAGTACAAACTGTAAAGTAATATAAAGTCAATAGCTAGTCGTAGAATTAAAACAGTAGTTTAAGGCATTCGCAACAGAATGAAGCAAGATACTTATGAAGGCTATAAATGTGAAAAAAAAAACTAATGAAAAAAGGAAAAACGGAAAGGAAATGAACAGGAGTGAAGTGAATAGCTTAGATATGTGTATTATTTTGGCTATCTAGTAGAAAAATGAATGTTTTCTTGAAGAAACCTAAAGATGAAGAGCGCTTGACATCTAGTGGGAGGGTGTTCCAAGTAGATAATGCTGCGAAATATCCAGATTGTTTTCTGTAATTAGTATGTATTAGTGGCAATGAGCAATTGTTAGCTTCAAACCTTGTGCGGTTCAAGTTAACCAAAGTTGCCGCAGAAAATATATTTACTGGAGGAGGATTATGTAATACCTTAAATAACATTACGGCTAATTTATATTTAACAAGATCTTTTACTGAATGTATTGTGTTGTTGAGAACCACATCAGAAGCACTGCAGTAGAATGGGCTGCGCGACAATATCTGGATGCCTTTATTCTGCAAATGCTGTATGGGTGCTGTTGGATATGTGTTACCCCATGCTGTAAGGCAATAATTGAGATGGCTGTGAATAAAATAATAATACAAGGTCAGCAATGTTGGTTTGCTAAAATATCTAGATTTCAGTAAAATTCTAATACCGGGAGAAATTTTGTGCTTCAAATAGGCGATATGCTTCGTAAATTTTAAGTTTGAGTCATGAATTATTCCAAGCAATGAGCATTCATTAACTGCACTGATGTTAAGAGAATTTAGGTTGACAGTGGGAATTAATTCTGGTATCCTATGATTCTAATGAAAAAGCATAAAAGATGTTTTGGTAGGATTTATGCTTAGTGAGTTAAGCTGGCACCACGTTAAAATATTTTTTAGATCAGTGTTTAGCTTAGTAGTCAGAAAAGTCAGTGAACGATTGATTACAAGTAATGTAGTGTCGTCTGCATAAAGAAAGGCCTCAGTTTCTGTTAAACAACCGGGTAAATCATTTATATAAAGCAGGAATAGTAGTGGGCCAAGTACAGACCCCTGCGGGACCCCTTTATTGGTTCATCTGAAATTAGAAAGTGAGGAACTAAAATACACAGCTTGTTGTCTATCTGTAAGGTAACATTTTATAAGTGCTAATGCTGAGCCATCGACGCCTACTGCTCGTAGTTTAGCAAGTAAGATGACGTGGTTTATGGATTCAAATGCTTTGATTAAGTGGATAAATACTGATCCTGCGTAGAAACTGGCATCTATAGTGCCTTTTATCCGTGAAAGAAAGTATAGCACAATCAGTCGAGGATCCTACCCTGAAGCCAAATTGATTTGGCAAAAGAATGTTAAATTTTGAGAAGTATTTGGTTAAGCGTTTTTCAATACGTTTTTCGATAACCTTGCTACAGAAAGGAATAGCAACAGGGCGATAATTAGAAATGTAGGAGCAGCCACTCTTTTTAAATACTGGAATAATTTTTGCTTTTTTTAGTTGGTTTGGGAATACTCCAGTTTTAAAGATCAAATGGATAACATGAGACAACGGGCATGCGATAAAGTGACCTACTAATTTAATATTTTTACAACTGATTTCGTCCAGACCTGCTCCTGTAACCGTTAAATCATGTATGATATTAATTATTTCATCTGGGCCAGTTGAAAATAGGTACAATGATTGTAAGCATCACTGAAATGATATTTGAGTATCAGTGGTATGATCAGAGGAATGGTCACAAAAACTCATTAAATGCATTCACGATTTCTTCTGGGTGTTCATACGTGGCATCTGATGAATGAAGCTTACTTATTGGTTTAGCCGGATGGGTTCGGTTCAAGAAGGAATTTATTATATTCCGCTGTCGTTTTGAATCTGCGCCAGCTTCGGCTACTCTGAATTCATAATATTTTCTTTTGGCTACCCTGAGCAGCCGGTTTAGCAAGTTACAATAGATCTTATAGCGAGTTTTGAGTCAAATGTTCAAAGGGCGTTGTTTAAATTTTCGGTACAGGTTATCTTTTTTACATAGGCTAGTTAGTAGACCATTGGTTAACCAAGGGTTCTGTAAAGATGGGACACACCTTCTGCATTTTACAAAGCTTGTAGAATTAGCGATTCATTTCTTTATGTTCTCCGAAAAGTCATTAAATGCAAATTCAGCGTTTCACTCTGAAGAGACAGAACACCAATTTAGCTCACCAACGCAAGCGATGAAGTCTTCTTTGTTAATCACGGCTTTATAGAATTCATGACAAGGTTTAAGTAATTGAAAGGAAGTTTAAGAAAGACAGGAAAATGGTCAGTGATGTTAATTTCAAGTACACCGCAAACTGGAGGGCACATAAGGTTGGAAAATATGGTTTAACTCCACCATATCAACTTGACCAAAAATAAGGTTCAACTTGACAGTTTTCATAAAGCACATCATGACTATTTGTAATAAGCGCCTGTTGGAAGTAGTGTCAGTCCTGTCGTATGTGTTCCTTTGACTTCGTCTTCGTCTTTAGCCTTTTTTATGAAAACTGTCAACAACTTCAGGTACTCCCTAAAGCAAGCCTGCAAAAGTAAACTTTTTCAAGTAATATTTAAAAAGCTATATTAGCTATGCAAATGCCATTTACAGACGCGTTATACTTTTTGGCAGATGCTATTGTGTATGAAAAAGTATTGCCAGACAAACTATGGTTTACTAGAAGTGATGTAACAATGGTAAGGTTTTCGCACGGTGCACGCTTTGAAAACTTGGTGGCCTTCGAAAACGTTGGTGCCAACATGTACTTGGAAAGAACTCAATGCATAGTTATCTTTTTCTTTCACCAGCAAACAATGCATACCTGCCAACCTGTAAACACTAAAATTTGTACAGATCCTGTGACCATGACAAGGAGCATGGCGGAAAGCGGTAACCACACACGTTTTATTACTGAAGAAGGGTCTGGATCCAAGCTAGTTGGTACGGCATCATTTTTTTGCAGGCAGGTTAAGTGCACAAAGACAGACAGCGAAAAGAAGACAAACAAGACGCTGCTTACAACTAATTCTGTAGGTCCATGAACGGCCAGGCCTAAGAACATGCGACATCCTGAAAAAAAACAAGGCATATGCACATCTGCTTTGCACTGGGAAAGAAGCTGCAAGTGTGTGCCATTGTGTGATGAAATAAATATATTGGGTAGGAGCAGGTACACGATGCAGCGTGAGCTTTTGGAAGCTTTTTTTTTTGTCAAGCAGATGGATGGCGTTTGCATTAGGGACACATCTGTTAACCTGAGGAAGGACAGGGATAGTTTGCTGGAACAGCTGAATGGATCATGTCTTTAGTTATGATAAAGAAAGGGCAGGAGACCATAATCAGTCCTTTTACTTCCTGCTAAAATACATCGCTTGTTAGTTAGTGCGTGTGTTGTTCTCTGTCCTGTACGTGTCTTTCTTTTGCAGTCTTTTCATTTATTCCCTATCATGTGTACGTTGTGTGCATTTTTGGTCCTGCAGTTTAATTCTGTGGTCAGAACGTGAGCCAAGTGCTTTGGTGGCTTAGTGTTTGTGCCGTTATGTTGCAAAGGGTCGTAGGTCAGATTCCTGAACATAACGGCAGCACTTGGCACAATGCAATTACACTTGTGTGCCCAGTATTTGCTGTCCTTCGAGGAAGTTAGTTTTGTACGAGTCACTAAGCCTCTAGGTCTGTGTGAAGGTCCTGCTGCACAGATTGAAAGAAAACAGCATTACACAAAAGCAATGTTTCTTCGACCCCACTTACCTTCTTTAAAAGTGTACTGACATGATATTTCCAACTCGTCAGTTTTTTCCGTAAAGTGGAGGTTCGGGACCTCTTAACCCTAGAAGATATACTGGCAAGCCTCACAGTGCCTTTAAATATTTATTGTAATAGCTTTTCCACAGCCACTTTCTGTTTTGTATCCCAGAAAGTGACTGAATCGTGACCACATGTTGCAGAATGTGGTCATGTGGGAACAGGACACTCTGATGGTTAGACATGGTTAGACAGTCCTTCTGGCTCGCTGGGTCGTCCGCTGTGTTGCTGCATTGGGCCTTACAACCAGTAGCAGCATAGGAGACAGCCGAGCAAGTCACAGCAAGCATCAAAACATTGAAATGTCCTGCTTCCACCTAACCACTTTTTTGCGTCATGACATCACGACATAGTAGAAACGTAAACAAAACCAGCTGAAGGAAAAGCTATTATAATTAATTATTTAGGATTCTTTGAGGTCTGATAGTATTTTATCTAGGGTTTAGAGGTCTGGGACCTTGATTTAATGCAAAGAAGAAAATTAATATTAAGTAAATTCATGTCAGTACTCCCTCAATGAGGGAAGTGTGAGCTCTGTCAAATCAACTCTGTGTTCTTCATGTAGAGCAGGTTTGAGACAGGTCAGAGAGTTGACGTTGTTGTAGCTTTCGTGTAAGCCAGCACCAAGAGCAAGATGTAACCGTAAGGCACTGCTCTGCACTGTGCGATTGTTGTGACAGTGTGAGTGCACTGCGGAAAGCCTGCATGACACTTGGCACGGTTCAACAATGGTTCGTTTTCTCCCCTTGGCCCACCTGTTTGCATTTGGGCCATAGATGCGGAGTTGACGTCGGAACAGTTCACCGGACTGTCCCTGAAGGTATTCGAGACCTTCGGGCAGCGATACCACTGGCGGGATGATGACACACCGATGGATGCCGATGCGTAAGTGGTCCTGTCCCGACTGCGGTCCTGTCTTGAACGTACAGTACTCAGCGATTGAAATTTGATGCTCGGAGCACAGGGATGTTGGCGCTCTTTCCTCCATTGATAGGTGCTGACACCGAGCTGATGCATTGTGGTTACGATTAAAGTGGCAGCCTTTGTGGAGAATTGCGACTGTTGCTTGTTCCCCCATTGATTATCTAGTGCTCTCCCTCCGGTAGCACAAAAATAACTGGCTGCTATGCGGTCTGAGTATTGCGCTTCAATTGCTGAGCACTGTACGTGCGTGCTTACTCTTCAGTCACACTTGAAGCCACCTGCTTGCTTTTACCAACTCGTAGCCACAGGAAAATTTCTAGATTTAAAGATGTTGAATGTTTGGTGAATATACAAATCGTGCAAGATGCCTTGCTGGGCTAATTGATGTGTCGCTGTTATGGAAAGGAGCATTCTGTTGTCCTTATTTTTTCCCGTCACTTCTCGCACTACTTTCCACCACGGAAATCGGGTTTGAATTTAAGGAAATTTCAAAAATTTTAAAGCCAGAAGTTCAACATTTGCTTGATTAACCTCTCTAGCCAGTAGGGCGAGTTAGTGTTCCTGTCTGCGGGAAACAAATCAGATGAGTGGTTGCAGCAAAATGTAGTAGCAGAGAGGGTACAACAAGCAGACTGACATCAAGGAGCTAATCGCACGAAGGCGCCAGAACAGAATGAGTGACACAGACGAGATATGTAGTGTGTAGGTTGCGAGATTAACAACTTTGTGACACAAGCCAAACAACTTCAGTCTGCGGTGCGTATGTTTTTCTATTTAACTTTACCTAGTTCCCTAGGCTTTTGTGGTTGGCAGATAGGTATTTAAGATAGCAGGGAGCAACAAGAGTGAATAGGGAGCAAAGAAAGAAGCACTCGATTGGCTGGCACAGGCATTGATGTCGCATACATAAGAGGAAAGAGGTGAAGAGAGCAACCACTGGGCTGCATCTTTTCCACTTGAGATTATGCAGCCAGGTAAACGGAAAGCTATTGGGACTTCGATGATTGCCTTCGATGGTTTCTGCTTGAATTTCTTATGTGTTCTTTGCTCTGTCCTCATCTCTTTGAGCAGATAGCTTCTCCGTGTCATGTACAGTGTACAGGGTCATCTGCTTCTAGTGGGAACATCTCATTAATATTCAAGCCAGTGTAACTTTTAACATTTCATGTACTTCATGCGGAAAATATGCCTAATGCAGATATCTAATATTGACAGATTGACCTACTGGATTTCATGCCAAATTTTTTAGCTGCTATGGTGCTTGGCGTTTTACAAAAGTGAACGACCTTGTACCTAATGGAATAAAGTGAGATTCTTGTTCCGCGGCAACACCACCACACTTGCAGGGGCGGCTTCATAACTTTTGGCTTGGTTTGTACAGAGCCTACACCTGATGGTAAAGTTTGTCCAGTAACCAAGCCAAACTGTTGTGGCTGTCTGGTGCAAAGCAGAATATCGTACTAAAAATACTAAAGATAAATTTGGTGTTAGCATCCCTCTATGTGTACCAGTGGGGCAGGACTTCTTCCGGCATGGGAAGGATTGCTAGTACATGGATTTATCTAAACCTTGTCACGTTTCATGAAATCAAGAAAAAGAAGTGGGCATGGGCAGGACATGTAATGAGGAGGGAAGATAACCGATGGTCATTAAGGGCTATGGACTGGATTCCAAGGGAACGGAAGCATAGCAGGGGGTGGCAGAAAGTTAGGTGGGCGGATGAGATTAAGAAGTTTGCAGGGATGACATGGCCTCAATTAGTACATGACCGGGGTAGTTGAAGAAGTATGGGAGAGGCCTTTGCCCTGCAGTGGGTGTAACCAGGCCGATGATGATGATGATGATTATGATGATTATATCACGTTACACTTAAAGTGCCCTGCACCAGGCCCCATAACAAATTTTGGTTGTACGCTTAAAGTTGTTACGTGTCTTCTAGAGAGCGTTCTGCTGCAAAAATTTTTAAAATCGGCTCATTAATAGCCAAGATAAAAATATTTCAGTACCGCGAACCCATAATTTCAGCAAGCAGGCTCCACTGCCAAGCAAGGCACTCTCTCCACTCGCCCCGTCTAGCCTCCGCAAGCGAAATTCCTTTCCTGCGTTCTCCCATACTGGACCTCGCTGTTGTCTTGTTCGCGCAGCGCATGGTTTTGCGCACTGTGCACATGGGAACATGACTAGCAGTATAATTCAGTGCTACACGAATACTGAGGCAGAACAAGCGGATCGCAGAGCATGATCACGTGCTGGAACACGGTAGGAAATGGCATAGTTTCGATACCTGCGCACGTGACCACACGACCGGTTGAACAAGCAGACGAAGCGGAAGTACGTCTCTCTTGCTTCAGTGCGAAGTAAAACAAAAAACATGCAGACATTCCGTTTGTGTGTTTTATCATTTCTCTAAACTTACGTGTAGGCCTTACGTGTAGGCCTTACGTGTAGGCCTTACGTGTAGGCCTTACGTGTAGGTCTTCGTGTAGGCCTCTATACAGCCTCTATTTTAAGTCATAGCACCAATTTTACCAAACAAAAACACATGTCCTGGCACTCTTTGGCCTTAGATGCCTTTGCGCCAATAAACTCCAATCATCATCATTTCTCTAAACTTCAAGTCGTCAATTCAAGCAACAGATCGCACAGATAAGAGATGTTGCCTTGAATAATTCTCGGTCACATGTCACCATGAGTGACGTCACACTGCAGACACCAGTGCGTAGGCGCAAGCACACAAGTACTTCATCCTCCGGCTTGAAGTGCGGCAGGCTTGAGAAGAAGAAAAAACGGTGTTCGATTTGACATTTTAGATCTTTCCGCAGTGCGTAGGGATGTAATACTTTGCAGACACGATTGTTATCGTGTAGTGTATGCTCTGCGTTTGTCAGCTCAAAATATCCAGACCTGGTTAGGGGCCCTTTAAACAAGCTTTTGGGCTTGTTGTAAGACGAAGTTTTAGCTCACGGGCTCCATATATATATATACACGGGAATGGGGAAATGGTTGTCTTGACAACCACTGCACCAAATTTGGTGAGGTTTGTCGGAATTAAAAAAAAAAAATTTAGAATCTAGTGATTTAGTGAAACAAATTTTTGACTTGGGCTGTCAGTTTTTGTAAAATAGGAATTGCTGAAAATCACAAATTTTCAGAAAACAAAACTATCAAGCTTTTTAAGTTCTCTAACTCTGCAATAAAAAACAATATCAAAATTTGTAAACTGCATCTAATAGTACTTTTAAGGCCAACCAAATTGATATATTATACTATATGGCTTTTACATACGGCACTAATATGCAAGGATTTTTGCAAAATCTTTGTAAACAACGCAAAATATTCACATAAGATATAATTTAACATATCAAATTTGTCCACTTTAAATGCTCTAACAGAGGCAGTTTACAGAACTGCGATATCTATTTATGGTGTAGAGCTACAAATGTGTAAACATCGTGCTTCTTTCTTTTTAAACTAACTGATTTTTAAAAATTGCTGTTAAGAAATTCAGGCCCTAAATAGAAATTCTGCTTCTAACAGACGCTGGAATTTCACTTTGTCTCTCACATCTAATGAATTTCATTAAAATCAGCCCAGTAGTTGTCTCAAGAACAATGTTTCTGCGTTTTACATGTATTTGAATAGCCGGCATAGGGGTTGGGCCCAAGCTAAAGCTTCCTCTTGACCTTGACCTTCCTCTTCCTCTTGAAGATTATTGCCTCGAGTTTGCTGTATGACCTCATTTTATCCCCGAAAGTCTGCTGTCATTGTGTTTTCAGAGCATCATATTTAAAAGGAACTCTTTAAAAATCTAAATTGTAGTCATCCATGGTCAGCGTCACTGCCCAAAAGTCGTCCACAATAATTACGTGATTATTAGAAGCGTCAAGGCTTCTTTACACACTCAAAATTGCATAACAGAATGAAGTAGTTAATACAAAACTGCCATTTAGAACGACAGAAAGCTGAGCTAGTTGGTAAGGATTCATTATGCAGAATAGAAGTGAGGCGTGCAGACAGGACACAAGAGTTGTCCACTTCTCTACTTTTGTGTCCTGTCTGCACGCCTCACTTCTATTTTGCATAATAAAACAGTCAGCTGCTCTGAAGAAATATGCAGCTGGCACGCAGCTCAGCAAACCATAAAGGCCAATAAAAGGAGCTGCTGTTTGCTTTTTCAAAGTAGCCACACCAAATCATAGTAAAATCCATGTGCTGTGCATCATTCCAATGGGGAATAAGTAACTTCACTGCCAAGCTTTACTCTAGGAGCTTTATTAGGGAAATTGTAAGGGAACTTCTGAAGGGGAACTAGGGGAATTAGGGAACTTGTGAAAGAAATTAAACTAGTAGTAAGTTGAAAACGCAGTAACCGGGGAGCTCCACAAACAAAATGGCGACAATATCTCACTTGGCTGCCTGATTTTTCTTTCTCGTGCTATGTTCATTGATAGATGCTTATAGTATCTCGTTTGCATTATCTAACAGACTGCTATCAGATTTTTTTTAAACAATTCTTAGTTCATAAATCCTATTTTTAATTCTTTGTAAACTGTGAAGCCATTCCAGCGTGAACATCTTGCTTGGAGAAGAGTGTGCAGTATTGTTTAGTGCCTAAATTTTGCCTCTGAGCGTAGAATGTTTGCATGCCATGATGAACGTATAGCGCTATAAGTAACGTATAGCATATTGATCTCAATGATAGCGTAAATCTCTTCCTATGTGTTCATAAAAAAAATTTGCCTTCACAAAAATTTTCTCAAGTTAAAACTGATGTTTTGGAAATAGAAATTAGCTACCAGTAAAGCAATGCACATTTTGTAAAGTAGTGCCAAGGCAGGCTGAAATTGGTAATGTTGGTACTCAGTCGTCTTTTTTTTTGCTTGTTTGTGTAAAATTGGGCTAGTGGCTAGCACAATGCAGACACCTGTTGGTGTATTGACAGCTGCTTTTAAAGCGGTGTTGTTAAACACTTCTCAAGGTTTATTCAAAATCTCAGGACAGACAAGTACTTTGCAGCTACCAAATGTCAACAGCAGTGAAAGCTGCTTTAGAGAGACAGCGTTGAAGTCTTCAACTATGCTGGCTACTTTGCTACCATGCAAACAAACGAAAAATGGGAGCTGCACAATCGAGTGGACTCTAGTCAGCTCTCTTTGTCAGACTTAAAGTCACGTTGAAGGCTTGTTGATGTGGCCGTAGTAATGCTCAGGCTAGAGGTGGCAAGCCTTGGAAAATGCATTATTGGAAAGTGCCATGCTCAAGTTCGTCAGACTGTGCAAATCTGCAACTACTCATCCTTTACGACAAACTAAGATGCATTGTAGCCTAAAATAAAATGTGAGGGAAATAAGCGACTTCCCATTTCCTTCGATTAAAAAAAAAAGAAAATTGCAGTAACCTTTCTGTTTTACCCTGGCATTAAAAATTTGCTGCCAAGGGGCGAGCAGTGTCCAGGCGTGTTCGTGTTTGGATATGTGACTGCTCGCTGTAATGAATTAGAACATAGCCTCAATCATGTCACCATGGCTTGCCTTGGCTTGCTGCTTTGTGGCTTAGTGCTCTGATATGTTTAAAGCTTTGCAGTGTTCAACTCTGACAGCGTTTCGCCATATTCTTGCTTTGTTCCCGCCTTGAGCAGTTTGGTTATTCACGTTGCACTTCCGCTCTCTCTTTTCTCTTCCTCTCATTCTTGGAAAACCAGGGGTGACTCCATCTTGGGCCCTTCGTCCTGCCTCGAGCAAGATGCTCTGTATCTGTCCGAGTCACATCACCCTGAAGTCATATTGCTCCCCAGGTCCCCAGATCCTTCAGAGCCGGCTGGCCAACTCACCGACGACTCCGACCACAAATTCGGTGCCACAATGAGCAATGGCGACAGCAGCCAACTGTGCGACCAAAGCCTGAGCGGTGAACCTCCCAGTGCTTCGGAGTGCTTGACGAACGTGAATCGGGCTCCGATGCAATTCAAGAGGGAACCCGAAGACCCGCCAGAACCGAAACAGGAATGCTGGCCTGAAAACACCGCCAGCGGTAGCGAGGATGACCGTGCGACCATGTGGGACGCTCGCCATATGCGGACGGACTACACGGGAGGCCAGACGAATAATGGGATCACCTTCTTGGGCTCGATCGCAAAGATGTGCGACACCGTTCAGAAGGCAGCAAGCGAGGTTGTGTCTTTGAAGCGGCGAGAGCACAAGATGAAGATGTCAGTTTTGAGGGCAAAGATGGAGTATTACGAGACAAAAAGGAGGAAGCTGCAGCAGTCTGAGGGAGGTGGTGGTGCAGCATGACTAGGTTTTACTGCGTAGAAGAGTTGGTATGCGTAAGGTAGTAGCAGGACTGGAGCCTTGCAGTGATGGGAAGGCTGTGGAAACTGCATTTGGCTTCGATTTCTCCTAGTAACTGAGCCTGTAAGTGAATTGGTTCACAGAAATACAACCTTGGAAAATGTCCAAGGTAATTTGCAGCGAAGCGTGGAACATGCATGAGTAAGGTAACAGGATCAAATAGCTGTTCTGATGAAACCGCCGACTTGTTCGCACTCAAATGTCACGCAAACATGGAATCTTGCAGCACACGCTGCTGGAAACCATGATTGGCTGCAGCACTTTTGCTGTCTCGTTTAGAACAAGCCACGACTGCTCATCGTCTGTGGCGATATGAAACCAAAAACAAAGTAATTGTCCCACTGAAAGGAACAGTGGTACTGTCTGACTGCTGTGACGAAACATAAGGCACAGCGTGTTGCTGCAACACTCAGAGATGGCAGCTGTGTTCTGCAGCTGAGAAAGCCAAATGTTTAGCACCCAGCACCGCATCACAGATCAGTACTTTGCATGTGTTCTGCAAGAAGCAGGGAAGTGCTGTAGCCATGTAATGTTTGCGAATGAAATACGCTGTGAAATTCCATCTCTGTGCAAAATTTTAGGACAAATGAGCCAGTGGATCATCCGAAAGAGCCATTTGTAATGGACTCCTCATCTTATGCAACATATTGTTTGTTGTCAAATTTGCTTCAGTTTTAAATTTGAAATGGTTGTTTCAGGGTGGTCTTTGGTGCAGAGCTGCAGTCCAGCTTTTAATTAATATGGAGATGTCATTTGGCAGATAGCTGTGTGACTGGCATTGTTGATGCAATTTTGTGAAGCAGCATTGTAGGCACTAAGCTGAAGTAATTCTGGTTAGCTGCCAGTGACTAATTTTATGAACGAACTGCTTTTTTTTCTCCGCACAATTTATATCTACTAGATGACCATGGCCAAGCTATTGGCCAATATTTGAACAAAAGCCATTGTGGTGCTGTTTTCATTTTAAATGTTTATCAAAGCAGGCATTTATCATAGCAGGTGAAGAACTGGACCTTCATAGTTTAACACTGTGAATCCTTCTCGCTTCCTTCTTAGAAAATTATTTTGACAACGTTCCTAGTGTCATCAGAACCTCCACGTAGTGTTAGTTTGGTAATGCTGATGATCTATGGTAAATTTATCATAATATATCTGCTTGAGAGAGCTTCAGGTAGTGTATTTAGTCTTGCGGCACAGCTCAGAACGAGCAAAAAAGGAAGGTGGCAGGGGTAATGAAAAGGATCGGAGCACAGGACATACCAACTTGCCCAGACTGCTATGCTTTTTCTGGCTGTCTACTTCCCATCACTAATGGATTTACCGACGAGTAAAAAATAAATGAATATTTAATTACGTGTTGCCTTTTAGGGATAAGAAACTGCTGAATCACTGCTAAAGTTAAGCACTATTCTTTTGTTTCTTTCAAATGTGGAAAAGTGAATTGCTAAGAGAATGTGAGGCTAAATTTTTCTTGAAAAGCAAGTTTGTTGCGTCTCGCAGCCCTTCAGTGCACAAACGTTGTGTGCCATGGGACCAAAGCCTTCTCCTCACTGCTGGCCTAGTAAAATCATCCCGATGTTTTGCATTTTTTTGCCCATGAATTACTTTACGTGTAGGCTGCGTACCCGATTCCCTCTCCCAAGGACAACTTGTTTGTGTATTTCTTTTACAGTGGCATTGCTGGTGTTTGTTTACAAGAGTGTGTGCCTCCAATCTTGGATCTGTTTGTGTAGGTGCGTCACATGTCATTGCACATTCACATTGGCGAGTGCAAAAGATGGTGCGACCGTTTCGATTGGTTACTTCAATCGGGAAAGTTACTTGTTTAGGGTTACTTCCTGATTTTCTGGCACCAATTCGATATCGTGAAGTTGGTGACCCATGCACCAGTGCATTGAGTTGGTGCCTCAGAATAACATGCTCCCTGATGCAGCTGCTTACCTTACATGTATCACAATTTGAATGGAGCCAGTTTTTACATAAAAGAATACTAAAGTGGCGTCTTGGTTCAAACTAGTTTGTCATTCATATCAAATGGTACACGGCGATGCAGGACTGGATGGACATATGCACAAGCTGACAGAACATGCGCCAACTGTTATATTGAATCTACTCTTGAAAAAAGATTTGCTTTCAAGATTGCTCATAGTTTGTTTTATTTTATAGAATATGCGTTTATGTGCCAAGAAAGACTTACTTTTAAGATCGCTAATAATCTTTCTTATTTTACAATTATCTGACAGTGGGCTTAGAAGTGATTTTCCCAGAAACTTCAATTAGTATAGTTGGCACGTCTGTCAGGTTGTGTTCTTGTCATCTTGTTCTTTTTCGATCTGTTTGATAAATCTCCAGAAGGTTTTTTTTAATTTCTTTTCTGCAAAGTCATATTCTTTGTTTGAGTTTATAATAGAGCCGACTCTCTGTAACACACACAAGGACAGGCATGCAGTGCCGCCATCAGAACTCTACAGGAATCCAAGAAAGACAAAAGTGAAGTGAAAGATGAGTGGTTTGCAGCAGATGCAAATTTGTTAGGATAACTAGCTAGCATTATCTTTTGCTTAGAGAGGTGACTAAGACGTATGTAAAGAGATTTTATGCTTGTGGGTTTCTATTGCACCATGTGAATACAGAGCTAATTTTGTGTGAAATTATGCGCTGTATTCTGGTTGTCATCTTTACGGAGGTTGCACTGCCTGATTGAGTTGGTAAAGGCAAGGCGCAGAAGACCAGGACTCAAGAAGAACACAAACGACAGGACCGGCGCCGGTCCTGTCGTTTGTGTTCTTCTTCTTGAGTCCTGGTCTTCTGCGCCTTGCCTTTACTAATTCAAGCATGAACCAACTAGCCCAAGCAAGAGTTTTACTTGAGCACTGCCTGATACTGCCTGATTGGCTGAAGAAGCAGTGGATGAGTCGGTTCGTTCACGACAAAACATGTTAATGCACTGGCCTTCAACAGCAAGCACAAGCGAATTTGTGGCTTGCGAGATTGGGCAACAAGTTTTTCTCTTGCGATGTGTCAGAAGGTAGATTAACTAATGTGTATGGATGCTAAATTAATAAAAACTATTCTAGAATTGTTTTTAATCTGTTCAGGCACGAGTTGTCTGTAAATGTGCATTCTGTTAGATCTTTTACTGGGTATAAAACATCGCAAAGGCATAACTACTGGTTATACATTTCTTTGTCCGCAGAAGGAAGATCACATAGACAGGCAACAATCGTTATTGCATTAAGAGAATGTGCTGTTGGTCTGCTTGAAGAAGAAAAAACAAACGAGGACGAAAAGAAGACGGGTACAACAGATCGGTGCTAACTTCCAATTAAACTTTCATCTGAAGAAACAAGGTTTATATACATAAAATATGTATTGCACCACTGTGAGGTTATGAACTCTCTATTGCGTTGGAAAGGCAATCTCTTTGTTGGCGAATGTCACTGACGGGCAGCTAATGCACATGCCCTGGGGCCTCGCAATGAGAAAGGCTTCCAGTATCTCCGTTTCTAGTCTATCTTCGGAACGTACCAGAAACTTGGTGTGATTAAAGTTTGGACAGCGTTCGCAATGCTTACAATGTTCAGCCAAATGCCCACCCTCATTGTTATTACAGCCCGGTTGTACTCTCGTGCCCTTTCATTGTAAACACGCCCCATTTGCCTGATTGTATGCCTGGTTGCAGCTTAGGGGGGATTTCATAGACGACATTTCATATGCATTGCGTGTGCTACACCGCAAGTTCCTTAGAGCAGGGGCCGCCAGGTTCTGCTTTGGTCACCATAGGGCTAATCTTAGCCAACTTACATGGCACACTGAAGACAATATTAAAATTGGGCCTTTGCGCAACCTCTTTGGTGGGACACTTGTGGGACACCCTCTGCCAATATGGGATCCCATGTACCTTCCTCCTGTCACCCAGTTTTGCTTTGCTCAATCTTACCCTTACCTGTTCAATCTTTCAAGAAGCTTATCACAAACCCTAGAAACTAAATATAACTGAAAACCAGCTTGGCTCAGCCTTGTAATCTGGTTATTAAAACTGATTTCTACACTTGGTGAATGCAATATTTATTTAGTGCTTCGTTTAGATATGTCATAGCGACTCCTTTTTAATTTGAGGTGGGCACGGTCATATGAAATCAGCTTCTAGCTCAACCCTGGCTGGTACTCTCAGCACTTACGCGTGTTTAACAACATGTAGAACAACAAAGTAGAAAGCAACTGGGCCGTAAATAACAACGCCTGGCGGCCATATGGCTGAAATTGCCATTCTGTTGTGATAGGCAGTTCCTGACGTCACAGTGGTGCAGTTCTTTTTTGATGTATATAAACCTTGTTTCTTCAGTAAAAGTTTAATTGGAAGTTAGCAACCGTCCATTGTACCGGTCTTCTTTTCATCCTCATCTCTCTCGCGCTGTTTTTCTTTTTTTCAAGTATGTTACACCAACCTGCCCACATCAAGCTCCTGCAAGTCTGCTTGCACTTGTTATGTGTCATGCTAAATTATTCCCTTCTCTTTTGCTATCGGCTGCCATATTTCTTGTGCAGAAAGGTGGATGAAATGGATTCACATGTGAATTAAATCTGCTACTTTCGCTGCGTCGGTCAACCAGATGACATTCTGCGGGCATTGCAGGGACGAGGATCAGGGTACGGTCCCAAGTGTAAATTTGCTAAATACACTAATCTCACAAACTTCAGTTGAGAAGAAGACTTCAGGACGGTGACATGCAGATCGTGGTTGCTGGTGCAGGGTCGGCGTGAACATTGATGGTCGCTAGTTTCACTCGGTTGCAAGACCTCCCATCATTTGCTGGTGTGCATAAACCTCTCTAATCACTAGCGTGCGGTGCGAAATTTTGGAAAGTGTCGCACGATTGAGCGCAAACAGTGCCAATATGTGAACTTGTCATTTCTTTTAGCTTATGGCTATTTTTTCTTGAACTTACTGCATATCATTGTTTGTCATAGTCATCATCATAGAAGCACCTTGTGGCAACTACTTCATGAAGGATAGATTACCATTTCTTTGCACTAAATGGTGGACACAGATCCTTGAGTCGTCATTGGTTGGTCACACATCTTTCCGAGTCACAGGCTCCACGGTGATCGAATGTTGTGTCTTATTGCTCGATTATTTCTTTCTTTCTATGTGGAAGGATGGTTGATAGGGGTAGTACTGTGTGTTTCAGTCCTTCAATACGTTCACTAGTTAAGAGTCAGTAATTTTAAGACACTGTTTAGGGCTCATCAGCTAAGTTTTTCGCTGCAGCACTTATTACGAGGCACCGTCCACGAGTGAGCTTTCCTACATTTTTCTAGTGTGTGGAAATGGGGATGAGTGTTACACAGCGAGGTGCTCACCCAGTGAACCAGTCTTTTTGTTTACTACTGCACTTGTGGCTGTTTACACACCTGCTTTTGGTACTGCTTTTTTTTACTGTCAGAATGCTGCTCCTTGATTACAATTTGCTGCCGAGTATTTTTTATTAGCTGACTCTAAAAGCTGTGCGCGTTGGTTTCCTACTAGGTTGCAGTGTTAGTAACTATGTCCCCTGATAAGAAGCATGCATTGTTTAGAAGCTCTTGTTTTTATAATATGGCCTTCTATTTTTTTTGTGGCGTGCGGATGATAAGTTGTGTATGTCCGGCTAAGCTTTCGTGCTCCCGAGTCTCTAATGCCGAAAGCACGCAGTCACTTATGAAATGTTATATACAATGGAGTGAGTTAAAACTGTCCCCTTAGGCCTTTTGATGCCACACGTACCGAGTTTTATACTTCTAGCGCTTATTTACTGATTATTTTTTTGTATTCCACGTGCTGCCTTTGTCCGATGTGTCTAGCCCATGTGGTCATAAGTTTTAGCTTACCATGATCGTTATTGTTTATCTGCATTTTAGTGTAGCCATCTATGTAAGCCCCCCTTTTTTTACATATTGAAATTGAGGAGAGTGTTCCTATCATACGTCTGCACTCTATCATAGTTCAGGCCTTGGGTCTTACCGATGTGGTACGAGCTGTGACCTCCATTTCGAGGTCTTGTTTCCAAGCTCTCATGTTGAGGATCAAAGACATGTTGAAAAGTGAGGCTACAAGTCTTCAAGAGTTGTTCAAAGAGGTTGCTGTAGATGTGCAGGCACTTTAGAGGCTTTCCAGCCAAAACACTATGCAAAGTTAATGTAATGTTTACTGCCCATGCTTGTTTCCGTCTTGGTGTTACTCATCAAGTTTGTATGTTTGTTTCTGAGCACTATATTTTTCTGTCAGCTTCCTGATCGCTTCACACATTTTAAAATTTTGCAGCACTTCTGTTCTCCATGCTTAAGTGCTCGAAATAACTAATGTTTCTTAGGGTGTGTTCGTTTCATTGGGGAACATCTTAGATACACTGGCATTGAATATCGGCAAGGTATTTTGGTTAACAATGGACGACATTGCTGTATTGAATCGATGTGGTACTGATGTGACCATCTCTGTATGTATGGTTGGTGTCAAAAGTCTACGGATTACAAGATATGAAAATCAGCTGAATATCTCCACAGTCTGAACTCATAATTCTGTGTTTAGATTGCATATGACATTAGTGTTGTGCAGTTTTACTGGGCCTTGTTCAGCAAGTGCTTGGAAATTCATATTCTCGGATCCGATGGTTTGTAAACTTTTGATGCTAACTGTATACCTGAGGGAAGATGGGAAGTGCAGTGCTACTGGTGCGTCCAGCAACTGAAGTTTTTTTTTTTTTGTGCGTTCTCTGTGGAATAACTAGAACATGAATTTTTGGTGCGTCCTATTTCGGTACTGGGTGAAGGTGATCAACTTACAAGCCTTGTTGGCTGATTGTGACATTGATATCTTGTTAAGTGGCCTGTTTTATGAACTTCGCCTAATTACACATTTTCTGCACCAAAAACTGTTACAGTTAAACCTTGATATAGCGAACTTCAATGTAATGAAATTCTCACTATAATGAAGTATTTCACTTCTTGCCACTTTTTGCGACGAACACCATGCATTAGAACCTCAATATAATGAAATTTGTTTATACACGATTTCTATATAATGAAATTTCACTGCTTCGGTGAAGGAATACCAAGACAATAAATGGAAAGTTCCACAGACGCAGGTAGTTAAATGGTTGAATTTCAAGTGGCTAACTTGTGAACTCACCTCTCAAATCGCGCACCGCGCAACCAAGAGCGACCACCGAATCAGAGTAGCGTTGTATTCTGTGTGAAATCCGAGTGCGATCAGATCCTTTCATGTCACATGCGCTGTGTGCTTTGGGTGTGAGTGAAAGTGTGCGAGGGTAAGCCAAGAAGTATGGTGGGTCGACGAATTCGTACCGCCGATGTGCAGATATCGTCGACACACGACGTGAAAGCAAATCTTTCGTCACCGACTTTTTAATTCAAGAAAATTAGATTTTTTCTCATTCAGTTGCTTTTCTTTTTCGATTGCTTGATAATTCGGAAAATCTTTCGGCCCCTTCTGTGTAAAAAAAACATCGACAACTGTACTCATTTGAATAAAAGGTTGAATTTCAATACAAAATTTTCACATAACAAAGTAAATTTATGATTTTACCTACTTCGTTATATTGAGGTTTAACTGTATTTAGAAAATAGGGTTCTAGTACCAAATTTTTGTCGCAGGCAGTTGTGAAGAAAACCTGCCTTAAGTCTTTTTAGCAAAGTTTTCTTGGCAATCTTTTTTTTTTTGCTACTGTAACGTTTGGCTAAATGTGTGCTCTGTCTGCCACATGACCTTGCATGCAAATTTAGTTTTCTTTAATGCTTTAAAAGCACTTTATCGAAGGATAACAAACTACCTCATTACTGGTTTTACTTAAAAGCTTAGCTTTGCTATTTGAAGACTGTTAAAAAAAGGCAGGTGTGGCCCTTTTTTTTTCTGTTGGGAGCTGCTGTCAGATTTGCTGCTTATGTCTGATAATTTTTTTATGGCTGTGAACCAAAAAAATGGCACACATAACATGCCCACATTACACATTGCACTTGTAAAAAATGCACAAGTCCCGAACACCACTCGCGTACTTTTTATTCTTTACCCACCTTTTATCTCACCCGTTTTTCCGTTGGCATACTAGTGTTTCAGAATGTGTCATCACTCTTTGTTTGTTTCTATGGTGCCTTCGAACATTTCTGCTATGACTTGGGCATTGTCTTCTTGTTTATATATACACATTAAAAACCTGTCATTATCACTCAAGTCTTGTGTGATGCATTTTCTTGTGTGACGAAGCGAGTGTCCTTGTAGGAAGAGAAGCCATGGCCATACTTTGAAGGTCTCTGAGAATTGGCTGCATTTGCTGCAGTAACACACGGCATCCATACCCGACACTACTTTTGTTCTCGATTCGAGGAGGAGGAGGAGGAATAAACTTTTATTGTAGAACCAGCACTTTATGATGGCCAGGCCTAAGCCTCCCACGAAGGGATGTTGAGGGCTTGCCTCGCCGCCGCCTCGTGGGCGTGCTGGGTCGCCCAGGTTTGGTCGTCGAGGGCGGAGCTCCGCAGAGCCTCGTGCAACCTCGATGAGAGAGTGCACTCGTCGATTCGACAGTGCAACTTTTTTTTACCATGCCACATAAGATTGTTCCACCTATCGTCACTGTCGATTTGACAGTGCACCTCTTTTTTTACCATGCCACATAAGATTGTTCCACCTATCGTTCCACCACACATGCAGCATTTGAAAGTACCAATCATCAACTTTGGCATTGTTCTCTGAGGAATAGGACAGATTGATCTTTCATGAATTGGTCATTTCTGTAAACTTTCTGGCGCTCAAAGAAACAACATCGATAGAAGGTGTTGGCGGAATTGGCCTTCAGTATGCTTTGCATTTCCCCATACTGGGTGCAGAATATCTTTATTACAGCTCATCTAAATGGAGGATTTTTTTAATGGCAGTAGCAGTGACAACTTGGCAGGTTATCTCAATTTGCCTTGTTTTGCACTGAAGGGGCAAGAAAACCAGTCAATTTAGTGCTGGTTCAGGATTAAAACTAACAGCGTGGCTAAGACTAAGACAAAGGTAAGCAGTGAAACAATTGCTGACTATCAATTGAAAATTCTTTGCAGAAAAGTTCTTCCGGTATCAAGTGCTAAATTTTTGTGAATAAGGCTACTTTGTGTGCATTTGCATGGCAGTGAAGTGAACAAAACAAAAGATTGTGGTGAGATCAGTTACAGCAGATTGAAAATAATAAGGAAAGGTGTTAAAACACTGCAAAGACAATGTAGCATCGGACAGTCAGCTACTTTTGTATAGCAGTCTTTAAAAATGATTGTTATTTTTCTTGGAGAGCTATTGAGGGCCAACTCGTGCAACTTAGGCTTGCCCTTTTGTACGTTGTATGCCTCGCTTATTTCGGACTAAATATTTATCTGCACAAATCCTGCAGTGTATCCACAGTCGTGGCAGTACATTACCGAATGTGAAGAACACACCAAGCCTTTCAGCATGCTCTAGTGCTCCCCGAGGTGCACATTTGAACAGCGACCTGTTTGTTCCACGTACAGTGGTCACACAATGAAATGTGTTAAACTAATGCTCATGCTTTCGTTTCCACCGTCTCCAGTTTGTGTGTCATCGACCTAATTTTGGGTTGTACTCTGAGATCAGTTTGCATCACGTTCGGTGACCAGATTCATTGCGACATGACATGGCGCTCCTCTTGAGTAATTTCACGTGCAGAGTGTTCTAACTACTTTTCCTGTTATTCCTAATTCCGTGAGCCTAGTACATGGGACTGCAAATAAGTGAGACATTGCAGACGGCAGCAGTGAATGTGTTTGCGCGCCCTAAGGAGCAGGCAACTTGTACCTGCGTGCCTTGTACAATGCACTTGTGGATTGCTGCACAGATGTCGCCTGCTTTTATCCCAGCTGAAAATACCACATCGATACCATGTGGACGTCTTGTTCCGCCACTCAGATCAGTTGGCGTGTGGGCTAAGTGAAGTGCGCTACGTACTTGAAGGAGATAAAAGAACAGGAGAGGAAAGCACACCGTACACGCAGATTATGAGCGTTACAGACGTGAGTCTAGTCCCGTGGTTCGAAGCCAAGTGTGTGCGAGTTGGCCCTCGATAGATGTTCATGAAAACTAGTTTTAGTTTCTAGACTGTATGAGCTGCTGATAGTAGTTGGGTGCCAAACGGGTTTTGCAGTGTATTTTTTTGAACACCTTTCGTGTTTCTTTTTTTATTTTCATTCTGCTGCTACTGTTCTAAATACTACGATCCTTCGTCTTGTCCACTTGGTTGCCATGTAGGTGCATGGACAGGAAGATGTGTATATTAAACCACTTTTCAGCATACATTTTCAGAGTATATCACTTGTGTTGAATCGTTCACTTTTGTCTTTGTCACCCTGTTAGTTTTAACGATGCCTAATCGGAAGATACGACGCACAGCTTTGCTGCATGTTAAGACTTGATATGCAGCTAAGCTGCTTTATAGAGGCCTAAAACTTATACAGAAGCCTTGATCTTGCATAGAAGGCTTAAAACACAGGCCTTGTGCCTGTGCTTTGATTTTTACCTTCCAATAACATTGTGTAATTGTGTTTTTGATCCCTATTGATTATCTTAACTTCTGTTAAGGTTTAAACTTGTGTTCATGGCATTATCCAGAAGTCTTTTCGTTCACAATATGTGAAATTCTTTTGGTTGTATTGGTTTATGACTTAGGCAAGGGCATACACTTGCCTCACCTATAGCAGCTTGGTAAGTAGTTTGATTGGTTATTGCTTTAATATGACTTTGTGAATGCTGACATATTTTTTATTTGTTAGGCTGGGAATTGTGCCTCAAGTTGGCTCCAGTACTAGCTTAACGCAGCCAAAAAGGCCAGCTTGCTTTCTAAAGAGCATGTTTGAGCATATTCACGGCAGCATGAGGAAATTTGTGGGTATTGCCCACTCTGACAGTCATTGCTTCAAAAGCAAAAAAAAAAAAAGTGCCACAAGATGTTGCTACTAGCCCAGCTGCTGCATGGCTACGTTCCATGGCTACATTTTAATGGGCATGGAATGCAGAAGTGCTTGTATACTGAGCTTTGAGTAAACGCCTTGTCTTGGTACATTAGGTTAGCCTGCTATTCATACTCCACCATACAAAATTTGTGTTGCCTCAAAGCAATGGTAAATGTTGCACACCCGTGCTAATTTTAATGATTACTATTCAGCACAGTCCGTACTGCCATCACATTCAAATGCAAGAGAGATGGTAGAGCTTCTGTTGAGCTAGCAAAACAACTTTCGTACCACAGGTATCAGGGCAGGACCACAAGTTTGTCCCTGCCCAGAAATAGGAGTAGCAGGGCTCTATAATCGTAAAGTCTGTGAACAGCTACTGAACACAACCCTAGAGCAGAAACGACACTCAAAACAATGGTTATCTAGGCTAATCACCGGGCATGAAAAAAGTTCAGTCTGCTGCATTTACGAAACCTTTAACCGCTGGTGTCCGCACCCTTGCCATGACATTTGACAAGTCGTGCTGTCGAGGTAGCTACAACAGTAGACAAACTATTTCTTTGATTTCACCAACAGGTCACGGAAGGACCCGCTCCTCTATTTGGTTCAGATGCCAACTGTCGAGGCACTGCACAAGTCGTTTGACCAGCTGGACCTGTATCCGGAGTCGTCTTCACGGTACGACGTCATCCGGGTAAGTTGTCTGAGTACATTAGGCGTAGTAGAGGTAGCGCGGAGGACACAGACTAAACAGAATGCTCGAAAATTGTTTAGGTGCTGACTAACGACTTTTTAGCTGCAGGAATTTTGTGCAGAATGCCCTCTGCGATATGCTTCACCATTGCTTTGCGAGTTCGCGTGTGCTGTGCAAAACTTCACAGTTTCCTTTGCAACTCTTTATCATGCAGAAGTTCTTGGTGAATCCAACCTGGGACGCAACGTGGGACGGCTTTGCCAAGGTGGCGAACTATGTCACTGGTGCCGCCGCAGGGTTGCCCGGCGAGGACTACAGACTCGGTTACGAGTACTTTGGCGAGCAGCAGCCTGACAGTCTGACTGGTCTTGAGATTAGTGACCACAGCGAAGAGCCTGGCTTTGAGGTGGTCGTCAGGGTCAGTCTCACTCATAGACGGTGTCCTTACTACTAGTTTTTGAAGATTAGCTGAGTACAGAAAGGAATAGGAACAACACACTAGACGGGACTGACAGCTGCTCAGTTTTAACAGATTTCACTTGGCAAGGTGCTACATCGAATTTTCTGCATACATCCTTGGTTCCGTTTTCTTGACTACTGCATTGTAGTTCTAGTTATAGTATTTGCTGGGAATGCTGCTTTACATTAACCGTTTGCCATAGTTTTACATGAAGGTTATGACCTCCATGTGTGTGAGTAAACTAGCAAACTTAGAGCATCTCGCGCAAGTACAATGCGTGTGTAGTTCTGTGAGTTCCTTGGGATGCTAAACCCAAAAATTTGATTTTTGTTACAACGTGCAACTACTACTGTCTCTTTACTGACCTTTCACCATGGTCAATGCCATTGACAGACCCTGCCCAAGCGGACCGAGGTGAAGCGTGGCAGTCCACTTTGTCACGAGGAGTGGGCCATGGCACATGGTCCGGAAGGACGAATCCTTAATGAGGGTACCCTCAGGGAGCGCATCTTTCGTGGGGTGAGTTACCTATTTGGTATCTTTGAGGCTTTAGGGGCAAATCTCTCGAAGGGATGTTGGGAAGAAATGCTAAACCTCTTATACACGTCTCAAAGTCTCGGAAAATTGCTCATGTCAGCAGTTGTCCTCGGTGAACTTCCTGAAGTCGGCACTGCAGCAGGCACGTCTGGCACCATTTCGCTACTGGGCTTCGAATTCGACATGTAATGGCCATAATTGTTATGGTCGGTCGCAACATTGTAAACTGAAGCAGTTGAACTCATGCTAAGCACACAACAGTATGCTTATTTTTACTTTTCACTATTCACGAAGGCAGCCAGAAGTTGTAAGTGCACTTTATTTTTTAATTAGCACACTCAAATTGCTCACTCTGGAAGACACTGTCATTGATATCGTAGTGTTAAGTGTGATTAAATATATACATGTGGCAGCTCCAATGAAGCAAATGTGGTTAGGAAACTTACGGCACTAACGATTGAATGAAATTTTTATGCCCGTGTGGCACAGGTCTCTCTCAGTATTCTGTGTTATCAGTCAACGAGATGAATGCATTTGAATATTAATGTTACCCGCTATGCTGGCTGAGAACGCGAGGTTGTGGGTTCAATACCCGGCCGCGGCAGCCACATTTTGAGGGGAGCGAAAGGCAGAACTGCTCGAGTATAGAGGTTTGGAAGCTCAATGAATAACCCCAAGAGGTCATAGTTGATCCAGAAACTGCCTTCTCTCATAGCCCCTGTACAGCTCTGGGATGTTAAACATGATCACATACGCTCTGGTTAACCTCTCCGTATTTCCTCTACCTTTAACCCTCTCCCTCTAAACACAATCAATCAATCAATCAATCAATCAATCAATCAATCAATCAATCAATCAATCAATCAATCAATCAATCAATCACTCAAACATGTTGTTATGGTTTCTGTGACAGGAGACGCACTACACTGTGAAATTTTAGCATGCACCACCAACACGAGGCCCCATGTCAACCAGGCAGCTGTTGCAGTTTCTGTATCTTGTATATCCCAAGTTATATGCTTGAGTTTTAGGGGGGTACAACATGTAAATGAAATGGGACCTAGTGCTTATTTACGTCTTCTGCCCTTGTGTCTCTCTCAGTGTACTTTCAGAAACTTCAGTATGAACGTTGGCCAACGAACCCAGGTTGCTATCTTGCTATGATACACGACAAGTGGCAGTCTGAGTAGAGCCAATTTTGGATTGCCCAATGCGTGGCCAACTCAGCCCGCTATTTTACCAGCATTGGCCTTGTTGCTTGTGCTGGTGGGGGCATTGTACTGCCGAGCTTGAGGCCACCGGTTCGAGCTCGGCCACGGGGCCGCATTTCGATGGAGGCGAAGTGCAAAAATGCTCGTGTATTTTCATTTAGGTGCACGTTAAAGAACTACAGCTGCTCGAAATTAATCTGGAGCTCCCCGCTCTATGGCATGCCTCATAATGAGATTGTGGTTTTGGCGCATAACACCCCACAGTTTAATTTCGTTTCGTGCTGCTAGACATACCACAGTTTTGTGTCAGACATCTTGACAGGTTGTAGCAAAGTCATTGCATGGCAGTGTCTCACTGATTTCCTCAGACACAATCGGACCCATATTTTCAGATCTGGTGCGGTGACCCAGTGGCTATGCCACTGTCCTGCTAATCATGAGTTCTGTCCTTGACTGCAGTGGCAACATTCCAGTAGGCAAGGAATGCCAAAGTGTTTGTATTCTGTGCTTTGAGTAACTGCCTTTACTTCAATCCTGAGCCAGGAATGAGTGCTGGTATTTCCAAGAAATCAAATTCCAGAAAAAAAAAATTCATAAAGGACCTAATAAAAATGGAGATATGAAGTGTGTAATGTTTGCTTCCCCAGTAACTAACTCCTCATCTTGTCAGTTTCTCTATACCCTGCCTTTTGCTTCTCTCTTCCTTTATCTTCGCTCCACAAGGCACTTAAATTAATAATTCGAGGTTGGTGTTTATCCCCTTCTAGCCTGTTGTGATTTTTGTGAGATACCGAATCTGAACCTCTCAATCTGAAATGCACACTTAGCCATGAGGAAACTTGATTTTGGCATCACCTGCAGCCATACAACGAAAACATGTCGGCATTTCATCACCTCTGTCTCGGGAAACATTGCTTCACACTTGCACTTTTCAACGAGATAAGCACTCCCAGGAAACTCGCGTGGTTGTTTCCATGCAGACGCAGAAATTGCAGTCGTCTGCACTACCGCCTGTATACAGGCTACTGTAAGATGCAAGACATTTAGCCTGCCAAATTCAGAGTTTGTACAGTGCGTAAATGTACAGGTTCAAAGGCATTCTTTTGTATTAGAAGCCTTGTTTCAGTTATTCGTTTTTTTAACCAGACCACAAATTTAAGTCAGATGTAGCAATTGATGTGGCACCAATTTTGCATGTTCTAACATCGCACAAAAGGCGTTTCTTAAGGGCAACTCGAATGTTTTTCTTGAGCCAATAAGTTCAGGCTATTAGAGGTTAACAAAAGTGCCCGAAAGCAAAAAAAAAAAGGAGCAGTGACAAGTTGGCTGGGATGCTTAAACTGTTGCTCGCCCATTCACTAGAACATCTAGAAGGTTGTGCACGTGTGCATGAGGTTTTGCTTGCTGATAGCTTGTAGACATACGATTGCCCAATAGCTGGTGTCTGCGGGCCCATCATGCCCACTGTAACGCCATTGCTGACAGTGACATAGGGTGGAAAGCATTGAAATCTGCACGAGGGAGAGCAAGCATTTCTTATGCGAGATTGCAGGTTCTTTGCTGCTTGCAGCGGAGCGAGGTCTGGCTCACACGTTCATGGTAGTAGAACAGGGGGGGGGTGTATTCTGTAAGAGTCCAGCTAGTGGACTGTCCATTTCAACCGCTGCTGATTGGCTGGGGCCACTCGTCTCCTCCTCGCTTGTACATCTCCATCCAATCAGCAAAGGCTGAAATGGACAGTCCACTAGGTAGACTCTTACAGAATACCCCTCCAGTAGAACATGTTGTGGGGCTATTTGGTTCATAGCTTTCAAATCTTATATCATCTGTAACATCAAATCCTTGCAGAACAGTGCTGTGCGATTTATTTTTTCAGATTATTCACGTTACACCAGCGCCACCTCGTTAAAGAATAAAGCTGAGTTGGACAACTTAGCGCTGCGCTGTAAAATTTCTCGCCTAGCACTTTTCCATAAGCTTTATCACCATCCATCACTTTGTGATGATTTCTTTCAGTCACCACTAGTTATCTTCCATGCCGTGACCATCCATACAAAGTCAAACACATTAACTGCCAGTCATCCCATTATGCATATTCATTCTTACCACGCACAACAACTGAATGGAACGTCTTACCATCAGTCATTGCCACGGAACCAGACTTGACTAAGCTTGAAGATTTAGGTCGCTCATGACTTGTCAACTAATCTTATTGTTGTTTTCTATGTTTGTTGGTGTTTTTCATTGCAGTTGCCTTACGTTTTCCGAATATGTACTCATGTTTTCTCTGTAATAATTGTGACTTAATTATCTTGCATATTAGGTACCTATGTTTCACTGTATTATTACTTTTGTTACATTCTCTTGTTTTTAGTATGATATACAAACTATGACCAGTGACTGTAATCGCCCCCTCCCCAGGCGATACCCTTGTAATGAGGGCCTTTGGGGGTATTTTTGAATAAAAAAAATAAAGATGAAGCATCGATAAAGACAGCACACTAAGAAAGAGCTTTGTTTTAGTGTGTTCAAAAAGTACTTTAGTCGCCCTTGAAAGAACTCCAGGTGGTCAAAATTAATGTGGTGCCTTCCTCTGCTCTGTCTAGATTTTGTAGCCCCTCCGTGCGGCATTGAGTTGTTAAAGAGCACATAGTTGCCCACTTACTTTGTTTGCCCTTCCCTGTGTTGCAGGGCATTGCCTCTGACCTGAGGCGGGAGGTGTGGCCTTTCCTGCTCGGGTACTACTCCTTCGACTCGACCTACAAGGAACGGGAGGCCCTCCGGAAGAAACTCAAGTACGCATGACTGGACTAGTACTTGCGAGAGAGACCCACCAGTGGTCGGAACTGTCATATTTATGCGGACGTACAAGTGGTGGACCATTACTATCGCCACTACTATGCCAGTCACCATCATCAGCTGGGTAGCTAGGCACAAACGTGCGGACTCCGGAACAATCGGCTGAGCTTATAGCCAACTTGGGACTACCAGGATCTCAAAATAATTACAATGAAGATCCATCCTGACAACACAGTGCGGTTTTTTTTGCACAACAAGAACTGCACTGGCTACTGTGAAACTTTTGTTAAATAGGGCCATGGCACCATATTTTATTTGTGGAACTAATCTTGTCAAGCTCTTTGTGACTCAACTATTTTGCAAAGTTTCAGTCAGTGTGATTGCCTGGACTTATTTTTACCTGCAATCTTTTTCTTATTCCATTCTTCTTTTTTTGTTTACTGCCAGTATATGCTATCCTATGGGTCCAGAGTTTGGTAGACAACAAGGAAACTTAAAAAAAGAAGCTATCGACCACACAACAAGCAATGCAGTGTAAAAAGATAGGCACAATATTAAGAGACGGAGTAGTAGCGACAATAGAGTAGACAGGAAACATGGGTAGGCTGATATGTTGAGAAGGTTAACAGTAAGAAGCACGTACATGAATTCAGTTGATGTTGCTAGGCCTAACCTCAGCATAGCAGCCATGACATCTTTGCAGCTTCGCTTTTGTTTCTATGACTAATAGGCTCTTTTTGTTTCTGTGTGTCTACCACGCAGGGACTACTATTACCGAATGAAGCTTCAATGGAAGTCCATCAGCGATGACCAGGAATCGCGATTTGCCGACTTCAGGGAAAGGAAGAACCTCGTTGGTGAGTGTGTGTGTGCTTGCCTGATGCAATTGCATGGCTATGATTGCACCCAGTCTTTTTATTTGTGACACTTATGCAAGCCTCTTGACGAGCTTCTCAAAATCAGTGTGGCATGGAGCTAATAGAGGTGCGTTCGAGCTTAGCAGCTGGCCGCAAGACGCGATACTAGCCCTCTGGAGGGGTCCGGATACTGTTCTGAGCACTGTACCCTAAACTCGGTAGCGTCTGTCAAGTCTTGCATTTGCTCGTCTGCATTAGCACACAGTAGCCGCAGCAGAGCAGAAGACAGATATAATGCACTGTGTGTCACAATGCATATATGGATTCCCATGATGGGTGCACCATTTAGAACTATCCCCTTTAAAAATTTCCTTCTGGCCTGTTTTACAAACACAATAATATGATGCTGCCATCTGTGATTAGCATATGAAACTAGAGGTGTACTTTTCAATGGACATGCTGAACCAGCCTCAGTGGCTCAGTGGCTGTGTCCTTCTGCTGCCGAGCACAAGGTCATTGGGTTCGATTTCCAGTCGTGGCGGGAATCGTAACCCAGCACTGTCAGTCATGTCAATAAAAAAAGAACAGGTGTTCGTGAATGGGCTTCAGCGCTGGGTCGTATGCTGAGATATGTGCTGTGTTTGTCTCGTGTATCGCAGAGAAAGATGTGAGCCGGACTGACCGGACGCACATCTTCTACCAGGGTGAAAACAATGCCAAGATAGAGATGCTCAACGACATCCTCATGACCTATGTCATGTACAACTTTGACTTGGGTGAGTGTTCGTGGTTTTTTTTAAAATCTTTTTTACCTAGTAGCTGCTATGTGTTGCGTAGCTTTATTCAGGGAATGGCTTAATATGGATTGTAATTTGTTTGGGAATCTTGAAACTTTTTTATAATATCTTCGTCTTGGTCACTATCTGTTTTGTTTTATTGCGGTAGCAATTACCTGGACACTCGAAGCGCTGTTGCCATCGGCGCTGTTGTGCTGTCACATTGTCAGCGCTGGTGCTCAGCCTATGTGTTAAGAGTTAGAGGGTGTCCAGAGACGTTCAGTGCATTTGGCTGCAAAAGTGACAAAGCCAAGTACGCGCACCCACCACATGCCGTCCAATTGGCTCTGTTGGAGCCAGTGCAGTGTCGCTGGCTCCCATTGCTGGCATGAGCGTTGTGTTCACTCACATTAGTATTCCTGCCATGCAGCAGTGTGCATGCCACACTGTGTTGCTTACACTTGTCTGAGTGGAACTGACCGTAAACGTCATGCTAAATCTGTCTGACCCTTTCATTGGGCACTTGCAAACACTGACAGTTTTCTGTTGGTCTCATCTCCTGCACCAACCGGGTGCACCGTCGGTAACGCTGCCACCAGCATTCAAATGCACCGGTGTTGCGACCCACATGATCTGCGTGTTCTTGCTGCATGGCAGCAGTTGTCTTGTGTGCTGCATCATGCCATTGTCGCATCTGCATGCTGTTAGAACACCGTATGGGGAAATTGTGAAGTTTGAAGTGCTCTGGCAACAAAGGAATGACAACACACAGTAGCGCAAGCATAAAAAGGCCATTTATTGCACCTTCTTACAATAATACCAGTTATTCAAACTACGCGCAAGAACTGGAGCACAGTAAGGAATTGAGGAGGTTTGAGTCGCCACACAAAGGTACCGAGCGAATGTTTGCCTTCTCCCTGAACGCCGACACCTAACCTCATTTGTGGGTGTAGTCCTGTAAACTGAAGTGGGTTAGAGAAATCGTGAAGCCTTGTAGGTGGGTTCTGCGGGGTGCACCGACAAGCGCTCGGTGAGTCCATGAGTGATAATTTCCCCCGATCTGAAGAGAGGGAAGAGAGTTGCTTGTGCACCCAAGTATCCTTGCTGTCGGGTACTGCTAGCACTGCAACGCTTGCGTCATATCTCGTAATGCACAGCCACAACACCTACTCCATTCACTGCGTTTGCTATGCGGGGCAGCCGGATGGCAGGAGACGCGAGCCATGCAGGGAAAGCATTGGGAGATGTGAGAGTGACAGTCTAACGTCCCCACAAGCTCGAGCGCAACTCTAAACCTCGCTGTCGCTTTCTGTGCCTTGCCTTCTGGCTAAACCGATAATTTTTTTTTTTCCGTTATGGTTCCGAACTAGATGTGATTTTGTCAGACTTTCAACTTCGAATCTTCAAATAGTTATGGTTCAGAGACTGTGTACATTCTGACTAGTTTTGTGCTAGCACTGCTAACTTCCTAAAACCATAAATCATCAGACATCATGTTGCCTACTGTCTTCGATGCACAGGCTACGTCCAGGGCATGAGTGATCTGCTGTCGCCTATTCTGATGGTAGTGGACAACGAGGAGGACGCCTTCTGGTGTTTTGTGGGCTTCATCAAACGAGTGGTGAGTACAGAAAAATAGAGGATGTGTCAACCCCGTTCAGTGATGCCAGCTGTGTCCACTGTCGTGTTCAGACTCTAAGGCAACACGGAAAGCCAGCTGCTGAATCAATTAATCTTAGTTAAAATGGGCTGTTGGACTAGCTGGCGTACGTTTATAGCTAAGAAACTGAGCACAAAAGGAAAAGAACTAGAGAGACAACTGGGCAAGTTGTCTCTCTTGCCTTCATTTTCATTTTGTGCTTAATTTCCTAGCTAGGAATCAATTTAGGATTTTTGTTCACCTTTCTAGGCACATTTCAACTTTGCTTTATGCCTAGACCTACCGTATTTACTCGCATAATGATCGCACTGTTTTGTCACAAAAATTGGTGCAAATTCAGGGGTGCGATCATTACGCAGGTTAAATTTCCCGCAAGAAGAAAAAAAAAATTTTTTTCGGCCCACATTTGCTGCAGGATGCGGGTGTGGGACACCAAAACAAAAATGGCGGCCGGCGGAGCAAGCCGAACGCGATCTTTTTTTTTCTTCTCATGAGTACATTATGTGCATAGAAACAGTTTCTTTCGTATCAGTGATGAATGGCAAGTTTGCGGCAATAACGTAGCCATGTCCATTCTGAGGGGACAGAAACAGATGGGCGCGCTTAGCTGCCAGTGACAGAAACGCATGGTTGGCGGGCTGCGAAAACTGGCATCTGTCTTCACTACTATCCTAATCTGGCACGTTTCCGCTAAGGGCGGGCGAATATCTTAGCTGTGTTACAAGCGTCAGCATATGAATAGGGTACACTTTTAACGTGTCAGTGCAAACGTGGCTACTATCATTGCCGTGCGCGATTTGTTGCGTGCCGACGAATGTGGATGAAAAGAATCGAAAGGCGCCTTTTTTGTTTTTGTTGACCACAACCATTATAAAGCCTACCCATAATAAAGACAAGTTTGGTTGTACCTCTTTTTGTGTGGAAGTAAGGAAAGTGATGAAAGTAATGAAATGAGGCATCTACTTGAGAATGTTTGGTGCATGCTGACTGCTTGGTTTGTCTTGAAGGGTCGTTCGCTTAGCATTTGACAGATGGTAAGTGCGATAATTATTAGCTAGACTTGGCACGCGACATATCGCTGCGGCAAGTTCGGGGTGCGATCATACATGGGAAATAAAAAAAATCGCATTTTGTTGACAAAATTCAGGGGTGCGATCATTACGCGAGTGCGATCATTATGCGAGTAAATACGGTACATGTAGTCATCAGTGGGGCCAAATGAAATGTGCAGATTTTTTTTTCAGCAATGAGACAATGGTGCCTCGTATCATAACATTATAGCCAACTACCACAGAGACGCACGCAAACTGGAAAGCAACAGCATTGACGTAGCATTAGCAATATTTTCTTTGACAATGTTGTCAGGCTATGCCACAATACACTAAGTATTTAGTGACAAGTTTGCTAAGTGATTATGATTTCCTTGAAATTTTACTATTTGTTTTGTTTTTTTGTTTCTAGATGTCCTTATCATGTTTTACACTATAGCTTTAAATTGCCTCCTGTTGTGGCTAGTCAACGGTCAGAATGCAAAAAGGCAGCATATGACCCTGATATTAAGAGTATCAGATTTCAAAATATTGCTTTGCCTAGAAAAGTAGCTTTGGTGCACCCAGGTGACTCACTATATAAGCTATTAGATAACTCTTTAGCAGTAGCACCAAATGAAGGCACATCATGTCCCACAAAATGGGATTGATTCAGCTAGGTCAGAGTCTTAAGGAATTTTACCAGGGCATTTTACTAGCTTTGCATAGTGTTTAATTCTATATATTGTTGCAAGTCACTGATTAAGTGTGAAACCATTTTATTAGAAAATGCCAATATTCACATGGCTCCCTTCGCTAGTGCAGTGTAGGCTCACTGAAAATCTCTTGATTTAGGTGCATCTACAGTGGACTTCAACAACGATCCAAAAGGGAATTACTTTGATGATGCTGCTCGAAATAATAACTGGCAGTAAAGGTACAAAAGCTGCAAAGCCTCTAAAAGGCAGAGTTGTTATTAGGGTGACTGAAAACTGACTAAATTTAGCAACTTCCTTACTAAGTTAACATGCAACATCTGGCTATGTGGACCTCCAAACTCACCTAATCACACATTTTATCAAGCTGTCTTTTACTCTTTTAGCGAGTACGATGCTTTGCCAAAACAGTGATACATGGCACTGTTATTCATTTAACTAAGACATTTCTGTTTCGCATAGTCACAGATAACATGTAGGAATTTGTTCTTGAAAGAAACCTGCTAGTACAGTAGACATCCGTTAATTCAACTTTGGTAAATTCTATTATTTGGTTAATTCGATCTCGACCAAAGGTCCCAGCAGGTGCCAAGACATTTGTATAGGCCCAAACTTTCATTATTTTCATTTCAAAATTGGCTTTTGCTAGATAATAACGTGACTAATCAGCTTCGCCACAGAACATTCGTGTTATGCGGTGAAGCATACCAATAATGGAAGGAGCTACTGTCACGGGACATGGTACGCGTTTTACATGCGTGCATGCGCTGTCTCTGGTCACTGTACGAGCACCTAGATGCTAAATAAGCATACTGGCAGACATTCAGAGTTGTTAATGATGTTTTCGTGGCGATTGAGCCCTCGTTTTGCCCATCATGTATGTCTTGTTAATGGGGCCTAGTATGTATTGCTTAAATACACATGTGCGCACTAGCTGTAGACCGAGAAGCAGGAAAAAACCATAAAACCATCAGTGTTTTGGGAATGCTAGTGAATAGGAAGGCAGTTAAATTAAGAAGTTCAGAAAGTTGAGGGGACAGTTAAAGCCAACGAAAGAGGGGGTGGTGTCTATCTAAAATTCCGAAGGCCTGCAAGTAAAATTAACAGATGTCCCATCGCTTGTACTGTGACCAGAGATGGTGCATTTAAATGTGTAAATTAAGAACCACGTGTTATGTCCCGTAACAGTGGCATTTTTTTCCCCCCACTTGGCATGCTTCACTGCGTAACACTGCTAACTTTAACTCTTTACCTCTCATTGACGAGTTCGTTGTCGTGAAATTTTGTACCGATGTAACCAAAATATAGTCACAAAAACAAATTTTCACACAATGAAACTATGACGACTGTACTCGTCCTATTGCATCCAGGTGCGATTCCTGACACTAGATGGCGACACTTGTCCATGTTGTGCTATTCTTCGTGTCTTGCCTTTCATTATATTGCCTCCCCCTGCATAAAGCATGGCTGCCTCCTCGAAACGAGGCAGTGAAAGCATGCATAAAAGATTTTGATGGCTCCTCATTAGACAACAGCTCTGTTGAGTTTTGCATGAAAATGGAAAGGATGTGTTCTCATCTGAGGAGTCTGATGATGACGATTCTGTGGGCAGACCAGAGGACCTTGCTGCTTTCCATGAGTCTACCGTGCGAGCATGGCATACTAACTGGTTTAGGAGCTGCTGAAAAGTAACCACTATTTATGTGCACGTTTTTGGAGTGTTTAGGTTATTTTTACTTCGTATTCTCTTTTTTCATAGTGTATTGAGCCCTGCAGAATGCTTTCTTGCAAGACACTAGGGCCATGCAGTGAAGCCTTTTTCAAACAATCTTTTTACGCAGTTTGTGAAATAAAGGAACCCTGCTGAATTGAAATAATTGTGAGGTCGAATTAACGGATGCCGACTATACTGCATTTAAACATACTGTAATATTAAATAAAATTCACCGCAGAATGCTATCTGTGTGCAAAATTTTAAGTGCGATGGGCTGCCGAATTAGCTAGAGGAACCATTTCTACTTCAGTGCCTTATTCAAAATTCAGGACGTAGCATGTACCATGCTGAACAGCTCTGCTATGCTGCTGACATTCAAACAGATATGATAACTTCCTGTTGCAGTCAGTGAAATATAAAATAAACATGCCAGCATGGGGGGGGGGGGGGGGGGGTGCTTCTCAGTTTACTGTGCCAGTGCAATTTGTACCTTTTTCATGCAGATGTCCAACTTTGATATTGACCAGAGTGGCATGAAGAAGCAGTTGGCACAGCTCTACGACATCCTTGCTGTGGCTGTTCCTAAGCTGGCCATTTACCTTGGTTAGTACATGTGTTGTGTTTGTGCTGCTGGCTGATCTGTTTTCAGATCAGCCTGTTCATATTAGTGGCATGAATGCACATTGTGCTTAGACCTTCTGATAGCCATTGGCTCTGGGTCTAAGCAGAATAAGCAAATTACTGCTGAAGCCCAGAACATTGAGGAGACTTTAGAAAATGGAACAATAGTTGTTATCCCTAAACGGGCGTATGGCTGCAAAGAAAACCTACCAGGGGGCTATTTTTGTACACTCGAATTCTGCCACATTTTAAAGGTACCCATCTTGTCATCTCTGTATTGGTGCACAGATTCACTATGCCATGTCTGATTGGCTCAGAATTTGACAATGTGGAGGAACTTGAAATCGTCCAGAATAGCAACCCAGTGTTCTCAAAATGTTAGTCTCACACTTGAAGGAAAACAATGGACAAACCTGTATGGGTTGCTTTTGTAGCTTTGTGCAAATCTTTGTTCTAATTTAACCATTCTTTCCTTTCATTTCAAGATTTTGTGTAATCGTTTGCTTATTACACCAGAATAAATTGAGGTGACTTGAACTGAGTTAATGTGTTTTCTGGGAACAACCCCGGTACTCATTTTCAGAGGAGCATGAGTCTGGCAACCTGTACTTCTGCTTCCGCTGGCTCCTGGTTCTCTTCAAGCGCGAGTTCAAGTGCGAGGAGATCATGAGGCTGTGGGAGGTGAGTGGACGCACACTCCGCATGAGGACAAGCGTGTATTTCACAGTGCCACACATTAAGATAACACTACAAAGATGGACACTGAGGAAAATCACATCTCAATTTCTTGAGTACATAGTGAGACGCTTATTAGACCTGCGCTGTGAAAGCAGTTCAAAGTTGCAAATTGCTTTAGAAAAAGGAGGAGGAGTAGATTTTAATAAAAAAAAAGGAGGAGAGGTCGGCCTGGAGAGTGTGTCTCTAGCCTGCTACTCCTCACCGGGGAAAGGAGAAGTGGGAAATACAGGAAAGGTAGGTGGTGGGTGATTATGTTATCGTACAATGAGATACTATATACGCATTGTCCAATATGCGGATGCGCACTGTAGATGCAATACACGTAAGAGTAATCTTGTCCATAGAAAAAGTAATCTTGTCACAAAAAGTTATTGCGCAAACACATTTCGCACTGACTGCACGTCTCACAGCTTCTAGAGGCGATCGTCGAAACCAGTCTCACTTAAAAAGTTCAAAAGTTATTTTATGGCACATTGGGCACAGTGAACACTCCTCCACGCGCCCAAAAGCTTTTCTTCTGAAAAGGGGCGGGAGTCTAAGCTGTCAACTGTAGATTTGAGTGTTCTTCGTTCGGCCGCATATTGAGGGCACACACAAAGTACGTCAGCTATTGTCTCGAGAGTGTGACAGACGCTACATTCAGGGTCCCGTGCTTGTCCAATCTTGTGAAGGTATCGAAAAAATATACAGAAAAGTGTAGTGCTGAAGTACAACTTTCTGTATTCAACACTGGTAGCTGTATCCCCTCTGTGCTTCTGTTACGTATTGTTTTTATGGCTTGTTGCTACGACCTGTAGATGTGGTTACCTTAGGCTTCGTGCAAAGCCAGGTATGGGAACAGCTTTATGTTGATTGGACCACCGTCTTGTTGTACAGGTGTTGTGGACAGACCTGCCCTGCAAGAACTTCCACCTGCTTCTTTGTGTGGCCATCCTGGACCATGAGAAGGACTTGCTCATTGAGAATAACTATGGGCTCAATGAGATTCTGAAGGCAAGTATGGAGTACTCGATTCACTAGTGACTAGATAATAGGAAAGTGGCACAGAATAAAATACATGAACAGATGAAGTACAGTAGAAACTTGTCCATAAGGTTTAAAAAAGAAGTTAGAAGTAATTTACTAACTGGGGAAAACATATGATCCGAAGTCACTAAAGGAATTGGTAGACCCAGTTGTGGTTGACATGTACCTAATGCAAACCATTGCATGAACTTTTGCAGCACGAGGTGCTGACGTGCATGTAAGTGAACGTAAGTGCCACCCAGTAAGTGAACGCTTAAATTTATATGGCCGATAAAACTGCGAACCTCACTTCGTGCTGTTTTGCAATGCTTTGCTCTTGCTATCAGTGCTTTACCTTTCAAACGAAACTTCAATTTTACGCATAGAACCTGTACTAGAAACCAGGGTGTCGAACCAATGAAAGTACTGTTTATGTAGGGGTTTGGTGCACCGCAATTTCATTCTGGTCTGGATAAATCATAATGTATAACGGTTTGTAAACTAATTTGCAACACTGAACCAGTTTGCGCATTCAGCAAAGTAAAATTTATCTTGCCCTGTGGCAAAATGCTGAAGAGGGACATCGACTTATCCGCTTGGCACATGTGAAGGATTTGTCAGAGGGTGAAAGATTTGGACTTTCTTGCACATGATAGACAGAAAGCGATGTTTTTTTACATAAATATAACTGAAGTTCAATGTTTTACAGCTACAGCAGCTATACACATAGTCAGCGACCGAGTTTCCGGATGCCCAATTTTTGAGACATGCCCCATAATTTAGACGCCTTTGTGGCACTGCCAATACCTCATAGAGTCAACGTATAAGAATGTCTGAAATTTCAGACTCAAAAAAGAGAACCGTCATCGTCCTATTTTCCAGACATTTTGTCATGACTGCAGGTCCGAAACGACATGAATCTTATCCACCACTGCTGCCATTTTGATTATTTCGCCTCCTCTAACCGGCGCTCTCGCACGCAAATCCGCTGGCAGTCGTAGCCACCACTGCAACAAACGCTAGGTATAGTTACTTCGACGTTCGCGACCAAGGTTCTTTGTGTTCGATGCTGTGTTTTCCATTGAAACGGTTCGTCACTGTTAGCAATGGCGCCGACTCTGCCTCATCAATGCCTTAGAAGCGTGGCACGTTGCATGATGCTGGTTTCCGAAAGTCCGCTTCGCCTCAGTACAGGAATTTTTCGAAGGGAAGCATACGCAAAGTATTGCGGTGAAGCATACCAAGAGTGGGAAGGGGAAATTGTCATGGGGCATGGTATTGGTATTATTCCTTGATTATACACGTGTGCATCCACTGTCTTCTGTCACATTATGAGCACCAATATGCCTAATAAGTGCACTGGCAGGCCTTCAGAGCTATTTCGGATGTGTGTGTGGCGATTTGAGCCCTTGGAGGCAGTAAAATGCACGCATTAATTTTTTTCGGACTGCCCGATTTTTCAGATGTTCTTGTGGCTCCTAGGGAGTCCGAAAAATTGCACATTGACTGTAAACACAGTCACCTTAGGCAGTGTTGTCTCAAGAGTGTGCAGTATGCAGTGCTGTGCTTTGAGGGATCCTCCCTCTTTTCCATGTTTATTTCTATTGTCATCCATAGGGAGAATGGGCAAAACAACATAAACGTGGGAGCGTGTTTAAATACGAGTGTTGGAATGAAATGCTTTTAATATTGATTTTAGTTTTGTTTCACTGAAGAGCATTTCATTCCACGAGCATTTCATTCCACTTCTGCTCTGCAATGAAAAAAACAATGACCCGTAATGGTTCATAACAGTTGTGGTTCGCATGCAAAAATTTTCGAAGCGAAGTAATGATAAACACAAAGTATTTCTTTTTCTCAAAAGTAAATCATGAATTCTGAGATCACGCTCAGTGCCTTGAGTGAAGGCACTCAGCATAATCTTGGAAGCAGCATGTCATTGAGTTCACTCGTGAAAATGGGAGACTGGTTTTCCGGTAAAACGAACTTAAATGAATATAAACGAACAATAAAACTTTGGTAACAAAGCATTGTACCTGCAGAAAACAAAATGATAAACTCTTCAGCGTGCAAGCCCTGGGCTTTGCTACTATGCCATCTGCAAGTGGACCGAGCGACAGGCTTAGATTAGTGGAGCGCTATCCTTAGATTATACTTAGACTTAGATTATCGCTTGCACTTTCCCTGCCTGAGATATGCCTACTAATCTTGACGTTGCCTGAAGTCGGTTGTTTAGGATTGCTGACCTTTTGCTCGAACCGAAGATTGATGAAAGAAATTTCAGTCTCACTTCGAAAGAAAATAATAAATAACCTTTTGGTTGTGTTTCTGTTCCGAGCAAAAATATAGTTTTAATTTTTTGTTTTGGTTTTCATTGCATTCCGACACACTGGTTTAAATAGCTAAGGATTCTATTAGAATTTCAAATACAAGTATGTGAAAAAAATGTCCGTTCAATATTGAATAGAATATCAAGTTTTCCCGAGTTCTAAAAAAAAAGTGAAATAAAAAATTTCGTGGAATCTGTTCAGTAACAAAAAACTTGTTTACATTATTTCGTACATGTAGATTGATTGGTTTTTACAAATCTTTTCTTAAGTCTTGCAAGAAAAGCTTTAAAACTGAAAATGAAAAAAAAGTTTTGCTTATAATGGGCCAGTGCTGTCTTAAGAAAGCGAAATTAGGGACGCACATTGCGAGTAAAATATGGGGCCCAATAATTCCAGCCTTGTTGAATGGCACTTTAAGTATTGTTTACTGCATGTGTAATGCGGACCAATGAAGGATCTCTATCAGAATGGCACAGCCAATTTTCGTGCCATGCTGTTAACCTTAGGCCATAATTAGGCCAGGAGTAAGAATGCCACTGCCCGTATTGTTACCATGCTGTCAAATTATAGGCTATCATTAAATGATACAATGGACGCCTATTTGTTGACCAGGAACTGTATGTTTCGAATGTTGGCCCGAGCTGATGCGTCGCCTGGAATGGCACGCAACAAATGCAAATTTTCTGGACTATTTACAGCTGTTCTCACACGCAGAGAAGGGACTGCATCCATTAGTGACCACAGTGTTATTCTCATGTAGCTGTACTGACTGGTGAAGTAGTTGGCTTTCCCATCTTCTCTTCTTGAGGACGCCATCTTTTTTGCAGACTTTGTGTCCTGGTATGTCTGTTTTGTGGTTTACCTAGTAATAGTTAGCAAACTCACCTAACCGCTGAAGTGGAAGCTTGCAAAAAATATGGCGATTCTGTGGTGCCCCAAAACAATGTTCTGGCTGCAGAACACATCTAGCATGGATTAGTAGCTAAGTGAAAGTGTCTCTGCCGAGGTGGCTGTATAGTTAGCAGCACATACCTACTGTTTATACGTATTCTCACATCTAATGATCATAATGATGTTGTCATGGCGTGCGCTAACGCTAAAATTATTTCAAAGAATTGCTTAAGTTTGACCACCCATTTGCAACCTATATGTTTGAATTGTTTCGTACCGAACCTGTAACCAGTGTATATTTTCTTTCGTTCTGGTTCGGGTTCAGGCACGTTTTACAAATACCAGTTCGGGTCAGTTTCCGGCTTCCAGTTCAGGCTCAATTTGATACCCTGCTATAAACAATGCGCAATGGCTGCTAAAATTTTAAGCGCCATACCAGATCTTGCTCCATTTTTCTAACACGACACGTGTGCGCAATGCCACAAATTGACAAGCATGGCTGTTGTGAACTGCAGGTCGTTGCCACTCACCTCACTTTCATGCCGTTTTAAAGCGGACCTTTCCTTGCGGCTACCTTTTGGTGGGTTTTGATGCTGCAGCGTTGTCCCACTGTGGGTGACGCGATATATACGGGTTGCGGCAACGTAGCGGAAGTGACAGCGTCACAGGCTTTGATTTGTACCACCGATGTGAAGATGTCGAAACAGCATGGAACTCCATCTTTGGTCGCTGAATCTCAAATTTCACAAAATGAAAACTTTCTTTTGTCATTGAAGTTTGTCTTTTTGAATTGCCTGATAATTCGAAAAATTTTATGACCCTTTGTTTGTTCTATTAAGAAAAGTTAGTCGGCAACTGTACTTATCTGCATAAAATATTGCATTTCTGTGTAACAAAATTTCGATGTAGTGAAGCCAAGTGCCAATTTTAGCAACCTTGCTATTTTGAGGTTTAATTCTATAACGGCAACCGAATCATTGAACTTATAATTAATATGCTTTATAAACATTTTTGCTTGCCTGTGGTGTGGGTATCTGGTGTCGGTTGTGGCTATCTAGACAAAGGTGCCTGTGCACAGCACTCCTACTGAACGAATACTCTGAACCTCTTATAGTCAACATACTGAATAATTTTTTATAAACAGTAAACTTATTGAATTATCAAACTATTTCTAGCAGTTCTCACCAAATTTTATTATTTTTCTCTCTCATTGTGTGTTTCTCAAATTTGAAGGTTAGCAGCTCCAGAGCTCAGATAATTTTCTCGTTAGCGTCTCTTCAAAGCTCATAGTTTGGCTTGATTCCTTTCTGCATTTTCACTTTCAGCATGTCAACGACATGTGCTATCGGATAGATCTGGAGCTTATCCTTTCCACGGCGGAGGCGATTGTAGAACAGCTGAAGGGGTCCACGAAGCTTCCCGAATCGGTTCAAGAGGCGCTGGGCATACGCATTGCCAATGGTGCTTCGTCCGTTGACACCGGTGGCGTGGCTGCCAATGGCGACGTCAACCTTTGCGGCGAGAAGGACGCGCCAACCTCTCCGGCGAGCCTGCACGAAGGCCAGCGGACGTGCAGCACCAGTTCGGTGGAGGTGCTCTCGGACGGTGACGTAGAGGCGAGGTACGAGCGCCACCTGCAGTTCTCCCTTTGAACTACCACTTTCGGAGCGTAGCGGGAATGCCCCAGCTGGGCTGGGGAGGGAGGCTTTCGAATGTAAGTGTGCCGAACGCAGTGGTTCTGTTACGTGTGGAATGTGTTCCAATCACTTCCGGCCAGCACTAAGGACAGGGCAAATGAACTGCTTAGGAGACAGCTCCAAGCTCAAGTAATGAAGTGCACTTGGAATGCATCTCTCGGTCTTGATGCCACCGTGTGTCAACTAGAAAAATTTGTAAAAGGCACTTATCTCTGTATCTTAATACTTCACACATACGTACCTTCTAACTCTCCCAAAAGTTTCATAAACGTTGCGAATTTGGGCCCCTTATGTTATGTTACGAAGGTTATGTCGTGTTACAAAAAGTAAATTCAATTCACGAAACAGTTTTAATTAAAGGTGTTGAATGATGAGTCACTGAAATTTTGCATAAAATGCATGCAAAAAAGAAATTGTGGTGGTACTTGTGCCGCCTTCTTGTGACAACACAAAATACCATATACAGGAAGGCTCCTTGGTTCAACCAAGTTTATTCAGTACAGGTCTCAAAGCCGGCAAGATGAACATCAGCAAAGTCACTCAGAAAGTAGGGGTGATTAAAAACAATATGCTGCTTGTCAAGTTCTGCTGTGCCAAGTTTGCTACTGCTTGTGCACTTCGTGTAAAGCCAAATCATTGTTAGTCGAGTGCTTATGCATGACACTGAAGGTGTGTGACCAAGGCAAAGTTCTTAAAAATGCCTGCTCCCCCTTGACCATTGTGCAGAAATTTAAGGTTCAAGGGTTGGTAAGTATGTGGCGTGAGCCTATAAAAACTACGTCACTTATATTAAGAGTATAAGAAAACGCGAGTTTTCTTGCACACAGGTAGCCTTCTTGTTGAGATTGCAGGCATCCTGCACAGCAGCCCTATCGTTCGGCAGGCAAAGTAGCTTGCATTGCTTTTAACACGACAGCGTTAAGGAGCTCGTGTCGCAGAAAAGCCAGTGTCGTCAGCGGCGTTGGCCGTGAGCAAAAAATGGCGGAAGGCAATTCATAAAACAACTTGCAAGATGGGCTGGGTGGGAATCAAACCAGGGTCTCCGGAGTGTGAGACGCAGATGGTACCACTCAGCCACGAGTTCGGTGCTTCGAAGCGGGACAAAAGTGCCTCTAGTGATTGCGGTGTTGCCTTAGAAACGTGCCATAGAAAGTTACACTGCGGTGTATATCGATAATTATGAGCATGTAAATTACAGAAGTCGCAGTTAACGCATAGCGAAGTACGTTTCTACTACATTTCTTCTGCACTTGGCATGCATGCAGAGCGATCTTGTGACAAACACAGACCCTCGAACTCTCCTCGCAATGTACGGCGCTGCCCCGACAGCTGGCTCGCCACTCGCCCGCTTCTAGAGGACGATCCCATCGAGGCGTCGGCCCCATGATCGCGTCCGCCTTCATGGCGCGTCGCAGCCCGGCTGTCCATGTCGATCACGACGTTTGGCTCGCATAGATCGTTTCTTCCTCTGAGACGCTGAGTTCTTTGGTTCGTTCCACTTGCTCAGATCCACCTTTTGTCTTTGTGTGACTCAAGAGCATGCCGAGCGAATGAGGGCTGTGCGAACGGGGTGCAATAACCCTATTGTGTTCCACTCTTGAAGGCAAAGCTTAAGCGTCCTCCAATTTTTTTTACTTTGATGCTGTCTTCATGTGAAGCTTTTCTGTTTGCTGACTCAGTCAAAATTATAATGAGATTAATGGCTGCTGTGTACTTAGCCGTCTATATAGCTGTGTATGGCAAGTATTGGAACACAGCCATACTAAGTGCTAGGACTTGCAGATGGTGAAAAACTGGATAAGTTAGTCGGTTAAATAGAAAAGAACAATGTAGGAACAGAGGGTCGCATGAGCAGGATTTCACATAAGAAGGGCATGTCTTTCTAGAACATGTCGCATTTAATAATTCTCGATTCGTGACTCAAATTTTGTTCGTTTGGTTTCTGTACAGTCTTTGTTGATATCAACATTTCTTTTTGCATTCTTCCTTGCAGAGAGAAGGGACATACTTTAGCAGTAGATACGCTGCCTTTTTGTCATTAAACTTTAGTTGTGAGTCAGCGCCTGCTTGTGTTTAATTCCTCGTGTTGTTTTCTGTTCTTCTCATTTGAAGTGGCTTGGACACATCTGTGACTGCAGTATGGATGTTCCTTTTATTGTGAGACACCGTATAATGAAGTCAAAGCTGGAGACGTCAAACCTGACGGATAAAGTGAAATAGTTCAATATATATTGATAATTTGAAATGTAAAATATTTTTATCTGAAGCTTATCTGAAAACACACGTTTCAGACAGTCTCCTGAAAGCATGCGAAGCAGGAATTTACCAATCCTGTGCCTAAAGCCATTCAGGGAAATGATTGGGTGCTATTCATTTTTTATGGAGTGATATAACGGACCAGAAGGCTTTTCGCATTCTTGAAGCAATGTGGTGATCCTCGTATCCTTAACGAAGTGCCAAAAATAGTATGCTTCTCTGCACGACTGTTATTTTTTTCTAGCCGTTAGTACGTTTCACTGCATCGCACGGCTGTGATGTGGTGAAGCTTACTAATCAAGTCCTGCTTTATGGAGTGCAAGGAAGACCTTTGCTGCACAAGCCCACCATATTTTGAGACACATCTTGCTCAGTTTTCCTCCATGGCACGTACTGCCCATCATATCAATCCCTTGACAGCATCTATCAAAACTGTGTCGTTTTGTCAACAAGAATATTTCTGGTAACTCGAGAAGTTATTGTAGCCTCGCTTGGAGAAGCGCACTTGCAGGGGTGCAGTGTGGCACAGTGTTTATATACTATGCCATGCATAGTACTGTGCTATACATAGTACGCATGGTGCAGTGCTATACATCTGCAGGGGATTTCCAGCCAAAGAGATATTACACCTTTTTGACATAGACAATCATTCAGTATAGTCGGGTTTGACTGTACTACATGAAAAGGAAAGCCCAATGAAAACAAAAATAACTTAGCTGCCCTGATTTGTTATGTTTCATTTTTGTTGTTACACTTGTCTTGCTTAAATCCATGTGATACTGAGTAGATGTACATATAGTATCTGGCTGAAAGACCTACTTTCCTAGCAAGTTAAAAAGGTGCTTTAATATTTCATATTTTGTCAGTGCGTTGAAAATCATGAAGGAAATCGCTCACTTTGTTGCTTGTACCGTGCATTATGTTAAGCTGCAACTTTATTCTTTCTTCAATCAAAAGGACTTTCAGATTTCTACTAAGGCTCATTCTCTAGTTGTGTAAAAGTCTGATTTTATTCTGCACTGATGTTTCCCAAATCTGCTAATCACATCCTGCATGTAGGCAATGATGGAAGAACTCCGGCAGAGCAGATTCACAGCTTGCCTTTAGTAACTGCTTGCAGTCTTACTCCCGTATTCAGGAATGCACCTCAACTTGAAACCGTGATTGACTCGGTCAAGTCCGGCGCAAGATAACGCGTGATGTGATCGTCCCCAAAGTGCTTACTGCATTTCTATTGGTGTGTTCATGTCAGGTGTTATCTTGTGCCAGGCATGACTAAGTCGAGTCGTAGCTTCAAGTTAACGCCCATTTCTGAATACTGGGGTTAGTGCTTACATGAGAACTTTAAGACCTCTCTACATTGTTCTGTATAAGGAAAAATATGTCATTTTTCTTTGCCTTAGGACAGCATAAAGTACTTTGGTAACAGGTGAGTATCGGGAACTTGGTGATAGCTGATACCAGTGTTGTACCTGCCCTTTTGTTCTTCATCAAACGTCATCTGCATTGAATCTTCTTGAGCACAAAAGATGCATGAAAAATTAGTACAGCTGGATCCTTGTTGAGTGCATTTGAAAGTGACATGCAGCACCACTCAGTACATAGCGAGTTTCATCGGTATTGACCCAAAAATGTTCAAAATGTCTATGTGAACAAGGTATTTAAGGTGCTTTCCCGCTTCATTTTTCTTTTACTAGTGAGTGTCTTCAGAATTTATACAGCAAGTATGGGGTGACATCCTGTCAAATGTTCCTTTGTCCTTTAGGTTTTTATGCTGCACCAATAATTTTGGGCTTCAAAAAAAAAAAACTAAAGGCATTGTTTAAAAGAAATTGCTGTATAATTAATAAAGGTTGTCTGCAGGCCAGGTTAACTTAAAGAGCATTCTCACCAGCACTTCCAGACAAATGTCTCAGTTGTTTAAACTACTATGCCACACATAATTGTGCTCTGTAACCGTCCTTGCCTGTTGTCTGTAATGCATGCCATTACGAGGTAGACAGTGAGGAGTGGCACACTACATGGCCTCCACGATTGGTAGCATGTAGAGAATCTCGAAGGCCACATCACACTTGACCGTTGCTTCAGTGGCAGTAGCTTTTTGTACATTTTACACAACAATGTTGTACAGCAATACAGAGAAAGGCGTCCGAGTGTATAATACTGAAATGGGGCCTCTTGTTATTAGCTACATGAACTGCGTGTGCTATTTTAGTCTGGCAACCTAGGAATGCAGTTGCAAGTACACAGCCATTGAACTCAGAGGATTTGTATACAGTCTGCACTCGTTACAACGGACCCGCGTACAGCAGACTTTCTGATATAACGGACCACATTTTAACCTTAGTTTGCTCTACCTATTTTATTAATGCAATGATGTTCGCTTTTAACGGACTGCACTACAACAGACGATCAGCTACAGCGGATGAAATTGGTGGCAATTTTTGTCAAAATCGAGTGTATAAAACGGACTTTTGCCGTGTCGACACGGGCTGGCAACTAACTTGCAACTAAGTCGACAACACTGCTCAATATTGTGCGCACGAGGGAGGGAGGAAAGCGGGGCAAAAGTATGCCCCGTGCAAGGCAGGTTGGGGGGGGGGGAGGGAGAGGGGCTCAACGCTAGTGGCTGCTGTTAACGATGCGGCCGCGCGTGTGCAGTATCTTCAAAGCGATCTGCGATGTGGACAAAGTGCATGCCCGCACAGGCGCTGCATTTTGAAAGTGATCTGCGATGTGGACAAGTGCGCCCAGTGCCGGTCGCTTTTTATGCATCGTGCTTTCAATGTTTAGTTCGCGTTAAAGTGATAGACAGCACAAAGGTCAATTTGCTCACGGTTGCTGCCCCACTTGCTCACTCCAACGTTTTGACAGCGACTTTTCGTGCTCATAGAGTAAGATGTGTTCATTTTTACCAGTGTGTGTGTGACATGGCGCTTGCTAATTTAGTTAGCAAGCTAATGTTTACAACTTTATATGGACAATAGAACTACTATCCTTACTTCGCATAGCTGTATACTAATTTGCAATTGCAAACGAAGCTTTGTCTTTTGGGCAATGCTACGACTTTGTTTTTTACTTTGGATGTTTGTCACTCTACAATAACGTTGTTACACATCGCGACCAAGGTTTTGGATGTGAGGCCTTTTGGATATTACGGACTTCGGATAAAACACATTTTTTATCGGATTATCAGGGTCCGTTGTAACGAGTGTTGACTATATGAGCCAGCCAATCTTGTTTGCTCATTTTCTTGATATCACTATAGAAGCAAACTTCTTTAAATATTGGTGCCCCTGAAAAAAAAATTGTAACCACTAAATACTTCATATAAATCGGTTTCGCTCATAACATTCACAGCAATCTGCCACGTAACAGCACATGTGATGCGTTTTGCCAGGTATGCGTCTGAGGCAGCAAGAAAGGGTAATTTTCTCGTGCTGCTCTAGTGCACACTTTGACTACTACCCAAGTAATTTAATAATGATGGTTCTCATTATGTGCTTCTGTTCTAGCTCCTAGCCAAGAGCTCTCCACGAAGACATACGAGTAGCCAGGAGTGCAGAGTGCAGCCAATCGTATGACAGCGACGTACCTCTTTTTCTACAGCGCGCTGAGTCTGCCAGGAATAGCTTGTGATATTGCCCTCAGAAACGTTTATTGTGGCCCAGGATGTGTGCTGCGGACACTGTGTAGTTTCTGGCCTCAAGTACCATCAAGACATCAAACAGTACCACCAGTACTGTTTGCCTTCACTAGCGAATAATTTGTGCGCAGGCTTCAGTTAACCATATTTGATTATATCACATGAAGCCATCTCCATAGTTATGCCTGGACCTCAACTTATGGAAGCTTTAGCAAGCGACAAAGCAATTTTTAAATCAGCAATCTTGTTACGCATTCATGCAAGAAAGAAAAAGTTGCTGTGTTTTTGAATGAGAATAGTATGTTGTCTATTAAACAATCAAGTTTGTTAATGTGTATCTTTGCATTAGCAATGTTCACTTATAGTTTGTTCAATTTGTCACTTTACCACTAAAATATTTTTTTTTTCAAAGTGTAGTTAAGAGATGTGACTTTGGCAAATTGCATTGATATGTCATTAGTTATCAATACCGATAAAGCTTGGCATTTTCATGTTCAGGTTCTCAGCGTTAGTTTACAAGCTTCTGCTTTTTGCAGGCAGTCCATTTGGCACTGCTGTTTGTAATAAATAGTGATGTACAAAGATGCTACAGTGTACAATATCTTGTGTATTAGTGCATGTCCTATTATCTATATTTTGTGGCCTCTATATATATATATATATATATTATTTGTACTACCAAACAGCAGGTTCTTTTTGCTATCTTTGTATCGCATTCCCGCATTTTCTTGTAGCATTTTTTAGTTGTGTAATTTACATAGTGGTGAAGCTTGTGCTTTGTGCTGGGCATTGTTCTTCCCTGTAAGTTATTTCAAAGAAAAAATATATTTTACAAGTACTGCTGTGGGCCTCTGTCTACATGATCGTTAGTGCCACAGCACATGGCTGCAATTGTTTTTGTGTGTGGCTGTGTGAAGGTGGGTACCATGAATTAGCATTGGAGGTTTGAGGCCTGGTCAGAGTGATACATGCAACATCATGTGCTGTTAATGTGTTGCTCTTAAACTTGATTATGAGATTCTTGCTTTGTTGGAATATTCCGCAGTTCCGAGTCATTGTACTGTGTGTTATGCATTTGTGCACTCCTTCTCAGTCAGCATTATTCCAGTATATTTTGTTCTTGTCATAGCGTAGCTATTCGATGTGGTTGATGTTTGTGGCGAACACTTTTGGGTATGCTACTGTGTCTACTTGCTTTTCTGTGTCTTTGTTTCTAGTTCTCATTATTGTAGAATCGTCGAACATTTGTATCTATCGTTTGTTTTTTAGTATATAATCAAGTGAGCAGTGTATAAATCTGTAAGGTAGGGTAAGGTTCATAAAAGATAATCGAGAAGTCAGAATTTAAGAAAGCTTTTTATTCAGTCACAAGGCGTAGTTTCTACAAATTAACTCTATCGATCCCTAGCCGTTTTGGCTAGAACATCAGTTCATGCAAGAACGTCAGTGTAATAAATGCAAGCTGAAGGAAGCGTTTAGCAGATGCTCTGTAGCTTTGTGCTCATATAGTCCTGCGGATGTTCCAGTATCCCTTTTAAGGAATCTTCCATCTTGATAATTTATACAAGGCACATGTGTTTAACCAATGCACCTGTGCTTACAGCTGTCAATTAATTCATCCTTTACTTGCCACCGTCTCCTAGCCTTTTGGTTAGCCCAGTTGGTGAGATGCAACTATCCAGCGGCAGTGACGGAATAATGACAAATTTGGCATCAACTGCGAAGCTTTACTTCTCAGAAACCTACATGAATTTACCTTCACAGGAAATACGGCTTTCCAATCCATGTTTTGACATGTTCATGCAGGTACATTGACCATTTTTGTTTATCCTCGATTTGTACACACAATTTGCTCATTCAGTATTGTTATGTTTGCAGAACCTGTCTGGGATGCTTCACTTAGAATTTTGTCTGGAGATGTTATATAATTTGTGTCCTGTGAGCTGCCATTGTACCTTGCACCTTATGCTGTTGATGACATGGAGAGCTCTCATTCTGAGTAGGGGTGTCAGTGACAAAATGATAATTGACATGAGTATGACTGCTTGGACAAAACTGGCTTCAAATGTAAAATTGACAATTTTTTTCTTGTTTGTAAGATATTGATGGTAACGTAATGGTAGCTGAATAGCAAAACACCACTCATTATGCATGTTCCTCGAAACAGATCTTGCCATTAAGACTGGTTGAAGAGGGATTTTATTTGGGCTTGTGCAGAAACGACAAATGCATGAAACGGCTGTGCGCAGTTCATATGACCTTGGCGATGACAAAAAATGAAACCCAGCAGTTCTTGAATACCTAATGTTAGGTAGGGTTGCTTATAATGTGATTGAAGATGACACAATATCCCTCAATGAAAAATTGGTCTGAAAACATGGTGCATCATGTGCACTGACAACAATATAAGTGTGTTTATTTCAGATTTTAGAAAAATTAATTTAAAAAAGAGAAGAAGAAATGTGGACACTGCATTAATATAGCCTTCTCCAATCTTACGAATAAGCTATCCCAGTAGGCAAGAACAATAACAACATAGAGGTACAACAATTGCATCCAAAAGCACTCTGTTTTGACAAAATACCAATGTATTATGTCCAGCAGAAGTGTCCTCAAAGACAGTAAAAGTGGGAGTGTGTTATGGCACATGGTATGTTGATGTTCAAGCATTTTGTAAGAGTATCTCTGGGCTTGTAGAAATAGCAGTTAGTTTAACATCGACGTAAGTTGGAACCATTACATTTTTGTTTATGTCGTAAGACTTGCAAGAACCACTAGTAAAAGTTGAAATGTGTGTCATATGCCTATTTGTAGTAGAGAGCCTACAAGATCATATAGGCTTCTTAATGGATGGATGGACAGATGCTATGAGCATCCCCTTTGGAAGTGGGGGGGGGGGTCGTGCCACCAGGCTCTTATTGCATTGCCTAATGTCCTACCTATGTATAGTTAGTAGTAGTGCCGCCTTGTGGTGGCTGGCCTAAGTTACGGTAGATTATGCTGAGCATGGCCTCCAGTGTTAGTCTACGGCACTATATGTGTCATGAAGCAGCGGAAATGGTACACGTGGGCAACACATCTGAACACATGCGTGAAGGGGATGGCGTACTCAGTTCCTTGAACTTGGAAGGCAGCAAGGAATCTGGCGGTTTCGCTAAAGCAAACATTGTCACATTGTGGAAAGTTAATCACACACTGTATGGTTGGACACTTGACTTTCGGCAGTGTGCCCATGTACCATGGTAACCTTGTGGGGCTGTACATGCGGCAATGATTTCAAGCCTGTGCCACAACCGCCGTAACATGTATGGCCGGTGTAAACTAATATTTCAGGTTTACCATGAACTTTACCAAAAGAAGTGAACTTCCTGCAAAAACAGCCAATCTGTAACTACAATGTGGCAGCAGCTTCACACAGTTTTAAAGCCCTTAGATTCTAATGTGAGATTCATGGCATCAGTGACAAAGGTCCGACTAAGTCGGTGATATAACGTGCGGCGAAATGTGCTAAAATGATATGCAAACCCAGGTGGTAGGAGCGATTGCCATATTGTTGCTCAGTTGAAATGCATTTATTGTGACACAAAAAGTTAAAACTTAATTTTTCGTCAGATTGACGCATGGCATGATTAAGGACACCAAAGAAAAGAGAAAATGTTCGAACTGGTAGAGCATTACATCAAAACATTATTGGCATTCTTTCGATGGAAAATGGGCTAATGAAGAAATTGGAGGAAAAAATTCACATTCCTGAATTTTTCATTGGCGGCAGTTAAGGAGGCTGTGTGAAGATGTTCTGAAGTTGTGAAGCCGCATTTACATTTACATTAAACTCTTTCCAATATCCTTCATTGACATACAATTAACTAGCAATGAGAAAATGCTGTAAAATCTGTCACAAGCACTGGTGTGGGAGACGCCTCCACCCGTTTTTTGGTCTTTGGATACCTTGTCAGAATGGCTTGTCAACCCTTTGGTTGTGACAGACTGAGTGAGTAAATGAGTAGTGTAGTCATTCTCTTTTAACCTGACATCTCTGTATTGTGTCAGGTCCTATGAAATACTGGTGGGATTGACCATATGTTTTCATTTTCTGTTGGTGCTGTTTGTCAAGCATATCGTACTGGCTGATGTCTGGTGTCGGGCTGTGTTTTGTACTGTATGAGATTCTACAAGGTCATTGAAAGGCTGTTGCTCGTTCTTGGAATGTACATCGTTTTGCCTCCAGATCAAAGAGCTATGCAAGAATGTATATTACGCTGTATATCGAAATAAATGGCATGTGTATTCAACATCCTTTGCACTTGGTTCCTGTATACCGCATCTTGAACCGTGCATGAATCTGTCACGTTTTAATAACAGGCACTTTGGTCCCGAGCGCTGATGGCGCATCTGGTAATTGTGCTGGTTTTTTGCAAATGATTTTGAAGATTGACGTTGGCACTCCCGAATCATTAGTGTACCTTAGTGCTTTTCCTCACCCCTGTGGTGGGGAAGATGGTAGCATGCTGGTACCTTATGATCCATGCCCTCGAACTCATTTCTACTGACCACCCCTCAATTGTTGCTCGTGATTTCAGCGAGGGGGGGGGGGGGCCTCTCGTGCCAACATGTTGCAAAGCTATGTGCAAAATAAATGCACATGACTTTTATATGTGATCATTTCATTCGTCTAGCCACCGTTTACTTTATCGTACACAGGACATCATCGTGAATAAAGGCTTGAGTGAATGAATTATAATTAATTCTGCATGATCATTCTTAGTTGACAAGTATGGGTGGCCATGTTCAACTGACCTGCTGGCACAAAGGTTTTGAGAGCAATGTTATAACGCAATCTGATGATTTTATTTCTTTTGCCAAGTTGGGATATTCGTTGCATCTTGCACTCACTGTTTCGAGATGTCGCTACTAATGTGTTTCCTGGCGCATCCCTGTTCTGTTGTCACCACTGATGTCAGAAAATGTGGCCATCTGGGCTGTCCAAACCATCCTTAGTTTTGATATGCTACTTGCATGTTTAAATTTTGCATCTTTATGCAAAGTACTTTATGTGTGACTAGATGAGCAGGGATCTTGCCTCTTAACTCCAATAAATATGTATTTTCTTATGATATTAAGCAAAGCTGTTGGGTTACTAAGTCGTTTAGGTTAATGCGGTCGAAGTTGTGAAAAAGGTAGCCATATCAGTATATTCACTGAAAGTGCCACAGTTAGGCGACTGCTTGACCGATTTGATTGAAATAGTTTGAGAGATGTAGCTAAAATAATGGTCACATGTTGGAGTAGCTAGATTTATGACCTTGGGCTGTCAATTGTGTTGCAAAAATTTACGAAAGCCACTAAACTCGTAAAATTCGAAGTATCATGTTTACTACAACAAAACTTTGCTGCGGAACTCTACTTTTGTCACGGAGTTAAGCAGCTTCAGATGCATCTTTTGTTTTCGAATAAGCTTTCTTTTTGTTTCCATAATTTTTTTAGTAGGAATGCCTAAATAAAAATGCTGGTGCCAACAGTCATTGGTATTTAAGCTTTTATCGTAAGGGGAAGGGCTAACTTCGATGCTGCTTAATGCCCAATACATGTAAAATGCTGGAAGGTTTTTCTGAAATGAACCCGGGAGAGATTTGAATGAAATGTGTTGCATTTCAGAGAGAAATAGTGAAATTCTATGACTCTGGGGAGCAGAGTTTTAATTTAGTGCCTCAATAATGTGAAAATTGCTGAAAATTGGCAAGTTATAAAAAAATATAAGTTGGAAGTTTAAAAATTAGTAGCTCTACACAAAAGCATAAATAAATATCACCGTTTTGTGAACTGTATCCGTTAGAGCATCTAAAGTGGATTAATCTAGTATAACTTGTAGCTTATGGTGATCTGTTACAATACGTTTACAAGAGTTGCAAGAGTGCTAGTCAACAGTTAGTAATATCGACGCGTGCTTTTTAATTTTGCTCCGATGACTGCCTTCGTCATTCAAAGTTTTGCTACTGTGTTCTTGACCGTCACTACAATGTGGCAGTAAATTTTACGGGTGTGTTTAATATATCAATTTTGTCCGCTTTATATGTATTAAACGCACTTATTAGAATTGCGATATCATTTTTAATTGCTGAGCTACGGAGTTGTAAGCTTTGATACTGTCGTTCTAAATCTTGCAGTTTTGAAAAATCATTTTATAAAGAATTGACAGCCTAAATTTCTCAACAGTCATTACATTTCAAGTTTTTCTTTAAATTGTAAAAAAGAGAACATCGAATTCAGCGCAGTGATTGCCAGGAAAAATGATTTCTCTGCTCTCATGTATGTAAATAGGAGCCCTCGGTCAAGAGCTTTTTTGTCGCTCAGCTGCAACAACATCATTAAAATTGGTCGATGGATTATCTCAGAAAAGCATTTCTGCGCTTTACATGTATTTGAATAGGTGGCATCGGAGGCCCCGAACTAAAGCTTCCACTTTTTTTCCCCAAATCAAATCAAGTTTATTCATTGCAAAAAACGAAACGGTAACATTTTTTTTTTACAGGCAAGGGTCCCCTCCCCAAGTCCAAGATTGTTACTGGGACCCTCGGTAGCTAATTACAAGAAACGAAATTTACAAAATGTACACTGAGAGAAGCAGAGGTGAAGTGCAACAACAGAAACATGATTAGGAATACAATGTACAGTATTGCTACCAACAAATAAATACATAGTCGGCGCACAACATAACTTTTAAATTATGTAAAGAAAGAACAGAACAAAATAGGGAAAATTAATCGGCAGACTCAAATGAACATAAAGTACATATGTCAGTGCGCTAAAAATATACATTTAAAAAATTTCAACAAAAAGCGAGATAATACATAAAAAGGCATATATGAACAAAACGACATTCACCATATTTAATGGAGTGTTGTCTAATACTACAATTCACACCTACAGTACCAGAATTGCCATTTTAACGTTGGCAAGTGTATTGATAATCCTAAATGGGAGTTTCCGCTCGTGGGGCACTTTAAGTGCAACAATCACATTGAGTAATTTTCGGCTTCCACTTACTGAAACTAAACGATATATGTATATATATAATCGGAAAGGCTACGAAAGCTGCCTGGAGTGCTAAAAACAAAATTAATCCCCATCACTTTTGTGCGAACTTAAGGTGACGGCAACGTGCACAATGTAAACTACACGCTGTACACTTAACATAATCTCCGGTTGAGCGAAGGCGGCGATTTACACGGCAGTTAAAGGGACACTAAAGAGGAAAATGATTTATTCTGTATCAGTAAATTACTTTTCTACAACACCAATAACACCACTTTTACGACAATAAGGTTCTTGGCAAGCCAGAAAAAGCGCGAAAATGAAAGACGGGTGGCGACTCCTCCTTGAAATTCCCGCACCTGGTCTCTGTGACGTCATGGATGTTGATGGCATCTTCTTGGGCCTACTTAATTATACAGCGGTACAGACTGACTACATTGTGTTCTAAAGGGACCGAATACTAAACGTGGCAAGTTTTTTTGCCAAAATGCGAAAACATACTTTGGAATCCTTGACGTCACACTGATGTACCGGCGGTGGGGTTTGGGCGCAAAATTGAAATTCTGATACTTCGACTTTGATTTTATCATCTGTTATTCGAACTATTATATTGAACTGACTGCCTGCAGGGCTCTGAAACAAGGCTTTATTTGTCTAATCTGATTTATTGTTTCGCGTTAGTCTCCCTTTAAGTTATAGTGGGAACTGGTATAACTGAAATAAAGCCATGCCAATCTTCATGGGCTCGCATATGTTTACACCTGAAGCAAATTCCTTATTGAATGCACGTCCGAAAACTCCGGGTGGTTTAAGAAAAAATAGCTGTCTTTGTATTTATCAAAGACAGAGACAGAAAGTTATATGCCCGCGGTATATTGCCGTATATCTTGGGCTTTGGCGAAGCAACATGCAAAGGGGATTCTGGAATCACGTGAAGTATTTCGCTCAACTGTACTAATATTCGCTAATAGCAGTTTAAAATAAATAAACGCCAAATTTATACCGCTAATTAGGCTAGCCCGAGATTCGCTAGATATAGCTCAGAATCCGCTAATCTGACAACGTTGCTTCAGGGAGGGAAACAACGTACACCTTATGTGGCATTATATGCGCTGATACGACGCAGCTATAAGATTAGTTATACCCGCGCGTAGCGCGTTCCCAGCTTATGTGACGAAGTCTAAGAAATAGGCCTCTCATTGAAGAACCGGATTCGTTATTACATCTTGCGTTAAACGAAAGTCGTGCAAAATAGCTAGCAAACAATTATCCTAGACTGTGCACTATATATCTAGCTGACTAGTGCATGTTGACAGGCTGCTGATCAGTTTCGAACACACAGAGATGACTGAAGGACGCAAAATCTCACTTCCATTGCTGAACTTGTAAAGTAAGCGAGCTATTGTCAGATTACTGGAGTGCACCATCTCCTGAATTATTTGCGAATGGCTCATATTCCTTGGCAATTTTTTTCTGCAGGATTTGGTCATTAGCGTCGCTTTGACGAATTCGCAGGACGACCGAGAAAACGACTGCAAAAAAAAAACATTTATCCGCATCACATGTGCTGACATTACAGTAAGAGTGATATAACAATAAAGCAAAAAACATATCTGCCTTAGATAGAGGAACGATTAATAAGAGCAATGTACCGTCTACTGGAACAACAGTTGACAGGACAAAACCACGCCTGAAACGTTTCGCATAACTGAATCGAAGCGTACTCAAATATGCGTTGGGAGCACTGTTGAAGGCGTTAAGCGACATTATTCCAATCGGTTACGATTAGCTGAAAAGAAAAGTGTTATAACACAGCATGCAGTAATACAAGGCAGCGAAAAGCCCCGCCGTCTGCTAGCGCGCGAGGACTATTGGAGTTTTCCGAGCAGCGAGCAGACGACAACCTGCACGCGCACGCGACACGCGCAGCGCTGCGAAAGGAAATGACGCACACATTTGCCATAGTTGCCTGCCCAGTCTATTTCTCTCGCCAAAGATAGCGTCAGTTCGCGCGAAAAGGAGAGACCGAGGAGAGAAGGAAGCGATTGGGGATAACGGGAATAGGCGCGAGGGAGGTAAAAAAAGAGGGCGAGGGAGGCCACTGCGGTGCGCCACGGTGCGGGGGCGCCGCGGGCGCTATGGATGGCGTCTCTGGGAGACCTTGACGCAAGGTAGGCGCGCGCCCGAGCGGAGGAGCATCGGGGGGGTGGCGGAGGAGCGCCCCGAGAAACGCGAAAATGCTGGACAGGTGATGAACAGGCGTCGTCGGGAGGTTGCACTTTGCTGGGCCAGCGATGTGACCGTGTCCACGGAGCCGAAAGCTCAAGGTACGTACACTGTGCGCGCCGTGATACTGCAGGCGTCATGCTCTCTGCATCGCGTGCAAGTGTGCGCGCCTGTGCACGTATCCACACCGCTCTGGCACGAAAGCTGGGCTTTACCGCACGGCTCGCCTTTGACGCAACTTGTCTCTCCGTTACAACCGTTTTCCACTAAGGCTTTTCTGTGATAGCTGCAAAAGGATTAGCAGGAAAGGGAGACCGCGACTGTGACGTTATGTCTGTGGTGGTTTCGCGATCAGGAACGCAGGTGATTCTTGCAGGAGCTCGATCGCTGCAGGCTCTCGCGATGAAAGTGTGTGTCCACATTTGCTAGTTCTGTGTAACCGCGCCTGCGCCTGTCGCCGTGGCGTCTGGCTACGGATCGCGGCCGTGACTGGATCATGCAATATATTCCAGCTTACGTACGCTTCTGGAGCTGGCTTTCTGTAACCGTGTTATATTCGATCTCTTGCTTTTCGTTCGTGCTCATGTGTGCATACTTGAAAACTGCGATTCCGTGTCTCTGAAGTGTGCACGCCGTTCACGCTTGCTAGCGCGCCGCTGTTACGAAGCGAGACCTCTGGTGCACCGTCGCCGAGAGCAGGCACTCTCTCTTAGCATAACCTCACGGTCGACGAGCTACTCTTTTGTGGTAACGCGTGCACCATTGAATGGCGCTATTGTTGCAACGGTGTGTCCAGTAGCAGCTCAGCTGTGACTCCCGTGAAACGTGAACGCGCGTGGTTTGGCTCAGCGTCTGCTGCATTGTCGCACGTTGCTCTGCTGCACAGCGCGTTCTTTAGGGAAGCGTAGGGACCTACGCGCTCCTAAGTAGCGCCGAGCGTCTCCCGTTTTCTGGATAAGCGCGTTTTGCGGAGTGTTCCTCGGCGCGTTGTCAGGCTGTCACGCCACCTCATTTACTTTTCTTCATTATCATCCCTTTTTTTTTTGCAAACGCGAAGGCATATAGCCGAGTTTTCCATTCCTGGCCTCACGTATATACGTACTGCAAGCCACGTTGAGAACTGTGCAGCGAAAAAAAAATAAAGAGGGAAGAAGGGGGCAAGAAAGAGGAAGAGGTATCCAGGGGAAGTGACGCAAGTGGGTGCTGCCGCGGACGCCGCTACAAGCGTGCGCAGAACGAACGGCTCTCGCGCGGCGCTTGCTTGAAGCCGCGTTTTCCCTTTTGGCGCGAGCTCGTCGCGAAATTGGCAATCAGTGCGCCGACGCTTGTCGGATCAGGGTTCAGCCGGCGTCACACATATCGACGCTTTTGTGGCGATCTCTCGGTTCTGCGGGAATATAAGGGAGAGGAAAAAGTCGCCCCCCCCCTCCTTTTTTTTTCGCACGGAGGTGTACAAAGTGGAGGGTGGCAGAGGGCGCCCTTGGAAATTCCAAAAATAACCGCTCGCTCTCCGGCGCTGCTGGTATACCAAGACCATTCTCTCTCTCTCTTAGTCTGGGGGGTTCTGATCTACCACGCATACGCGGCGCTGGTTTGTCGCTGGGAACGCACGTAGGTTCGAAACCGTCCTGTGCCCGGATCGCTCTGCACGGATGTCGAAAGCTGCCGCAAAGCACCAGACGGTGTGGCATTAAGTATGACCTTTTGGTTCGTCTGGCGCCAGAAAAACCCTCACCGACGGTTCCTTTTTTCCCCTCGCTATCCAAAGCAAGCAAGCAAGCCGGGCTTTAGCCGGCGGCCTGTCGCTTACGTCAGAGGCGATCGCCCCCTCTCCCTTCCCTCAATGCATCCCGCGCTTCTCTCCCTCTTTACGCGCGTCTCCCTAAAGTGCGAGAAGGATGATGCTCTTCGCTGTTCCTTTTCTCCCAACCCGCCGCACGTTTTGGGAAACGGGGTCACTGGCACGCTTTCGGGGAGTTCATTGAGCTCTCGGTGGCTTGCAGCACAGTGTGCACGTCTCAGGCCCTGCGTCGCTAATTTTAGCATCGCCACCGCCGCCTCCGCCGATTCTCCCTTCGCACGCTGGTCCTCCACCTTGCGCTTCGAAATCGGGACGGCGGTGGGGCGAGGATGGCTCAGGGAGGGAATTTTAGGGAAGGAAAGGTGTACACCACTTTGCATCGCCCCCTCTCCCGTTGCGCTCTCCTTTCCCCGTTTTTGGCAGAATCGTGTCCGTCCCAGCTACCCCCTCCCTCGCCCTACTCACGACAGAGGTCTCGGGGTCGCCTCCCCTCCTCCTCGCCGCCTCGTCCCTACCGCGTCGCCTCCCCTTCGGCCCCATTCGGTTTCCCGCGCGGCGGGTGCGCGCGCGCGCGCGTTTGACGTCATCAGTCTGGGCCGTATGACGTCGGTCCATTTAAGCGCCTTTCCCGCCATCTCGCTTTCTTTTTGTCTGTTCCATGCCCTTTTCGTTCACTCTTGGAGGTGTTCCTTTATGCTTAGGCTTCAGCGCTAACGTTTCTGGTTGTCCTACATCTACAAAAAGAAAAGCTTTTTTTTTGTCTCCCTCGTTCATTTTGCACGGTTTCATTGCGTGTTTACAGGGATTAAAAGCCCGACCGGTATGCTCACTGTATCCTGAGAGCTAGGTGCCATGCCCCAACCGCGATCTGCAGATGGCGCCAGAAAGGCGCACATAGGAGCAGCGATATGTATATCGCTGTTCGTTCGAGAACAGCCTGCAGCATTCGAGTGTGGCTGAACTGCTTCGTAATGCACCTCCAAGAAAGAGCAGAAGTGTTCCCACATTCATACTTCCGCACATGAAAAATAAAGGCGTCGTGCCTTCGGCCGAAAGCTTGCAAGCATTTCGTTGAGGCGTCCGGAATAACAGCACGAAGGTTCGAGTGCGAAGCCTGTACTGCACCTTCGGTATCTGAAGATTTACCGAATGCATTGCGGGCAGGTAACACGGCTGCCTCGCCTGCACTGTGGTCCAGCGTTCGAGGCCACATGAGAGAGCACGTAGCATTCACAAATGACTCCGTTTTGGGAAGTCTAGAAGTGCTCGGCCTTGCACAAGGCGACTTGCAGGGATGACACAATCACCCCTCTACGCACGTCTGCACAAAGAAAAAGAAAAACAAACTAGTCCACATCTATGTGAATCAAACCGTTTGTGAAGCGATTTAAATGCCATAAATCTAAATGCGACGCGTACAAATGTCTTTATCCTCATCCACAGAAGCAGCAATCTCGTGCAAGGAGTCACGTGATCTCGCACGTGACTCACACGCGAACCATTTCAGTGAGCTACATGTCGTCGACTCGCGAGAAGTATGCGTGTGATCAAGAAAATGATTAGGCAGATCCACCGTACATGTTGCGCAATCTATGTGCAGCAAAGCTATCATGAAGCGTTTATTCAAATGGCATAAAACTGAATGTGGTGCTTCGAGTTGTGTTTACCCGCCGTGGTTGCTCAGTGGCTATGGTGTTGGGCTGCTGAGCACGAGGTCGCGGGATCGAATCCCGGCCACGGCGGCCGCATTTCGATGGGGGCGAAATGCGAAAACACCCGTGTGCTTAGATTTAGGTGCACGTTAAAGAACCCCAGGTGGTCAAAATTTCCGGAGTCCTCCACTACGGCGTGCCTCATAATCAGAAAGTGGTTTTGGCACGTAAAACCCCAAATATTATTATTATTATCGAGTTGTGTTTATTTTCATTTTACCAACGTGTAATCCAATTCAATATTTATTCGCGGCATAGATCAGAAGTTTTCATGTCGTGCACTGTTTAGGTTTATGCACTACACCGTTCGCAGTTGTGCCGCAGTGTAAACACCAGTTCAGGTGAGATGGCACACTGTGGAAAAACCGGCGCCAAATTACTTAGCGTATATATATATATATATATATATATATATATATATATATATATATATATATATATAGTACTGAAGTCACATTGAATATATTTGTGATGGTTTGAAAGAAATTGTGGTTACCTCGTGTGGTCATCCCGCAGATGAGACATACAAGGACGGTTGAGCAACACAACTAGAAGAGAAGTAGAACGAGCCTATAGCAAGGATCAAGCTTGCAGTTTCCACACAAAAGTAATGTTATTTGATATTTCCAAATAATAATTAGACGCACAACATCACGGGCTCATGCAATCATTGATACATTCCAGATTTTACGGCGAAATAAGCATTAAAAGGTGATCAGCGGACACGCCACGGGTAACTGGCATAGGCATGGTCACGAAAGAGCGAGTAAACTTACCAGTTTAGCCTTGAGGTTGTGTCCACTCAGCGAGCTTTCATGCAGGGACTGTGCGGTGTCAGTTAAACCTGCTTGCATGGTGACGTCATCCGTGCGCGTCTTGAGCGCGACTCACGTTGCGGACACCGCATTGATCCAACGCCTCCATAGCTTCTCTTTCAGTGACGTAATGTCACCACACGGTGACGTACGAGTGGAATATCCCCTGATTTTACGTGACATATGCGACAGCCGTCGCATGACGTTGTTTAAATAAACGCGTTAGAGGCGAACGTTGAATGTGACAGTGCAAAATTAATGCACTCGGGGCGTTGAGTAAACGGTTTGGAGGTTACATGCTTGCGCGTTTTGTGCATGTATGCCGTACGTTCCCCGGGGCCAGATGTGTTCGCCGGATCCAGAAAGTTCAACTGGACGGTCATACCTTGGTCACCCATGCACCGCAGCCTATCCATGTCATCACAAGAATATCAATATCCCATCAGCGAATGTTCGTAGGCTGCCCATCAGGTATCATTGCATGTCCCTGCGAGCATGGACACCGCAGGAGGGTACTGGCGTGACGCGATGCCTAAATACGGCCGAAATGCACTCCTTATAGTTGCAAAGAGAGGTACCCGAGGACCGCGCAACGTCATGCCATCGTCATCACGCAGACGTTTAAACCTCGACACCACTTCAGCAATGCCACCACATTGTCGTCGTGCCCATGTTGTCATACCGTCTTCTTCGTTGCATCGTCGTCAATCCTCCTTCGTCTCTCTATCGTAATCACGGTGTCGCAATTCAATCGTGATTATGACGCAGTTGTCATGCCAATCGTTGCCATTTTGCCGTCATCAGACAGTCGTCGTCATGGCTTCAGCTTCGCTATCAGACGCTCGTAATTCCGTCGTCGTCGTACAGGCTTTGTGATTCAGTTGTCGTAACGTTGTTGTTGTCACAACAAATGCCGTTAAGACGGCATTTGTTGTGCCGTCTTCGGGATGCCGTCGCGATCGTTCCCTCTTCGTCATCATATTATAACTTCGTCATGCCACTCTCGCGATGTCGTTGTATTCATGTCGTAGTCGTCCCACAGTCGTCGTCGTACCAATGGCATCGTGCCGTCAAAACGATGCCATTTCACCGTCGTCGTCACATCAGAAAGGTCATCCTATTGTCGTCATACTGCCTTCGTCGTGCCATCGACGTCAAACCTTCGTCATTACATCGGGATCATGCTGCCTCCATTCAATCGTGACTATGCCGCCCTTAACTTTTCTCAAGAAAATCAAGAAAAAGAAATAGGCATGGGCAGGACATGTAATGAGGAGGGAGGATAACCGATGGTCACTAAGGGTTACGGACCGGATCCCAAGGGAAGGGAAGCGTAGCAGGGGGTGGCAGAAAGTTAGGTGGGCGGATGAGATTAAGAAGTTTGCAGGGACGGCATGGCCACAATTAGTACATGACCGGGGTTGTTGGAGAAGTATGGGAGAGGCCTTTGCCCTGCAGTGGGCGTAACCAGGCTGATGATGATGAACTTTTCTATGCCATCGTTGTCATTACGTCGTTGTCCGGCGGTCGCTATCGTGCATCCGCTGTCATAATGTCGTCGTCATTGCAGTTACGTCATCGGGTTGTCATGCCTTCGTCATCGTATAGCCACTGTCGTTGCATCGACGTCATTCGTTCTTCGTCATTACATTGTCGCCACTGCATCGTCGTCATATAGTCGTCATCATGACGCCACGTTCGCGGATGACCTTGGCAAGCGAGTGCCATAGCAATTTAGGAGGATAACGGAGAACGTCCCATGTAGCCGAAGCAACGAAAGCTTCAGAACGACCGCTAGAGACGTCAAAGAAACGTGAGTTCCAAAATACGATGTGGCGCTGCATTGCTTGAATGATAATCGCTTTACTTTCGACCGTCATCGTGAGGCGACTTCTGGCGTATAACCTTTTTTTTTTTTTTTTAGGAGAGAGGTTAACGCTACGTATGACAGACGTGGGATTGACAAGGACTAATGACCACACCACATCAGTCGATACTGATGAAGTACTTTCAAAACTCTATTTTTTTCTGTTATTTTGGCAGAAGAGGATTCATTGCTACTGGAAAGCCGAAATGAAATGAAAACCGAAGTTCCCCTTCTTGAAATACGCTCCGCAACCCAGCTCCTTTACGTCAATGTGATATCAGTGCTTCTTTTTGTTTGTTTTTTGACACCTCCTCTGGATTACCAAGCCTTCTTTCAGGCTAAAGAACAATGGGCTTTTTTGTGCATTTCAGAAGGATTTAAGTTATTAACATGTATCAACTTATTTTCCTCATTAGTTGCCCCTTAGCTCGGCTTTGGACGCAATCAAAGTGAACGGGCTCACGCAGGGAGCGTGAAAAACCTTCGACGTCCATTCGATGCCAAACAGAGGAAGAGGAGGGCGCCTACAATCGAGAAAACGCGGTAATCAGCGGAGCGGCGCGTGGCTTAGGGCGGCGAGGCACGTCCGCGGCGTTAAGACGGCACGAGCACGTCCGAGTGATATTCCCCGCCGCCGATCGCAAAGTGCGCCGTCCAAGTGGAAACAAAGGGAGCCACGCTTTGTTGTCTCGGAGTGCGCACCGCAACACGGGCCGCGGTGTTCGGTGCCGCGGCCACGCGCATGCATACATCGCGAGCTGCGCTATACACTGTGCACGGCGCGTCCGAAGGCGCCGTTTTTAGTACCGCGGCACGGCATGCTCTCTGGTCGGCGCGTGTTCTCCTCTTTCCCGGTGAATATTTGCGCGGACGCGGTCGTGCGTACTTCTCGGGAATGAAGAGAGAGATAGAGAAGTGGTTCTTGTGGGGAAGGAGAAAAGGCTAGCGCTATTTCCTGCAACCTCGGGAATGAAGTCGTGCGCTGGATCGTACACGCTAAAGGTGCCGCTTTTTTTTGTGCGGGCGTGTTATGACTGCGGCGTAGCGCCAGAGAACTGTGTAGTACGCAGATATAGAGCAGTGGGGACGAGGCTGGCATCAGGGCATCAGGGTCCTCCACACAATCGATTACGGAAAGACGTAGCTTGCATAAATCGATGCGTCCGTTATGAGTTATGGTAAAAGAAGTTTTTGCTACCCAACCGCCTGCTCAAAATGCGCTCACACATTTGGTAGAGCCAGTCGGTGTTCGAGCGAAGCTTACTTCGTCTTGTCTTCCGCATTGCGACCGCTGGCTGGCTGCGGCTGTCTTGCACAATGGGCTCGTTGCGGACATTGTGCAAACCGGCACCGGACCAGCAGCGCAAACCGAGGTTGTCCGCGGCGGTTGGTGATGTGCGCAAGCACACGCAGACGTCAGAACCAACGCAAGCCCAGCGTCGCCGCACTTTCGTAGCCTTCATTTCACCCTATCATCATCCCTTCGTTGTCATGCCGCAGTTATCGCTTCGTCGTCTTTACTCTATCGCCGCCATTTTGTCGCCGTCGCGCCGTCATCATCGTGCAGGCGTTTGCGTTCCGCCGCCATCTTGCCACCGTCCTCACGACGTAATGACCGCGCAGTCAACACACCGTCGTATCGTGCCACTATACGAATAAGAGTGCACACTGGCACAAAGACAGGCAAAGACGAGGGCAAGCGCTAACATCAACTGTTTTTCTTTCAATCACGGTGTCGTCATCGTGCCATAGGGGCCTTGCCATTGTCGTCATGGCAACGTCGTCATATTGTCGTCGTCATCTGATTGTCGTGATTTCGTTGTCGTCGTGTCATCGTCGCCACAGATTCGTCATCATGTCGTCGTAGTTGTTCTATTGTCAACTCATTGTCGTTCTTCTTCATAACGCGGGGTAAACAAAAAATCCCAGTTTTGCCTAAAAGGCGAAGGATCGATTGGGATAGCGAATCTCTAGACAGCTATATACGAAGTAAGGATAGTATTTTTATTGGCTGCACAAAGTCGTGAACACTCGCTTACTGGCTAAATCAACAAACATGGTGTCGCGCGCGCGCGAGCAAACATGAACACATCTCACTCGACGACTGTGGAAACTCGCTGTCATATCGCTGGAGCGAGGAAGTGCGGCAGCAGCAGCGAGCGAATTGACCTTCGTGGTGCCTCTCGCTTCAACGCGAGCTGAGCGGCGAAAACACAGCGCACGCAAAGCTATCAGCACTCGGCGCACTGTCCCCATCACAGATGGCTTTCAAGATATGGCGCATGCGGCCGCGCCGTACGAAACAGTCGCCCGAGTAAAATGAGCCCCCTCCTCCTTTCCTCCCCTTCCCCCAGTGCCTTGCGCGCGACGGAAAATGGCGCGCTTCCTCCCCGCTTTCCCCCTTTGAGCGCGCAAGATTTAGACGCCATCGTCGACTCACCCTCGCGCGCTTTCACTCGCACATGCAGAACCTGGCGCGCGGCGACGATGTCATTGCCATTAGTCTTTTATACAGAACGTATAAAAGACTAATACTATAGAATATAAAAGAGATGATGATGATGATAAAAGACCAATGGCGTCATCGTCATTGGTCATCGTCATTCGTCATCGTCTTCTATCGTCATCGTCACCCATCACGCGCCTCTTTCTTCCCTCTTTCTTTCCTTCTTCCCCTTCCCCCAACGCCAAGTAGCTGGCTAGAGGAATATACCTCACGCCGACCTCTCTGCATTTCGTATCATGAAACTTCTCTCTCTCTCTCTGTCTTATACCGAACTTCACAACGACGGCGACGGCAGAAATTCGTTTTGAGTCTTCATATTAGTGCTATGACGATAAAACAGCGTTTGTCGCAAGCACCGTGGAAACTCACAGCGCGCGAGATCCACGTAATTTCCGTTTTCCTTTCATCTCACCAATCTTTCCTTTCATCTCAATCAACAAGGTTATTACTGAACGGGGGCGCCACCGCTGGGCTGAATTCGACAGTCGGAACTCTAAAGAAAAGATAACAAGATCGATATAATTTGTGTCAATCAGAGTATAATGAAGCACTAGTTGTTAGTCAACGTCCTTGGCATTTTTCTTTTGCGTTCTGGTTTTTGACTGATCTCTCCGGTTAACATTCAAACTCAACCTAATAAGCTTTGCTCAACTAATCACCCTCTTCAGTGGCCCTTTGTACAGGAGCTTACAGATTTATGGGCCAGACCGGCTTATTCTGTCCGGGAGCGCGAGGGGAACAAGAGAACCGTCCTTGAAAACTTTGGAGCGATAGCGCACAGCTCTAGCACGAGCCGGAGTTGCTTCATCGGGAACGCGTTCGAAACTATTTCGCGGGCGGCGTTGTAACGAGTTGAGAGGGACGCACTTGCGTTCGTTAATTGCCCTCCCTCGGGAGACGTTGGCCGCGAGCCGCGACGTTCACTTCGCGGTGGAGAGAGCTTCGGCAATCAATTTGGATGCACGAGTGCGCGGAGGGTTACCGAGAGGGCGTGGGCGCTTCCCCTTTTTCAGCGTGCAATCTCGGCATGCCGCGCTACCCCCCCTCCCCTCCTCCTTCAGCTGATCTACAGATGGAACTTGGACATTCGAAACGTTTCCAGTGGTTCGGGCTTCCCTTTTTTTCAGCGTGCACTGAAAATCTCGGCATGCCGCGGTATCCGCCACCCCTCCATCAGCTGGTCTACAGATGGAACTTGGACGTTCGACATATTTCCAGCGGCTCGGGAGAAATGGAAACTGTGTTGGAGAAGTGGAAAGGCGGCAGTGCAGGAATGCTATAGTTCAACTATAGTTTTTCTACATTGTAATGGTTGGTGTTTCAGTGCGGTGAAGCTATAGCTGAAGATCAGCGCCCTTCGTGGCCTGTCGCCTTCGGTCTCCTCTTACATTGCTTCCACTTCCCCTGAAGCCTTGAAAATGTCTCAGCGAGAGAGAGAGAAAGAGAGAGAGAGAGGGGGGAGGGAGGGAGGGAGGGAGAGAGTGAGCAACACTTCATTATACTCGAATTGCTGATAGTCTGCCGAGCAGAGTCCCTCCGTCCAGTGCTTCTTTCTGCCGTCTGCTGGCACATCCGCGTCGTGCAAAACAAAGATGTTACTGAGGACGGCTGATGGAAAATTTTATCTCGCTTTGGTCCACTGTGAATGGCGTCTGCCAGGAACCGCTGAACTCCTTGACTTGGCGGCGCCCTCCGCGCCCCTGCGTGAATTCACGGCGTCTTTCCTTCCTCCCTCTCTCTCCCTCATCTTACTATTCTCCTTTTCACCTTCCCTCAGCGTAGGGCAGTCGACCAGACGCTTTTCTGATTCACATCCTTGCCTTATGCAGTTCTTTCTTCCTCTTCCTTTTGTTCGCGTTCAAAAGTCGCGCCGGCTTATGACTTATGTCTGTCGCGCCGGCTTATGTATATAGTTAGGCGAAACCGAAACATTGGCAGAAGTGTTAGTCAACTAATTTCTACTTGATTAAAGGGTGAACTTATATATATCGTGTGCCCAGAAGTTCAAGCAATACTTAACTCATAGCGATACCAGCTAGCACAGTTGTCGGTCGTTGAGTACCTTAACTCACTGGTACAATTCGTCCACTATTTATACCAGTATCATCGTATACGTTCCAAAGTAATCGCTGGTACTCGTGCACACTAGAAAACTTGCTCCACTACTCGGGTCGCACGCGCAACCTGATCGGACAAAGTCACTCTGAACAAACAACAACATTCGGGATATTTCGGATAAAGTCGGCTCGTTTTTTTTTCGCCGAGCGGTAACACTGATAATCGGGTGGAAAGTGGTCACTGGCCAAAAGTACATCTGAACATTTTTTATGGCAGCCTTTGGGGGCTCACCTTTTTTCCGAACAATGTACGCCATCTTTGGCGCATATCTTCTTTATTGTTTTTGATGCTGCACTTCCGGTATTTTTTTACATCCGCTACGGTTCACGTATCGGGTTCAATCACGGTTGCCTTTTAATGAGGGCGAATTAAAAAAAAAAAGAAAACGATCGTGTACTTAGGTTTACGTACATGTTAAAGAACCACACACAGAGAGCGAGAAGCAGACGAGAGGTAAGGAACGAAGGTTAATCTGATGCAGGTCCGGTTCGCTGCCCTGCACTGGGGAAAGGGTATATAGGGATAAAAAGAGAGGAGAGAGAGAAAGAAAGCACCATTTCGCGCACAGCTGAAGGTGCGCACCAAGTCTTCAAACCGCCACCAGGGGACCTCTCGACTTCAGGTACTATAATAACGCTTTCGTGCCATCGATGCATTTGCGGCCATGGACCAAGGATCTTCAGCTCCAGAAAATGGTCTAGAGTCCAGCCCCAAATAATCAAAATTAAGCTTGGGCCCCCTACTAAGGTGTGCCTCATAATTAGATAATGGTTTTGGCACGTCTCACTCAATAATTTAAATTATTTCCTGGTAGTATCAAGGCATGAACGGTATAAGGATATCAGCGTGTCATAGTGCTGCTGGCAAGGGTCTATAGGCGGGACATCGCTATTGTAAGGAACTGCACGCAAAGCCATCATTATCAGCTTATTTATGTCCACTGCAATAAGATAGGCCTTACCAGTGATCTCCAATTACCCCTATCATGCGCCAGCTGATTCACGCTTACCTCTGCGAATTTCTTGATTTTAACGCACAACCCAATTTCCTGCCATCCTCGACTGCACTTCCCTTCCCTAGTACGCATTCTGTAACTTTAATAGACCGCAATCAGACTTATCAATAACGGATTAAAAATTTGTTCACTTGGTAAAGCTCGGTGTAATCTAAATGCTTTATTCAGTAACCGACTACATGTAACCAGTGACATTTTTGATAAAGCAAGCTACTCCGCAGGGGCGTCTGCGTAAGCAGGCGTTTGGTGTGTTGCGACACCACGTACCCGAGCACATGAGGGTTGGACCCTCCCGCGTCTAGCCGTGCGAGGCTTAGCCGTGTCTGGGGAAAGTGTGATCCTGGGGGTCGAGCCAATGTTTGAACCGTTAAGGCCCCCCCCCCCCCCCGGCGGAGGCAACACACCTCTTCGGCCTCTACTTCACACAGACGGCACCTCCAGACTGACTCAGCTGGAGGAGATCGGCAGTCGCCTTCTTTTGTTCTTCTCTTCAATTTTAGTCTTTCTCTCTCGCCTTTTCATCTGCCCTGACTTCTATTTTCTTGTCATTACAGAATTTCCGGGCGGCAAGGGTTAACCTTGTGTGGGTAGCCAAGAAGAGTTTTTGTGGTTTTCCATACGTGAAGTAGTAACTTAACACGACAAAAACCACACAGACAAGAAATGCGGACAAAGACAGCGCCTGTCCTTAGCTGCCTTTCTTGTCTCTGTCGTTGTTACAGACAAGCTCTGCAGACAAGCTCAGAAGAAGCAAAACAAAGCATGGGACATTTTGTGCCGATACCCAACTGCACAAAACCTTGTTGAATTCAAACAGTCTAAAGCGCAGGGAAGGCCAGGAGGGCAAGCTGGGCGAAGTTTCTGTCCGGAATTAATTTTTATACATAGGAAACTAAAGCATGGGATGCGCTCGGAAAGCTAAAGGGGCAGGAAATGCATCCGCTGACTTTGGTAAATAACCAAGGTAACAGGTTGGAGGACCAGGTAGACGCTTTTAGTACACACACTCAGTATGTATGTAGCGCCGCACACTATACACATACATTCCTTAAACACAAAGAAATGGAAGAACGCAAGAGACTGGACTAAAAATGCGTCGGAAACGATTCACATAACCGTCCGTTCAACACTGCTTAGCTTAGAGCAGCATTGAATGCCTGCAAAAGCTCTGCGCCGGAAACAGACAGGGTCATGCATGACATTATCAAGAACATGCACACAGACACACAAATTAGATTGCTCGCACTTCATAACATTTGGGCAGCCGGACACCTTCCAGTGGCATGGAAAGAAACTATCGTTGTCCCAGTTTTGAAACAGGGAAACGCCCATCCTTGGTAACAAGCTGCCGCCCTATAGCACTTATAATCTGCCTATATAAGCTTTAAAAAATGATAAATTGCCATCTCTTGTATTTCCTAGAATTAAACATGCATGATCCCTATCAATGTCGTTTTCGAGAAGGTCGGTCCACCACCAACCATCATGTGCGCATTGAAGCAAGCACCCGCAATGCATTTGCCCATAAACAATATTTTGCATCAGTTTTTCTACATGTGCAAAAGGCCTAGGACACCACATGACACTTCGGCATTATCAGAGATCTATCGGCAATGGGCATCCATGACAACATGCTTAGCATAATGGCAAGCTATCTCTCACACCGTACTTTCCGTGTTAGAATTGGTAATGCTCTGTCTAGGTCATTTTCATAGGAAACTGGCGTACTGCAGGGCGGCTTAGTTAGGTGTATCCATTTTTTTATTGTTAAAATGAAGTCTTTGCGTTCGTATATTCCACCAAGTATAACTTATTCAGCATTTGTCGATTATGTACAAATTGGATTTAAACTGTGTAACATCGCATTCTGCGAGCGACACGTTCAGCTTAGGCTGAACGAAGTCTCAGCTTGGGCAAATCAGAATGGCTTCAAGCTGAATCTACAGAAAAGCTCCTGTGTCCTCTTTACAAGGAATAGGGCCTCGTTCCAGAGCCTAGTATCCAGCTCCATGGTCAGCGCTTACCTTTGAACCCACATCACAAATCTCTTGGTGTCATACTTCACTTTAAATTTACATTCATTCCACATATAAAGCATGTGAAAGCCAAGAGTTTGAAAACCATGAACGTTCTTAAAATTATGGTTTATATGACGTGGGGCAGAAACAGGGGCTGCCCAATGAACCTTTATGGGAGCCTCATACGAGCACGTCTGGACTATGGTTCGGCGGTGTATCAAACTGCCGCTACATGTGCACAAAACATTTTGGATCCCGTTCACTATTTAGGTGTTCGCCTGGCTTCAGGCGCCTTCAGAACAAGTCCTATACAGAGCTTATGCGCAGAATCTAGTGAGTGGTCACTCAACCTGCAAATAACGTATATAAGCTTCGCGTACTTCCTCAAAGTTCAATCTAATTCTGAACACCCTTGTTATAAAACCGTTAATGATTTGACGTCTGCCACACTATTTCAAAACGGACCTTCAAAGAGAAAAACTATCTCACTATAGGTGAGCAAGCTGAGCGAGGAAATGAACGTCTTACTACATGTGCATCCATGATGGCTCCAACAAGGCTGTTGCCGTCGTGGCTGTGGCAACTGATAGAAATGGACACGTCCTTTGTCGAAGTTACAAAGCATGCTCGAGAGATGCACATCCATATGCACTTCCTTGAACTCCAGTCGAAGTACTCCTCTCCAGAATTTTATACCAACGCATCAAAGTCATCTAATGGCATATCCTACGCGGCAGTCAGGCCATCTTCCTCGGAATGCAATATTATGCACACAGAAACGAGCATCTTTATTGCAGAGCTTATGCAGTACTCTCAGCTGGAAAACGCATAAAGGCATTAAAACTACAAAAAGCCATAATACTTACGGACTATTTAAGCGTACTAAGAGCTTTATTGTCTTTACAGAAACATAAGAATCTAGTAGTCAATGACTTCTATGCCCTGTGTGTGCATCGAACGAACGTATAGTAGTATGTTGCGTACCAGGTCCGTGAGGCATAGTGGGCAACATGCTCGTAGACGAACATGCTACATCCCTAACGAGAGCCTGCAACACTATCATAGCTATTCCTCTCACAGAGTTGAAGCATCTCTTGTGCAGGGCACTGAGAAACATTTGGCAATCCATCTGCGACCATGAAACGTCTAATAACTTTCATTTTATTAAGCCGCACGTACGAACTTTGCCTTCGGTAACAAAAGCGCGGCAAACATATTTTCTGTCCTCTGAGAATAGGATGCATACGCTACTCATTCTTACTTGTTGACTGGTAGTGAACCTCCTCTGTCGTAGGTGTGGTGAGAGGCTGACCATTCTCCATGTCTTGGGGGAGTGCCGGGAAGCAGAAGCTGAAAAAAAAGCACTTTCCCTTAGCATACCGATGCCGCATTCGCTTTGAACCGGAATCGTTTCTCGGAGCAGAAGCAATTTGTGACCATAAATCAGTGCTAAATTTTTTATAAGATGGTCGATTTATTGCGCGTTATAAGGCCACAATATTCGTTGCACATTCTCCCACGAGAGGCTGATGCTGCGATAGTAGAGACCCGTATGGCACATGCCTCCGTTCCCTTTTGCCTCAAGGCCTTGTTGAGGAAGTTGTGCTACTTGTAGCGACTTATTTGAGTACATCACCTCTTCGTAGTACATCGATTGTCCATAGCATACGTCAGGCTTCATTGTCTGCTTTTATTACGAAGATATTTACGCACTATCTCAAGAATATTTTACGCCTCTATACAGCCATGCTTAATCCACGTTTCGTTTATTATTATTAATTTACCAGAGACAGTCCCTTATCATAGCCTTGACGCTCCTTGGCCACTTCTGGCCCTTGCGCCAATAAACTCCAATTATCACCATCATAAAGCAAGTTATAACAGGCGACCTAGATTTGAGTACATAAACTTGGCGAGAAGTACACTGTCGAAATGGATAAAACATGTACATGGGTTTCCTCTTTCCACAATCGGTGTCCTGAAGGTAGGTCTCAATCACCTGAACGGGAGAGGCTTGGAGATTTGTATGCCCCTCTTGAAAGACTAACTTCCAAGCTTCTCACTAATAATGAATTTATCTTTCTCTCTTGGAAGTGCGTTGTAGTGACGTTCATAGGCAGTAAAAGCTGTTGCTATATTCCTCGCTTAGTGCAGTCTATGACTTCTCTGATATGGACATAACGTCTTTTCCCGTTATACGCAAATGTTTCTATCTGTTTGACAAATATACGTGACTCATATACACATTATTTTAATCATTGTAACACACGAACAGTATTGTTAGGTCTGAGGGATGGATACTTTGCAGCTTTATGTTGGATTACGTTACACATTTGACCACTTTTTCGAGGAGTGCAAACGTTTGACGGTGTGAACTACCACTTGTCCTTTAAGTCTAAGTGGCTTACGAGTGAAGGGTGCCATAATTAGGTCCACCAGATGCTGTCCGAAAAAGTGAAACACTGCTTATATGGCTCGAGAGCGGTGGCCGCTTCGAACGCTGATGCGAGGGAAGCAACTATGGACTATTTTCTAGTTTTTCACCGGAACCCCCCCCCCCCCCCCCCCCTCGGTTGCGAGTGCCTTCAGCGCCTTCCCACAGCCCCGGCAACAATGAGCGTTGCGCTTCGTAGACTACACAAACCCGAGCATCGCGGCATTGAGTAACCGCAATCTTGTTAACAAGGTGCTCGGACGTAACAGCATAGCCCTTCTCTCCAGCGGGCACATCGAGCGAGTTTTCAGTGTCGTGGCCAGATGCATACACAAGAAAACGAGGGAAGGTTGCCGAAGACATTATAAAAAAAACCTCACTGAAGATAAAGTACATGTGAAGGGCTTTAGAGAAGGCATTAAAAGTGCCTGGCCAGCTCGTTCTGTTCGTGCAGGGAGGAAAGTGAGGTTAATCAGTTACTTTTTAGTAGTTTAATTAATTAATTATTTAATTATTTATTTACAGTACCCTCAGAGTAAGTATACATTATAGAGCGGAGAGGCTACATAGACGAGGTAAAAATGATGTACAGAAAATGCACAGTATAAGTAACAATGAAAAATTATGCTAGCTCACTAATTTACACATAAACCAAATTTAATAATGGTAGTTCACTATAGAAATCACTTGATACACTTTTCAATACACAAGTTGGGAATGATGGGTCAATACATACCTATTAAGTTGCAAATATACTATTTATACACTGAAAAGTCACATGATATGTTGAACGCAATTGTTTATTTACTTTTGTGGGACAATAATCGGTAACTGCAATCGATAGAATTTCTGAACAAAATAATTGCAGTCGGTTACTTTATTTCTGTACTAGACGTTTTGTCTGTCTATCTCTTCGGTTCTAGCGGTTTTCCTTTCACGGATGGTTGTGTCACGTGGTATGGGCTCCTGGGTGTGTGCCAACTTGGGTCACTGGATATGCGCCGCTGACATGCGTGCAGATCCTGTAGACACTAGCATTAGAGCTTCGTGTAGTAAGTATTGCAGCAAAAGTTGTGCCTGTGAGGAAAGTACCAGGTGTACAGTGGAAAGGAAATTCGCGTAAGACTGATGTCGATTAGAATCGTGGGACATGATAAGCCCTAAGGGACGTAACCTATAGAGTAAATTCCAAGTTCTCTAAGGTTTCAGCCTAAATGACGTAGGATTTAGACGTGTCTTTAGTTTTACCGATTCTTGTGCACTTTTTAGTCGCTTGAAGAGAGGGTTTTGCACATTGATGAGTATTTTGCTTGTGAGACAACATAAATCCTAACGCGTGTGTATTCCAGCGCTCTAGTGTTACACCCAAACGAATAACAAGAGTGAATGTTGCATCTGCAGTTCTCGTAATTCTTGTGCAGTGCCAAGAGAACCGAAGAGAGGGTTCTCTACGTTGACAATCGTCGTCGCGAGACAAACCCCAGAGGGCGTGATTTTTTTGAAAGCGTGCACCGTAAACCGTGCACTGTTCCAAACGGTGCTTGTTGGTGTCTTTAGCTCTGGCGATTATTGTCGTGCACAGTGTGTCGCGGGCTGACGTGAAGGTGCGTGATTAACTAACGACAAGACGTGGTGCTCGCAGTGGAGGAGGAGGCGCGGAGTAGGAGGAGGAGAAGGAGGAGGCGGGTATGTCGCAGACGGTGCTCCGGGGATTCCCGGGCCTGCCGTGCGAGGTACGGCTCGAGTTCCAGCTGCCGCTGCCGCGCAACCTGGCGTGCACGTTGTGCCGCGCCGTGTGCCCGGTCATCTACCGCGCCGGCTGCTGCCATGCCTTCTGCGAGAGATGCAAGCAGGAGCTCATGCGCTCCAGGCCCGTGCTCCTATGCCCCGTCGACGGAAACGAGACCTGGACCGAGAAGGTACGCCACCCAAGGTGGTAGTCACTCTCGGTGCATGTATGGTGCATGTGCCACAGAAGAGACACCCTAAGAGAGAGAAACAGTTGCGGTATTACCCTCCTATCCACTTAAAGTATGTATAAAATAGCATGCAGATGAGACGTCATACAGTAATTCAATAATCAATTAAGCCTGCATGCACGATTGCTAATAATTGTACTAATGCGGGCAAGTGAAACGCAACTGATTTAGCGTAACTTAAACGCGCTCTTTAGCTTCTGTTTTCGCACTTTCTTCTGGGGGCAGCATGTTTTGCGCTTCTGCGTTTAACTTGGGCATCGTTTGCAGCTGGATAAGGAGCAGCAGTGCGAAATCTAGTTCTCCAATGATTACTGGTAGGAAGGGTTCTATTTTATTATACGCCATTCGTGTTTCATTTGACCGAGAGAATGCACTTCCCAAGAGAAGTAAATAATATGATTGTAAAAACGAAACCATTGCTGCAACACAATCTCTCTATTCCTACGTGGTGCAGATTGTTCCGGATGACACTGTGTGGAATTCGTTGAAGGACTTCACGGTGCTGTGCTCGCAGAGCCTCCACGGCTGCAGGTTCAGCGATACTGTTGCTGCATTCAAGGTATACGCCACTCGCACGTATATATCATTGCGATACGAAATATATGCACACTCCAGGCACATTTCTGCCGTCGCCGTGAGGTTCGGTATGAAGTCCAAGGGCGACGAAATCGCCGCCACGCGCCGTCTGCTGTACGTTCGAGTGACAGCGTGAGGGTGAGCCGGCTATCGCGGCTCAATCTCGCGCATTCAATCAATAAAAGCGGGGAAGAAGCGCGCCGTCTTTCGCCGCGCGCCGTCTGCTGTATGTGCGAGTGACAGCGTGAGGGTGAGCCGGCTATCGCGGCTCAATCTCGCGCATTCAATCAAGGAAAGCGGGGAGGAAGCGCGCCGCCTTCCGTCGCGCGCCGTCTGCTGTATGTGCGAGTGACAGCGTGAGGGTGAGCCGGCTATCGCGGCTCAATCTCGCGCATTCAATCAATAAAAGCGGGGAAGAAGCGCGCCGTCTTTCGCCGCGCGCCGTCTGCTGTATGTGCGAGTGACAGCGTGAGGGTGAGCCGGCTATCGCGGCTCAATCTCGCGCATTCAATCAAGGAAAGCGGGGAGGAAGCGCGCCGCCTTCCGTCGCGCGCCGTCTGCTGTATGTGCGAGTGACAGCGTGAGGGTGAGCCGGCTATCGCGGCTCAATCTCGCGCATTCAATCAATAAAAGCGGGGAAGAAGCGCGCCGTCTTTCGCCGCGCGCCGTCTGCTGTATGTGCGAGTGACAGCGTGAGGGTGAGCCGGCTATCGCGGCTCAATCTCGCGCATTCAATCGAGGAAAGCGGGGAGGAAGCGCGCCGCCTTCCGTCGCGCGCCGTCTGCTGTATGTGCGAGTGACAGCGTGAGGGTGAGCCAGCTATCGCGGCTCAATCTCGCGCATTCAATCAAGGAAAGCGGGGAGGAAGCGTGCCGGCTTCTGTCGCGCGCCGTCTGCTGTATGTGCGAGTGACAGCGTGAGGGTGAGCCGGCTATCGCGGCTCAATCTCGCGCATTCAATCGAGGAAAGCGGGGAGGAAGCGCGCCGCCTTCCGTCGCGCGCCGTCTGCTGTATGTGCGAGTGACAGCGTGAGGGTGAGCCAGCTATCGCGGCTCAATCTCGCGCATTCAATCAAGGAAAGCGGGGAGGAAGCGCGCCGCCTTCCGTCGCGCGCCGTCTGCTGTATGTGCGAGTGACAGCGTGAGGGTGAGCCGGCTATCGCGGCTCAATCTCGCGCATTCAATCAATAAAAGCGGGGAAGAAGCGCGCCGTCTTTCGCCGCGCGCCGTCTGCTGTATGTGCGAGTGACAGCGTGAGGGTGAGCCGGCTATCGCGGCTCAATCTCGCGCATTCAATCAAGGAAAGCGGGGAGGAAGCGCGCCGCCTTCCGTCGCGCGCCGTCTGCTGTATGTGCGAGTGACAGCGTGAGGGTGAGCCGGCTATCGCGGCTCAATCTCGCGCATTCAATCAATAAAAGCGGGGAAGAAGCGCGCCGTCTTTCGCCGCGCGCCGTCTGCTGTATGTGCGAGTGACAGCGTGAGGGTGAGCCGGCTATCGCGGCTCAATCTCGCGCATTCAATCGAGGAAAGCGGGGAGGAAGCGCGCCGCCTTCCGTCGCGCGCCGTCTGCTGTATGTGCGAGTGACAGCGTGAGGGTGAGCCAGCTATCGCGGCTCAATCTCGCGCATTCAATCAAGGAAAGCGGGGAGGAAGCGTGCCGGCTTCCGCCGCGCGCAAAGCTGCGGGGGAAGGGTAGGGAGAGGGGTCGTTCTACGACGGGCGGCCCGGGTGGTTCCCGAGACCTCTCCTTCCCCCGCCCAACCCCGGCCTCCGTATCTTCAAAGCCATCTGCGACAGGAACAAAGCCCGCGGCGCGCTGTGTTTTCGTGGCTTAGTTGGCGTTGATGCAAGACGCAGCGCGAAGGTCAATTCACTCGCTGCTGGGGCCGCGCTTCTTGATTGCAGCGTTTTGACAGCGAGTTTCCGCGGTCCTCGAGCGAGATGCGTTCTTGTTTGCTGGTGCGCGCCTGACACCATGCTTATTAATTTAGCCAGTATGCTTATGTTTACAACTTTATACGGCCGATAAGTCTGCTATCCTTAATTTGTATAGCTAGCTGTTGTCTAATTTTCTATCGCTATCAATGCTTCATTTTTCCGGCGAAAATGCGACCTTATTTATAGAAACAAATTAACCAACATTAAAACTATTGCGAACAATATTTGTTCATCATAAGGTTGGAAAAATTATTGATGACGCGATTTGGGTAGCCAATCGGATAGCTCGCCCAACTGACGGCAATTGGGCTAACTATGTGAATAGGGAGATAGCGTCGAGCAATCCGCCTGGCCGTTGAGGCCGTGAAGACTCACCGTCCTCAACGCGCGGGGACGGCTTCGTCTCCCCCCCCCCCTACCTGAGTGTAGGTTAAGAGGCGGGCACCCCAGATCATTGGAGTAGTAGCGTTTTCAATCAATCAATCAATCAATCAATCAATCAATCAATCAATCAATCAATCAATCAATCAATCAATGGGAGTGGCTAAAACCTCAGAGGCGCGGCGCCGTTGCGATCGGTAGCGATGCGCATTTTTATTACCGTATAGCAAATTACACGCCTTAGATGGAGCGCTCAAATGCGTCCCCTAATGATCAGAAAGGCATACCTTAGCAACCTATTACATTTGTATCAAGTTGCCAGAATCGTTCCAGAGTCCGTTTAAGTGCAAGTATGCCTAATTCTCGAAAACAATCACTATATAATGATGTAAATGCCATTGAAGTGTGTCGGTCGTCCTTCACTGGCTTCCTGTGACTTACTGGAAAGTGTTCTTGACTCATATTGGCCGGCTAATTATGTTTGTGCGTGCCTCTTGCATATAAAAGCGGGTGCGATGATGACCATGTCCTGTGTCGTGCAGAACCACATCCGCGACTGCCCATACATGAAGAAGCGGTGCCCTTTGTGCGAGGAGGACGTGCTGTCGAAGGACCTGTTTAGCCACCTGGGCAGCGTGTGCACCAAGAGGCCGCTCGCATGCGACCACTGTGGCCTCAACTTTCACAAGGAGCTGCTCAATGTGCGTTCGCCGTGCCTTATGTCGCCTTTTCCCATCCTCAATACGTTCCTTCGGTTCGGCTTAAGCATTGCCATCATTATATGTTGTTCTTCGATTGTCACTAACTCCAACAGACTTCAGAGCGTATAAGATAGCCTCGTGAGTTACGTTATCGAATGCTCCCTTGATGTGGAGAAATACACCGATAGTGATGCGTGCAGTGTTGTTGAGCTGTATGCAGTTGAAAAAGCTAATCCCGTTGTCCATGATGCTGCGAGCTTTCCTGAACCCAGGTTTTGCCGAGGCTGGACATTCATTTTCACCAGCAACCAGTCAAGGCGCGTCAATACCATCTTCTCCATAAGCTTTCCCACGCAAATAAGAAGAAGAACAATCGCACCACAGGAGTTTATGTCAGTTGGAGAGTTTGCAGGCTTGAGAATCGGGGATACCACGAGCTCGCCTCCAACAATGTTGAAGTTTCAAGCATCCAGAAGGTCTTTTTTGCGGCATTTCTAGAGGCACTACCGTTTCTTTTCAGAAAGGACCATGAACATGGATGAAATTGCTCATAAAGTTTACGGACATGATGCATAAAACTATGGAGGAAGAAGCAAAATCTCTTAGGAGAAGCTCTCCTTAAGCTCTGTAAGACTCCTCACGATACCTTTTTGGACCGGCGCCTCCAACCTTTTAGGGAATTCCTCCTTCCGTCCACCGGCCCTTTCTCTCTCAGAGCCAGGCACATCTAAACCATGCCTTGCTCCGTGCCAACCGATTTCATGTCAGAAAGAGCAACCAGCAACCTTAAAACTGTTCTGGTTTACCCCATAAACTGGCACCTTACTTTTGCGGCACTTTTCGAAAATGCATATGAAATTCTTTGGGCTTGCTATTTTTATTTCTTTCAAGCAAAAAACTAGCAAGCAGGTGAAGGTTCTGGACAGCCGGCTAGTGGCACTTATATGTTCCCTTAATTATTTCCATGCCAGAGAACAACCCGCCGCCGTGGCTTAGCGGCTATGGTGTTGCGCTGCTAAGCACGAGGTCGTGGGATGAAATTCCGGCCGCGGCTGCTGCATTTTGGTGGGGGCGAAATGCAAAGCTGCAAGCGTCTCACTCATGGGGGCGCGTTAAAGATCCCTTGTTGATTATGATTCATGCGTAGCCACCCACTATCGCGTGGCTCATAATCACATCATGGTTTTGCCAAGTAAAATAGCAGAATTCAATTCAATACCAAAGATCAAGTGAGAGATACTTTCTACCTATAGTTAATTCGCACCTACGTTGGGTATTTCAGCCTACAGCGCTTACAGCCCTACAGTTATCATACAAAGCTACTGCAGTTCTATCAGTGCTTCAGCTATCAACTTTATTTAATGACGGCGAACGATATTTTTGGCAACATTTGATTGTTACTAAAAGAAACCGAATGAGTGCATAAATTCAGGAAACCCAATAAAATTAAATGTTTAAAGACTACATTCAGGTGCCACAAGAATATATGTAAATGAATTGATGAAGATTAGTCACGATAATGCGCAACAGTACTGCAAGAAGCAGAGTGACGTTTTCATGCAGTACCTATGGAAATACGATTTGTTGAAGCGTTTAGCCGGTTTGCTTGTTATTTGAAGATATACATTTGCCAGACCATACGCCAATGAGTTGCCATTTCATGCAAAGGAGCTTCGTGCATTTTTGCCGGTGTTACTTCCACCAATGTAAGCAACGTATGATGAAGGTTTGCAAAGCAGAGGTTCATTAAATTATTATTTTAAAAATAACGAGGCAGATTTAATATGTACTGAAATGCTTGAGTTGTATGTGCGTATCTCATCTCAGTTTATAATAAGCCCAATATCATGTTATCAATTTGTAACACTAAGAGGCAGCGACAAAAACATGATAAGCAAACCATTCAAGAACATTTATCTTTCACAGTTTTATTGCAGAAATGTGTAGTGCAATACTTTCATATTGTCCGTTTAATCACAACTTTTTGTGGCACTTTTCTACAATAGCTTATTTCTTTGAAGCGAAACTGTAAGCCATTGTACTGTTACGTTTGAAAACTTCTGGTTTAGAGGTGAAACATTGAAGTTTGTGAAGTTGATATGTTTAAATACTTAGTAGCAAAGAAAACAAAACGCACCTACGCTGTTCATTTATTTCTGATTTGTGACAATGGCGTCCTGGTCAATAATTTCAGCCATATGTATATTGTGTTTTTTTTATGACCAGGACCACAAGGCGAACTGTCCAGAAAAGCTCGTGATCTGCGAGTATTGCGGTGCCGATGGCTTGCTGCTGGGAGAGGTAGGTTACCCTGTTATGAAGTGTGTTTGAAACATTCAAAGATAGGCTGTACATTCAAATATTCGCTGAAGATCATCAAGAAGTGCTCGTTGTGCCTTGAAAAAATAAAAGACATATACTTTCTTTTTTATAGCATTGCATATTTTGGCGTTGTGTTGAAGGCTATGGGTACAACGTGTAGAAGCGCCGTTTATTGTGGTGCAGAGGCAGTTAATCACACAGTTCTAGGTTATGACAAACTCAACTTTGACTTTTCAGCTAGCTTAAATTCCACTAAGTCACACAAGATGTTGTGAGAAGGCGCAAACGAACCAAACATTTTCACCACATGTACGTCACACCTTAACCCGTTTACCTTTAGGACCACTGCTTATTGGAACAGGTAAAAGTTGTCAAGTTCTCAAAAAGTCTTGGTACCAGTGCGATGCTTGAAAAAGTATTTGTGCACATTTAAAAAAAAGTTAATGGCATTACTCGCACCAGCGAAGCAATGCGACTTCTGCAGAACCTAAATTCTTGGAAACATGAAGATGACTTGGCAATATGCAGATACAAACGTGTGCATCTTTGTGAAGGTACCGCACAGAAAACAAATGCTTTGTGTGCAAAATCATGCGTAATTCACCAATTTCAGCAGTTCCATGCAAATATTTAAAACCTGTACTAATCTTTAAAACCTGTACAAATGAACACTATTTTTTCAACTGCTACTTCATGAGGCGATATTTTGCATGAATGTGTGGTTACTGTTTTGATTGTCGACTGCGTTTTCGCTTCTGCCCGACATACTTAAATTGGGCATCAGGTGCAGGCAAGCTGCAGGTATCGAGCTTTTAGTCTGCGATGCTTTGTAAAGTGTACATTATTACGTTAATTGTGTGATACTCTTAGAGGGAAAATGCGTTGAAAGCGATTCGAGTTGCAGCAGGTAAAGAGTGGTTAACTGTTGAGAGCGGCGATGTGAAGAATACCACTGTAACTATGGCGATGTTCATGACCTTCTTAACCGTGTCCTTGTCACCACGAGCAAATGATTGACCGCCGTCAGCACCTTGTTTTACTAGTTTTCCTTTAAAGAATGGAGTCCTGGGGTAGAATTCAGAAACCTGTTTGTTCGCCAAAACTTTTTGTCATCGGCCCACCACCATCACAAACGCTGTGTTCGCTGTCATGATAGACCGCACCTATTCTTGTGAACTGTCCTGTTATGAGGACTGTCCTAGGGATACAGGGCCTGATGCACTCATTACAGAAACTACGAATGGGTTAGATTTCTTTGTTACTTTAGGGATATGGTGAGATGTGCAAAATAAACTTGAGCATTAGTAACAACTTTTTTTTTAGCACACAAAAATATGTCGCTATGAATTAACAACCTGCCCAAGCATATGCTCTTTGAGCATTAGCGTTTTTTAAAGAAAATATTTATGAATCAATTTAACCTGGACTTTTCTTGCATGTTTTGTTTGGACATCGTCATTCTAGTTGCCAATGCATTATGAAGAGTGTGACCTGAAACCCTGGTGTTGCACGATGAAGGACTACGGATGCACGTTCGAGGTAAGAAATACTGGAAATTTTATTCGTATGAAACTACTGTTTCGTCGATGGCAGAAAACTTTCTGTTGGGGTTCAAGCAACAACACACATGCATACAAGTTTCAGAAAAGACAACCCCTGAGATTGTGTGTCTCTTTGCAGTTTACATGCCCGTCCTTGAGTCGATGTCGTGCATAAAAAGATAAATACGCATATATTAGTTTTGAGCTAAACTAAGAATTTGAATTCATTTGTGTTTTAAGTACTTAGGAGTTGAACAACAGTACTCGATTTCTTTCTATTTCACATGTTATGACACTTTCTGACTCTCATTTGGAAACTGCAGAATCAAATCACTTTATAAGTGCAAACCTATTAGCTGACACGTGAAATGCAAAAAAAAGAGAAGGTTTAAGCGTTATTTGGGTGATTTCGGCCATTAAAATAATTATACATTGGAAGCGGAAGGAGGTAAAACAGTGCGAAGGACATGACGAAAGCAGGGACGACGTACACAGCGCAGTATACGCCAAGTCTGTTTTCGTCATATCCTTCGCACCATTTTTACCCCCTTCGGCATGAACAAACCAGCCCAATTCAGCACACTCCTACAATGAAGGAGGATTGATAGGAGTGCAGTGTAATTATTCATCTATTTTACGCCAGGTTGCATGGTTAACCAATGGTATTGTAGCCATAACATAGCTTATCCAAGCAGCACTCATGCAATCAATACTCATAAGTTTGACCTAAACGGGTATTCAAACCCACTTCATTCACGTCTAATGCATTGGAATGAGTGCGATGGCTTTCAATAAGTAAATAACCATGGAAATATTTTAAACGGACCTAAGAATAACGGATATATAAAGAATGCCACGTTTACTCCCAATATTGCCCTTCAACCTAAAGTTTCCTCTCTGTTGGGGCGACGTCGATAGAAGTTCCCTGCCTATTGCTCTTTCTTTCAATGTTGGCGTCTGACAAAGGTGCCCAATAGCATTAACGGAGCGCAGTGGTGACAAACTGAGTGGGATTGCATTAACAACACCTCCTCCCCATTTGATGGAAGAGAGAAGGGCTGCATGTTTATGTGTCCGCAAGTTCTTACTCGGGAGTAGTACATGCTCGTGAACAATCACCCATTGTCTCGCGCTTACAGGCTGTCGCACTGGCTATGACGCGATTGACGGTGGCAAAAGAAAGTGGGCTCCGAAAGTTACAGGAGAGAGTGAGAAATGTACCGTGCGAGATTGTGGGGCGCCCCGCGACATGCGGAGGAATCATATTTGGCTCGCATGTTCACGGCACCATTGTCCACAGATTGCGAACGTTTCTTAACTCGTTCAAAAATTGTGCAGATCCCACAAACTGTGGGAATCGATGTTATGCGATGCACTGTGTGCTACCCAGCATGGTGTGGGTTTCTGCGAGCCGTTACCGGCTGAACAAACGTGCTTATGTAAATTGTGTAGTTGTTGTCTGTGGGTCGTGAGCGTATGTGCGTGCGAGGAGAGCAGCACGACGGAGACCGCGTCGAAGATGATCGTACGGCATCAAAGGCGGGATACCTAGGCCGGCCGTTCGACGCGAGCTTACGACATGGTGTTTTTTTGTGGTTTTACAAGAGTTTCGCAGTTGGAAGAAAAATTTTCCGAGGTGGTCGCTCTATCATCTGAGCTAACCAGGAGGCTAGCAGATAATTTTGGACAACTCGAAGCACAGGAATACCGAAAATGGCAAATAATTTCCGCAGAAGCTCGCAAGGTGGAGGAAAATTCACGGAAGGAAAAATTGTCCCTCCGGAATAGGACGAATATTTCTTCCGCATCGAAGCTCTCTTTCTGAGAAACACCAGCACGGGCTTCCTCTGTAGCTTCAATGTAGAGCGGGTGGATGCCAATTTTCTCTTTCATGAACGTTGCGATGAGACTAAAGTTGTGACCTCTGTTTTTGATAAAAACAGGCTTTGCGAGACGTTTTATGCCGCATGGATAAACTTACACACAACTGCTCAAGTAATTTTTAGTTATTTGTATAACAATAAATTAACCACTTCTGTAAAGTTTTGTTGCCACATATACAACATGAGCATTGGACCTGCGTAATTTTTTACAACAGTCTATATAATTTTCCATTCAATTTGACTTTCGTCACTGGCCAATACTTTCTCTCACAAAGCAGTGCCGCCGTTACTGCCGGTATCGGGCACTCGGCGGAGCGATTGATAAGAAAAGAAAATGAAATGAGTTAAGAATTGCCTACAGTGCACACGGTATCGCCGATCACTTGGCTTATCGGCATTTATCGAACGTGCCGGCGGTGCACTGCTAGACTCGAGTTCAATGCAGGGTCAGTGACGGAGCACCAGAGCAAAGAAATGTTTTTTTTTAGTATGCAAGCGTCCGCTCGCATTGAGCGACGATCGTCGTATAATATCGTAGGCCTACAGCGTTCACTGCAAGTACACTACGACACCTGTTACATCCCTACTTGAGCCCAGACAACGATGGTGAAGATGCAGTAGCGTTCACACAGCTGCATTGGAGTAAAGAGTGATCTCGCTGACAAAGACGCGGCAGAAAACAATATTCTGCGGCGCTTCGGGGATGTGAGCGAGCTTCCGCATCGGCTTACCTAGTAGTAACAGCACAACCCAAATTTTCTGGTGGTCAATATGGGCTGTGGGGATGTACAATCGTTATAAAAAATAATGAATATTACGAAGTAGCCCCCCCCCCGAACTTCGTTATATGGAGGCCTTACGGTATTGCATCAATTGGGAATAAAATGTGTTGTTGCAGTGCATGCAGCGTTATCCCACATTTCTGTCGGCAATTGTCACCTGGAATCATTTTCGTGTCTAAGCAATTGTCACTGTGCTTGTGAATTTTCACAGGGCCCCAGAAAAAGTCTATTGGAGCACCTGACTTTTGAGGATCATATCCACATCATCGTGACCCACTTTAAGGAGCTTTCTGTCGTTAATAAGGTGGGTTTATAATTGTTTTTTTATCTTTTATGCTTCATTCCTCGCCTGTAAACAATCGCTAGAGACGAAGCCATTGCTGTACATAACCACACAGTGGCATTATGCGTCCCAGCCTACAGGCCAGTCTTTAGTCTGGCCATGAAGTTAGCGTTGCTTTATACGAAACAAAAGCAAGAAAGACAGGTGGTGGTAGTAGTAACCTAACGTATATTGTGACCAAAAGGCAGAGAGGAAAGGCCCATGGACATCGTAAGTATTTCGTTATTTAGTGGACACTTTAACTTTTGTACAGCGTTGGAAAATATACAGCGTAACACATTAGAGAAACGGGAAAAAGGATGCCATAATAAAAACAGTTGTAAAGGTGTGATTGGCAGGGGGTTGAATTGAAGGCGTGATTGGCGGGGAGTTGAAGCAGTTGATTGGCGGGGGGTGGAACTGGCTGACCATTGTCGCCACTGTCGTAATTGCACGCCTAGGTTCTGTCACACTAAAGTCTTGAAAATGTTCGCGTCACAATTGATCCGCGAAATCTATGAATCTTACTGTATAAAAATGCAATATATCAGCTGCGTAAGCAGCTCCTCAATGTCACTGAGTGATAAACAGTTCAATTATTTACATGAAAATTTGTGCCACTCACGCCTGCATGCCAATGACGAGTAATGGTTGTCCGACGATTATCAAGTGTGATTATGATACATGTATAAATGTGGGCTTTCCCGGAGTAAATCTCAGTTGAAGTTCCGCGCCTGTCCTGTGTGTTCCTTTCCTCGACCGTTGTCGTTTGCGCGGTTACATGATGCATTCCGTTTCGTACTATCGTGTGCTCGCATCAGCTCTCGCTTGCGCTCGTTTGGTTTGCTTGGTTTGGTATCGTTGGAGCTTGTTCCGAGTGTCATGGTTTGTGATTTCCGTATTGTGATTGCACGTGCGACGCGAATAGTTTAGTACTTTCTGGCAGCCACGCGGGCATCAGCGATTACACTGGAATCTTCGACGAGTCATGTATAAATGACGGCGCGCTTGACCCGCAGGTAAGATTTTCCACGATCGCTGACCCTTCTCGCCGCTATCGTTGCGCTTGAGTGTTACATATTTCGCTGGACACGAGTTCGCCCGATAAAGAGTTAGATTTGTAACTCACAGTTTGGACACTGTGTCGTACTTCACTGTCACTACCATGTGACAATATAACCATAATACAAGATAGCGTCAGCCAGCTCTCTCTGAACAATGAGCGAAGCAACCAGTGGAAGTGCTTCGTCTGCCGCAGTTGCTAAACTAGCTGCCCGAGCAGAAGCTAAGTGCCGTCACCAAGAAGTCCCTGTCGTAATGTAATATAGCAGAGTGTGAGTGTAGCCTAGTTGGTGATTCATGATTCGGGGAGTTACTGCGAATCATAAGTCGTGTTATCCCTTTCTTCGTTTTGTGTGTTCCTTGCGGTAATACCGCGAATCATGGGCCACCGACTGGCCTACACCCAAGCTCTACTATATTACTTTGCTTAAAAAAACATTCCATGTTTTCCCTTTCTTCATGTCGTGTGTTCTTTGCGGTAACTTCCCATATCAGATCACTGCCGTTCAGAATCGTATTCTTTGCCGCAATATATCGCAAATTCAAAAGAGCTAAACAGCTGCGCTCAAAATTCGAATTACTGAGTACTGTAACCGTCGGTGAATTTTTTTGTTGTATCCCGACAGTTGACATACTTTTAGCAGTTTGTGAACTAATTGAACAGGAAGGTGAGGTCACATTTATAAATTCTTTTGTTTAACAGTGGACTATGTTTTGAGCTTCTTTCGCTCTATCTGGGCAAAACTATGGTTTCATTTTATGACTCACTTTATCTTCAAAGAAAATGAATTTTTATAGGCTCAAGTGTAGCTCCGGTGCTTTGCCATATATTCTTATCAAAACTTCATAGCATGTTTAATAGCAGGTTACAGAATCAAAGAATTGTGCGTTTTTTAGGTATGTTGACATTTTTTTGTTGTTTTTGAAGCTTAACCAAAATGACAACTTTGACTCGCTTACCGAATAAATTTTAATGACTTTTCGAGTATGCTGTCAGTATTTCAGGTTCACTTACGAACTTTGCCAAGATTACTCGGTATAGTTTCTTGACCTGTTGGTAAATATTATTAGAGAGGTCCGTACGTGTTAGTGTTCCGCACCGAGAACAAGTAAAAACGCTCCTTCCTCTTGAATCTTGCCACTGAAAACTTGTGAAGAGAGGTATTGTTTTCTTGTGCCTCACGAACGATTTAAGCAAAAGTTGCGCCCATTCCATGCAGTTCATTTTTCATGTGCAAGTAGCCAGGCTAATGTCCGGAGAGTAACCAAGCTCTTTGTTGATGACCGTGCTTGAAACCGCGTTTAATAAGATGAAAAAGAACAGGTATAGAATGTATAACGCAGCTGTTGTCCGTCAAGCATTCCACGCAGCGGTGATGCCATGCATGCATGGCATTTCTCGCAGCTTTAAGAAAGTGGCCGCAAGGAATGACGTAATACTTCTGCTGTCTGGGCTGGACAAGCGCATATCACCAAGGAAAACGGGCCCTAGTAGTATCTGTGGCAAGAAGCACGGCAACATGTACACAAAATGTACGGTGTCGGCCGTGTGCCGAATACCTTTGTCGTGTGACCGAGTCTACACCGGTCGGTGTGACCGATGTATATGTGACAGACTGCGCGAACACCGCTATCTCCTCTCCACAAGCACAAGCACCTTTGCACTGCAAGCACTGCTGCGGCGAGCCAGATTTCAAATCAGCAGGCATTATTAGCAAAGAAAAGAATATGAATGAACGCGAAATTTGCGAAGCGTTTGAATTCGAGAATCAGGGCCAAAGTTCATGCTTCAGTGATCCTTCAGTAGTTCTCACATATAAAGAGGTAGTGTTTTTAGATTGTTGGTGCGCGTAGTCCTAATCACTGAAATGCTTGACTAGATGACTGCGCCTGTTTCTTAGCTTTGTTGCGGGTCAGATTGCTGAAGCTGACGCAAGCGCTGCTGATTCTATGTCGGGACTACCATTTTCATTAAACTTTCAGTTGTAACTCCAGCGCTTGTCATGTGTAGTTCTTTTTTGTCTTCGTGCTTTTCCGCAGGCTTCTTTTACCCACTAATATGAACCATCCAGCCCAACAAACAACGTTAGTTAATATACATACATAAGCGCACATGAAAAAGCACAGTGACAAAACAAACAAAATAAAATGGCAGATAAATAAACAGATACTCAGCCCTGCTGCCGCCGCAAATATACACACTCGTACACATTGTACATCTGTAGTACGCACGCAAAACTAAGATATTTTATAATATGCACAACTGTAACAGCTTTAGTGAAAATTGTGCAATGTTCGTAACTTCTGGGGCACTGCAGTGGCTGCATAATTAATGTCAGAATGGTTTTAGCGCCTGATGCCAGGTCACGTACTTGTGGGCAAGCTGGAATTTTTTTTGGACCGAAAGGAAGCAGCAGTTGACTGCTTGGAGGCTCTGGCGGCAGGGCTCCTCCACCAAAATTCAGAAGGAGATGGCGCCTGGTCTTTGCAGCACCTGATGATGTTACCATTTCTTAAGAGTGAAATGAACCTATGAAAAAACAATGGGCTAAGCAAGAACTGCAGTGCTAGCTATACATTAATAGTTTAGCGTTTTGAATGAGCTTGTTACTCACTTAGCCTGGAACACTCATGCGCACATACATACATACATACATACATACATACATACATACATACATACATACATACATACATACATGCATGCATGCATGCATGCATCCATGCATACATACATACATACATACACACACACATACATACATACATACATACATACATACATACATACATACATACATACATACATACACATACATACACATACGTACGTACGTACGTAGGCACGTAAGTGCATAGGAGCAGTCCATGTATGTGTGCAGTCCACCGCCCCCTCCTCCTTTGATTACAGGGAGATTTCAGATTGTCCATAGCATTTACACAATGTCCTAAACGAGAGATTATCTATCTCGATAGATAAAATGTGCCACTTTCTTCTGAACATTGTTGGTTACAACTTTTCACTATAGCAGAAATTCTGCAACTGTAGATATTCTGGAAAATATATCAATGAACTGTAATAAAATATGGTCTCTCAGCATGTACCTCATCTAAAAAAGTTATCGCCGTCAGAGGTATTGAATTTTATGTACTGAGATGCCATTTGGCATTGTAAACACAAACACAAGACTTTTAAGCTCCAGTTTTAGTAATATTATTAGTTAGGTCAGTGTGAGTTAAAGAGGTACCCTGGTGGTTTATTGTGCTTATTTTTTACATTTCTACAGGAACAGCAAGACGAGATTGGTCATCTAAACGTGCAGCTTGATGCACTCACGAAAGCTGTGAAGGTAAGCATTTGTAGCGTAGTCACTAATGTCTCTTTAGCGGATTTGACTGAGGAAGTTTCACGGAACAGACATCAAGTGTGATTGCCTCAAAATGATCGCACAGAACCAAAGCATAAATTAATCATACTTATAGGTGAAGTTAAATAGCGGGAGCAATGCGTGCCTGAAATGTGGAAAGTATATATTGCCTCCAAGGGAGGTGCAATATCTGTCACCCCGTATGCAAGGAAATAGAATATCTCAGAAACTCGCAATTCGTCACATATCTACGCCATGTCATCAATGTCAATCACTTTTGTTTGACTATATATGTCATTAGTGCCATTAACCTTTGTTTGATGGCCATAACTGCCCTCACACATTTGCAAACGTTTTTCTTTGCCATTGTTGATAGCTGTTTTTAGTGCGATTTGCATTCTTTGCCTATATTAGGCACTTTGAATCCATCCATCCATCCATCTATGCATCCATCCATCCATCCATCCAACCATCCATCCATCCATCCATCCATCCATCCATCCATCCATCCATCCATCCATCCATCCATCCATCCATCCATCCATCCATCCATCCATCCATCCATCCATCCATCCATCCATCCATCCATCCATCCATCCATCCATCCATCCATCCAACCAACCATATCCATCCATCCATCCATCCATCCATCCATCCATCCATCCATCCATCCATCCATCCATCCATCCATCCATCCATCCATCCATCCATCCATGTCTGCCTGTCTGTCCGTCCGTCCCTCCGCCCACTGCATACAAGGCAGCGACCCAAGTTTTTTATTAGCTTGGATCACTACGTGTGTGCTCATGGGCGTGATGCTGTCGAGGTCGTTCCATTGTCATCATTCAACTCCAGACATGATGTCGTTACTTCTGTGTTACTGTGTAAGCTCTTCGCCATTTCATTGAAGTTATGCTGCAGTTGATAAATCATAATTAAGCCGGCGTTGTCATGCATTTCTTGTCATACCGTACGTCGTGGTGGTCCCACCGTTATGATTCCAGCTTCTTCATCGGATTCTCGTTGTACCATTGTTGTCATGCCATCGTTTTCCCGCCATCGTCATCATACACTCGTCGCATTCTAACCTCCTCAAGCCGCCGTCATCGTACAACCTTCGTCGTTCTGTTGACGTCATTTCTTTTTCGTAATTCCGTCGTCGCCATTACGTCGTTGTCATGCCGTTGCGGTCATGGCCGACCCAGGCGGGCGTGTGTCACGATAATGCAGGTTCATCCTGGATGATGCGTATGTCGCACATAGCCGAAGCAATACAAATCTCGGACGGACCACTAGAGATTTTAAATATATGCATACAATCAAACGCCTCCACTACGAACGCTTCCACAGCGAAATGGCCTTTATAATGACGGATTGAGGTGAAGTCCCCACTGAATTCCTGTCTGTCAAATGTATTGTCAACGTCTCTACGAGGGAGACAGCCACAACATATTTGCCTGTAGAAGGAAGGAATTTGGAATTCTCGATGGCTGATTAGTTGCTTTACAACGAACGCCACGTAGCGGAGCCCCCACTGAACTCCAAAGATGTCACCAAGGTGCGCTAGCGCTAACGGAGGCACTAGCAACGCATTTGAAAGATACTGCCGATGTCAGAAGTAGTTTGGCTTCTCTGCTTCAGTAATGGCTCAACTCGTACACTGCTTGTTCATGCCAATCAGTAGCTAGCATGAATGACGCATTTTCGAAGGTCGTTACGTTGTTATGTATTCGTAAGTGACGTCCGACGACGTGCCCAAAGCCAGGTATGATGGACAATACGGGAATCTCAACAAAGGCATCAGCCATGAAGGTCCCGTAAACGAATGAAGGATTTTGAAGGCAAGAGGAGCGATAGCCGCATTCGACGATTTACAGCTTTGCTTAGCGTACCATACGCGCTTTGCTGAGGAGGTAGCTCCAAACCTTGCTGAATTAACGTTAGCATCAGTCACATATTGTGCCAGGCAAACTGTGCACATGCACAAAAACAGTGATCCTATTGACTAAGTCTCTCTTGAATTAATGCTCAATGGAAGTTCCTTTTTTTGTTGAACTAGTGAGAGCTAGCCTTCCCTAGTGAGAGCAGTACGGCTCGCAACCTTTACAACGAAGTGATTGGTATAACGGATAATTTTAGAGGTTGCTATGAAGACACTTTGTTATAAAGGCGCTTGACTGTATTCAAAAATACTGTGTGCCCCTTCGTTGCTTGAGTGCTAGTCGCATTGGCGTCAACAGAACTCTTGAGATGGGTTCTGCCGGGGTTTTTATTATAGTCGCACCTAGTTACAACAAAGTTACATCCAATTAAAAAATTGCTTCGTTATATTAGATATCTGCTACAAGCTCATATATTTGTTACATGGTGGTATTAGCGAAAACCATTTTAGATACTTTCGTACATCGAATAATTCCTTAGGTTCATGTTCGTTATATTTATGTGCGACTTATTTCGTGTGGGAACGTTAATGATTTTAGCCAAAATTTGTTGCGTTTAGGTATGCTAATGGCTGGTTAGTAATTCGTAGATGTAGCCAAATTTTTTGTTCGCATAGGATTACCTAAAAGGAGTGTTTTCTGTTCCGTTCAAATCAGAAGAATTTTGTTTGCTATAATACATATATGTGCTGCATGCATCAAGTATATTATTTCAAATCATGCATAAGTTTAGGCACCGCTAGAATGTCTTATGATTTTTTTATATTTCAGGAAGGGAATCGGAGAGTGTCCACAACACTTCAAACCATAAGCAGAGCACTGCATGTGAGTGTTTCTATCTCAAACTGCTCTACTGCGTAGTGTCGAATGAGAAATACAGTCCATATGCAATGTATGAGAGCTGCAGTGAATGGCAAGAAAAGGAGATGGATTTATAGTGCAGCGCATTCCATTTGGACCCTCTATATGATTTTCAAACCCCTTAATATATACGCGTAAGAGTCACTAGAAGGTGAGGCAAATATATCTGTATGATTATTTATTACCGTTACTATCCCAATATGCCAGACACATATTGAGGTCATAGCATGTCGGCTCAATCCGCGATACCGTTCACACTTAACAGGAACGCCTAGCTAATAATAAGGTAAATAAAACTGGATGACTTCTACTTCATATTAGAAAAAGCAATGCCCTACACGGTCGCATTAGGGTAGCACCACTGTGTGTTTCCTTTAAAAGTGCAGCGTATTGTGCATACACGGGTTGAAAAGTAACTATCTGTACACTACACATCTCTATACTGATGAAAACTATAAGATATTGTCGTATAACATGCTAACGTAGGTTGGTTACATGCCTGAAGAAAACGAGTGACAGCGCTGAACAACGGGACGTGACAGAGATATAAAAATTGTGTTGGCCATTCTAAATAAAATAAAATATTATAATTAAAATAACAAACTGTGCCCTGCCCGCTGACGAACTCAGTGCTTCGTCTGTCTCAGTCACATCCCGTTGTTCAGCACTTTTACTCGTTTTCTAATAACGTACGTGCGGTACAGTTCACGCTTAGCGTGCATAAATATACAGGGAAAATAATCGCACGCGTGCATTAAAAGCGCAAACGTTAAAGAACTCTATAACACTCTAAATACATTTCGATACGTAGTTAGACAATGCCACAAGCAAACAAATAAGTAAAGAAAGAAATACAATAAACTCGGTTCTTTAAATCAAAGTGTGAATCGCACTGAATATGCATGATAAGAGTCTCTCTAATCAAGTATTACTTTTTCTAGCAATGTAATTAAGTATGGTTGTGACTCTTGGCTAGCTTGCAGAATATAGATACGTGTAGTGTCGCGATGCAGAACAGGATGTACAGGCAAGAGACGGTGAGCGAGAAGTGTTGTTGTTGGTGGGGCTCTTCGGTCGCCTTGTTCTAGTGCCAGCTCGTGCTTTCAACATTCGCCTTGCATAAACAACATTCGTGCTTGTCTCCGCTTCGCAACAATATTATTGTAGTACCTAGCACCGCGATTTAAATTCAATAATTTAATGTTTTGTTGCCAGTATTATTATCAGTAGCATCGCTGATGTTTAGGTTAAAAGGTCGGAAACTTGTGGAAACTTGTATTTCTGCACAACTAATCGGCCCTCTCCAACTAATCGGCCCTCTCCTGCTTGGGCCGATCTGGCCTGCAGTATTGTGAAATAAAAAACTCGGGTTGAATATGTTGATGTTTTTTACATGAATAATTGTGACCTGAATGCGCGACTTACTGGGAAATCGCAGGCACAGCAAGAAGAAAACCGCAAGCTAAAGGCAAAGCTGGACGACCTGTCAAGGATGATAGAGGTAAACAACCTCAATCTTGAAGTGTCAAAAGTTAATTGCACAAACTTAAATATAGCTTTCTCATGAATGCAATAAAATAAAGAATAGCTGCTATATTATTGAAAACACTAAAGTGGAGCCTTTTGTAAACTTTGAGGAATGTCAGTTGCGATTGTACTTATCCCTTTTTACAGTGTTTAGTCAAAGGAAAAAAGTGTCATCCGCCAAAGAGAAGCTGGGAAACATATAGTGATTTCTTCAAAAGAAGGCTTCGCAGTTGGACAAAATATCATGCTGGTCCGGGTGATTGAACGCAGGACCAACACCTTTCCGGCGCAGTTGCGCGATCATTTTTGTTAATAGTATGGCAGATATCAGCGCAAGGCCGCATTAATTCATAAGTCGAAGAACAGAAACACTGAATATATAACAAATCATTTCTACTGAAGTAGGTGAAAGAAGTTTCATGATACGGAAGCGGTTTCTGTTTAATAAAACAGTTTTAATCTTCCAGATTTCTCCAGAACTAATTCTGTGTTTATTATATGTATGCTAAATCAGAGCAAGGCCACTACTATAATGACAGCGTAATTTTATGAGGTCCTGTAGCAGCACTGTGGTTTGAGTAGCCAGCCGCATTTGAAACTGCTTAGGCCTGCAACGCCTCCAGAATTTCTACAGTGTCAAATTGGGCTGGTGTTTGCACACATCAAAAGTTTACGTTCCTACTTAAACGAAAGTCATGACGCGCTGCTAGTTTGTTAGCAGAGGGAATACTGATCGAATTTATATTCTGCGACAGGTCAAGGATGTAGGAGAAGCTCCTTCTACAAAAATGTGCCTTTCTGTCCTTCCGCTCTCCCAGGCAATATTTTCCTGACAGAGGTCGTCACAAAGGGGAAACACGCTGCTCGCTAAGCAACAGCAAACACGCTGCAGTTACACACTCGAGCCCGAGAAGGCAAGATAGGCCAATTCGACGACAAAAAAGACAGCAGCTCGTGGTGCAACTTAGAGGAACTGTGAACAGGGATTAAGGGAGGAAATCGGCCTTTTATGCAGCGTCGCTAAAAACTATTTTCACTCAGTAAAAATATATACCACAAAATCTTCTAATTCTTCACTGCAAAGATACAATGTACAAAAAAAACAGCGAGAAGTCTCACCAGGAAATTATTTTACAGGCAATTGTGGCATTTCTGTTATCAGCACACTCAGCATAGCATGGCTATCAAAGGGGGAAGGTGGGGAACTGAACAGGAAAGTGAAGAAAGGAAGGCAATCAGATAAGATGATTCTTCGGTGCGTCTGTACACATTATTCTTGTGGGGTACTCGCCAGTGCATCCTTGACCTGTAATTCCACGTGCGCTTAGAGGTTTGATGTCAGTAAAGTCATGAAACATTTTCATACTATATTTTACTTAACAAATAAATACGAAATATTGATCGATTGTAACTGCGCAGTGGCCTTTCGTTTCACCGGTATAATCGACCACGATTTCATTTTACATTCTAATGTATTATTGATGCTCTGCACGCCTTGATGACACTGTATTTTACAGCCAAAAGAATGATTGAAAAACTTATTGTTATGCTGAACCAGTCTCAAAAAGCATGATGCTGCGGGGAAAAACGAAGCAGGGCAGTAGATACGATGGGATAAAACTAAACACGTCTCTCAATTTTTATAGCGATCTTTTTATTTTTAATCAACATTACAATGAAAATAGATAGCTGAAAACGTAGATGAAAGAAAATGCCACGCAGCTGTATCAAAAGGGAGACCGGTTCGGTGAGTGTGAAACAGAACAAAATAATATCTAGAGAAACATGCCATAGCAAGGTCATCTAAATAATTCTTTTGAAGTTATAAGAAAAACGCGCGCATACTCCTAAACAGTAAAACGTACTCATAAAACAGGAAAGGTTACGTGAATCGCTCATGTGCCTGAAGTTGAAGCAGCTACCCATAATCTTTTGCAACTGGGTCATCGTGGGATGGAAAGCTTACTTCACTTGCAGCATAACCTTAGTGGACACATTGTACTCTTGGTTTGCAGCAAAAGACGATCCACCCGATACCGAGTTCAAAGATGGACGGTACTACGACGACACACCATAGGATTCCTGGGGTGAGATACCTCTGAGTAACAACGCTTGTTCACTGCTGTGATAATGTGCAGGATTGGCACGAATATAAGTTAACAACAACTGAAACGGTATTTTGACTATGAGACTGTCTGACACGGAGTACTGTCAGCGCAGCGCCACTATTAAAACGAATGAGGACTATAAGTGTTATGCAGATGTTCTTTTCGAACTAAAATTAAAGCTTTCACACCCTAAATCATCTGTACAATGTTGAATAGTAGTCATCTTTGATGATTGATACAAGGAAGGCAGCTTACTGAAGTTTCACTGCTTGAGCCATGAGGAATTTTAATTCAACGCTGTGGAAGCGATCTGGAAGGTGTGGGACTTATTGCCATGCTGTTTGAAATGGTCCTTGATTATTCTATTATTTACGAGGTGAGCAATTAAAGGCTAGATAAAGAATGTTGTCACAGCAGCATTGAAGTTGTCATCCGCCTGTGTAGCAATGTGAAATATGCGCTACATGCGAATTTATTGGTCATGCACAGGTGAGTTGTGGAATCACGGCAATATCGTGCAGCTGAGTTGCTTGAGTTTTATTTGAATATTGTTACAAACGTAAGTACGCGTCATTTGTCAAGAATGCGATGTCCAATATGCGTAGTATGCTGCACCTAACCGCATTGCGGGGTTTTGTTACAGTGATCTCCTGATTTAGGCTCTAGAAAGACAGTGGCTTTATCAGGCTGGCGAGGCGAATGTTTTCTTTACGAGGTGTGGGCGGTTCTGTAGGAATAAAATTTTAATCAATTGTGTCATATTTCGGAAGAACCGACTGGTGGGCTGGGTTGCCTATGACACATGATTGTCCTGAAAAATAATCAATCTTGTGACAGGGGTTTTGTTACGCCGTCCCTTCCTGTTGTTCCTGTTGTACGATAATATACGGAGTGTGTTTTTAATCGTGAACTGAACTCTAATCAGTCACCCATGATACGTAGCACAATCATACTTCCTGAACTAGATTAATCTCAGAGCTAGAAATTATTTGCACAACAATATGGAAGTGAATATTTGACTGGTTAACTATTTCTCACTAATTAACTTTGAAAATAATTATGCTGCGCCACATTTTGCAAATTATGAATTGTAACCGATATGGCGTTTAATGTCACAGCCACTTCGAGCAAATTGTGAGGAATGACACCAGTTTCGAGATATGCGTTCACAAATGGCGATGAAATGCCCTGGTGTTCCAATAACTTTTCAGCTTCGATGCATACATTTTGTTTAAAAAAATGAAACAGTTCACGTTTACGGCAAGTTCAACTGGTTTTATCTCAAAACTGGCACTAGTTTCAAAATTTGTTCCAAGTAGATGCGCCGTGTGAAATCACTCGCTTCAATTGGGGTAAAGCAATGTGCGCTAGAATAGGTTGAAAGGCTAATTAGGTAAATTTTGTTAATTAGTCAGTTATGCTTGTTAGTTTCCAGTGTAAATAATGTGCACATCTTCACGTATTCCATATCAATAAGCAGGTTTCTGGTAAACGCCACAGGGGATCCTTAAAAATGATGTTAGCGTTTAATTAAAATACTCTATTTGTAGTGACTACGTGACAACTAATAAGCTGTTTGTATAGCTGTGTCTTAGTCTCCGATGTCGTCCTTCGTGCCCATTTGCACTACAACTCAGGTTATGCGATACATGTGACCGATGTCTTTGTTGAAGTTCACTGTGAAATAATTGTCTAATAGCGCAGGATTTGACACTCTTGGTGTCCTTTGTGATATTGGTTTACTGCAAGCAATGCTAATGAAATAAATGCCTAATAGCATGTAATTTGGCGCTTTTGGTGGCCTTTCTTGATCTGGGTTTATTACAAGCAAAGCCGATAATGTGTGATAAACATGTGATTTTGATGGTCAAAAACTGGGTTTACTGTAAATGAACATGGCCAGTCTGTAGACCATGTCATCTAAATAACATGCCGCAACAAGAGACGGTGTTCATTCACAGATACCGTGCTTGACACAGCACACGACCACTTGCGTTACATTCTTGACAGGCATGCTTACGTAGCTGCGTTAATACAGCGTGCTTCTTATGGGCTAGCACTAGGCACTTTGCAGGCGAAGCACGTGTCGCTGACGATGGGCTGTGCCAATAAGCGGGAACTCTGTGGTGAAACCATGTCGAATTCCTCAGTAAATCCAGTGCTAAGCTGCTTTGACGTATACATCTTACACTCCTATTTGGATCCACCCTAAATTACACAATTTACAATAACTGTTAGTGATCTGCGATGCTACCAGCCGCAGTTCTCTCATTTGATAGCCTGTAGAAGGTATACTTAGAGAAAAGCGTTGCAGGTTGGGTCCCATGACAGCTCGGTCAGTGCCTTTTGGTTTTTCTCAACAGTTGGTGAAATGTGCAAGATTTTCTTCATTTTGTCAAAAACATTTTACAAATACATTAGGGCTGTATTATCTTTGAATCGTGTTCTGCTATAACGTTATTTCAATTAGTCAATTTGTCCTGAAAATGCCCAATAATCACGCTTTGCCAACCTTCTTGATTCCGCAATGAAATATTCATCCACGCACTTCTTTTTTCTGTTTCTTGTGGTCGGGACAGGACGGAACTATCGAGAGGGTTACGTACCCTCGCTTCGTAGAGGCTGGGCTTGTCTCGCGTCCCGTCAGCGCCCGAGGCACCTCGTCTTCTTCAGCGGCGGCCACAGCAGGCATTCCGACCGTGAGCATGATGGTCCCGTCATCCGCCAGAGTGGGTCGGCAACACCAGAGCACCTGACAGACGCCCGGTGGTGGAGCGCAGGCCTCGCAGGCACACCAGCACCAACAGCTCCACCACCATCACCATCACCAGCACGGCCTACACCAACACCACCAACACCAACATCCGTCTCAGGGTGGTGCAGGACCTTCGGGAATTTGATACGCGGAGAAGGTCACTCGTGTCCCTTCTTCAGCCCACAATGCTCATGCAAACGAAAGACGGGGGACAGGAGACGAGCAGTGAATCGAACTATGTGCGTGCGTGTCGTTTTCGTCGTTGCCTCCTTGTGGTTCTGGCGCCTCCGAAAGTGGGGCTCTTCGAGTTGAGCAGGTGACATGGTTGGCGTGGTTTCACTACGAGGGGTGCCACCCTCCCAAGGTGGTAGTGTTCAATGATTGTTTGCCCGAGCTATGCGTTGAAGTTTGTTACTTTAGTCGTTTTCACAATCTCTGCAGCAAACCCTTGGGTTTCACAGCCGGGATTTTCAGCGCTGATAGTGGTAAAGCTGGGGCTCTTACAAACAAAAAAATTGTTTTGACGCATAGAAATCTCCCCAACTAGTGAGCTTCACAAGCATTGAGGTTGGGCTAATCTATAAAGTTCCATGGCGCCTCATAGCATGGGTAGGCCCTAAGACATAAAGAAATAAACACAACCGCTGCTTATAAATTTCATTGGGTAGTAGGTGATGCGTGCTGAGACCAAATACACTTTGCTTTTACTTTACTTTGCTTACTTGATTTTTTTTTCATGCTATTGAAAGCTTTTGAGCAGATGGGTTTGCTTTCTGTGCTCTTTAAGGCGAGGATACCATAACGACATTTGGTACGTGGACAAATGCGCCTTCAACGGGATTGTATACATGGTCATACTTGACCTTTTTTATACGAAAAGCTAATCACCGCTTCCAACTAGCATGAAAGAAGTCTAAATCGTGAACGAAATTCAGCAAACTCGGATAAAAGTCCTTGCGCTATGCAGGAGTCAGTCTATTTAAATTTGTAGTGTAGGCTTTTTATCCTTATTTTTTATTGCGAGCTCAAGGTGACAACTCATCACTTATTGACTACATAGCACACACATAAACTTTGCGACAGTGTGTCTTGCTATGGCAGAGGTATTTTTGTCTTTGTGAAGAATATGAGCGGGTCATATAGAGAGCAGGTTTATATTTCCACGAGTGACGTTTGGGTGGGGCATCACTATGCCTTTGGAAATTGAGACCCTAAACAAACAAGGACCTGCAGATATATCGTTGTTAGCTGTGCAAAGGAACTGCAGAGGAATGCGGGGAAGGTATTGTACAGAAATAATTGACGGCCTAATATTAGTAACTGTCTGTGCACATTTGGAAGCATACTTTGGTGCTCTTTTGTCTATAAATTTTGTTTTCCTATAAAAGCAGGACAGTTGGAACCACAGCAAAGCTATTTCACAAAAATGATGTCCCTGCACTGTGTGCACTCGCAAAGGCTCGACTGGTGTTAACATGCGAAAAAAAAACAAGGCTTCATTTTGTGCATTGATTTATTGGCGTCAACTATTCAATGCTAGTTCATTCATAAAACAATCATCTAGGGAGCCTCTAAGAAGTGATGTGAGGATTTGTTTTGTTGTGGCAAAAATTGTCTGCCAGATTGGATTAGGGTTGGTTTTGGCGGGCTTGTAGTAAGGGCTAGTGGCGGTTCAGATAATGCTATTGAGATACTGATTATGTAGTCTCAAGCTCTAAGCTGTTGTTTGAGTGCAGCACATCGTTTCGCTAGAGTTACCTTAATCATCAAGCAGGACATGGTGTTGTTTGCTTTGGTTTGCTATTTATTTGTGCCCAAACACTGCCTCAAAATGCAATGAAACTGCCCTTGCTCGCTGATGCTTACAAGTGCTTGCGTAATGGTAAACCTGTTAGAGAAGCAGTTACATCTGAAAGTAGCTACAGTACGTCCACACAGCATGCTAATTCAGTAGTAATTATGCTGGCTGACTTTAAGCTTATGTGTTTGGAAAATCTAATTTTTTCATGCTTATGCTACATGCAAAGCTTGTCTGTTTAAGAAAAAATATGCTTAAAACTCTATTCGCGCAGTTAGACAGATCAAAATTTTTATTTTTGAGGTGTGCTTTTATTGCAATTTAACAAATACGACAAATAGTACTCATACTCTCAGTTTAACTTATGCCCCTTTTGATCACATGCGCCTAAAGACTTTTGGTTGGGTTGTTGCCATTTTCAGATTAAATACACAGTAATCCTATAATATAAAAATTGCCTCTTTTGGAAAATGTTTGAAAGTAGCGTTTGACAAAGTCGTCACTGGTCGAGTAAATATACTGCCATAAACTATGCTGGATGCAAACATCTTGATTTTTTGCTGTACATTATTATTTGAGTCCTTTATAGTTGGGACAGTTCTGTGAATCTAGATTCTTTTAAATGTGTGATAATGTCAGCTGCTCTCTTTGATATTCTATACTTCTCCATCTTGAGTGTACAACCGAATTCCCACTGAAGTTACCGCTTTGTAAACACCCTGATAACTGCTCGACGCTGGAACAAGTTCGATGGCAACTGAAGAGACGGCATGCTATTTTTCTTCTATACTGGCTTCAGTGGCAAGTCTGTGGGTGCGGTTCGCTCCTCGCACCGGGGGTGTGTGCAAAGTTGCTCAAACGGACGCCGAGAGACTTGTGTGTGTTCAAACAGTGTGCTGCTCCTGTCTGAAAAGAGATGTGTTCGTGCCACACGGTGGCTGGTCGGCGGATTTCACGGGTTCATGCAGCTGAGCCTGACGTGTTGAGAAGCAATGTTTTGGACTCAAGAGCGAGTTGGAAACAGCACAGATACAGTGGCAGAACTTCTTTTCTTGGCGAACGTTGAGTCCCCAGTATGACTAGGCTGATTGGTTGTGTTTGTGTTCACTGCTTTGTGCGCCCCCTGTGCTTCAATATTTACGGAAGCATCCTGCCTATGTACGCCCCTGAGCAAAAGTATTGGCATATGGACGAGGGAACCCGTGATAAAGTCGATTTTGTTCTCCGCCTGTCAGTGGAACTTGAAATTGAGGACTACAGTGGAAATTTGACGTTCCAAACTTTCCAGTGCACTCGTAAATTTCACATTGTGCATCTGAATTACGAATAAATTCCGTTTTTTTTGCCATGCCTGTGGTCCGTATGCTTTTGCTCACGGGTCACATTAGGTGTTGAGAAGCCTCCCTTTGCATTGCCGTTAGCTTTGTAATGCCAGTGAGATATTGCAAAAGAAAGAAAAGTTCAATAGAAACACCAGCGAAATTTATGGAATATTATACTATCAATTGGTATACAATTGCAATCTTGCTCATTACTCCTGCTCTCCTGTAAGGAATTAATCTGGAAGGCGTCTTTGCTTGCTTATGGCGGTCCTTGTCAGGGATGTCAGGGACACAACAAAATCTTACTTGTGTTTGTTCAACACTCCCACTGGCACTACAACAATTATCATAATCTGTTACCATTGCCATAATAATTACCATAAGCCATGGCTAAAAAGGCTTTGTGTGGCCACCAAGAAGCTCGAGTGACCTGAACACAGCAACCGGCCGGTCAGAAAGCGCTGCCAAGAAAACCTCTGCTGCCTTTGGCGACGCGGTATCTCGTGTGAAAAGTTCTGGACCTTTGCAGTTTCTTTCTTCAAGTTCTGTTTTCCTCTTCTTGTTTTCAACGAGCTAAAACTGCCACAGAAGAACGTGCAGCGATGAACTCTCGGTGAAGTTAGGGGGAAGAAGACACACAAGCCATACAACCATGACAAAGCTCAAGTATGTCGTTGTCTTATTATATACAGTATTTATGAGGTAGGAATAGTTGTACAGATGATAACAAAACCTATGGCTCTCTATACATGATATATAAGCTATACATATAAATATATAAATAAGCATACATAGATATATACAGAGGACACGGAAAGTATATACTGTGCGCTACTTACGACACACAAGACAGCTGAATTGATGCACTCAAATATGTTTCTTTCCACTTGCTTAGGTCTCTGCATACAGTGACTTAAGTAGTAGCATCAACGACCACGCATGTTAGCGGTTTCTAATTTTGACAAACGTTCTGTTTTTGAAGTTTTTGCAGGACGTACGTTGCACCACTACTACTTGTTCGCCCAGCACGTAGACAGTCACGTCAAGACAATTTTAGTCATTTACACTAATGACTCCCGCCGATCGCCTCCGTCAACCCAAAATTCAAGGATGCTAGTGCATGATTTCCAGGTGGGACAATTGCCGCAAAGCTCCTTTTTAGCTGTGACGTTTATTTATAGACTTCTCTTGCTTTGTCGCTTTGCTCTTCTGCCGTAGTGAGCCAGCTGTAAGATAATTATGAGTGGCGACACTTGTGCCGGCACACTTACAATCACAAACATTTGCACACACGCATATGTCTGTCCCTAAGAAAGATATATATATAAAGAACAGTAATTATCATTCTATAAGGATAAATCGCTCGAACATGTCGTCTTTCACTGGCTGTACACAAGGCTCCGTGTCCCCTGGTCGGTTTTGAGGGCCTGCTAGCAATGTGAATATGTAGATAATGCCTTTTAGCCGGTGTGAAAAATGTTATGCCAGGGTGCCCATACCCTCCCGCCTGCCATTGTCACCGCGACGCTGTTAGCCTGCTGTATAACATTAAGGATGCCTTGCACTTGATGTACCAATGCCCGCATTGGTGGAGGTTGAGCTGTGTCGATGACGCTAATGCTGTTTACGTGGCCACTTCTAAAGCTGCCCATAACACTTCAGCAAACATGAAGGTAATGTTTTCAGCAGTTCTCTGAAAAAAAAGGAAAGTTATATGGAAGATTACCAAGCGAACTGTATGCAGCCAGCACTCAAAGTAGTTAAAGCTGTTGCACAAAACTCGATTTTCCATTGCCGGATTGTGGGTCATTGACGGTGTCGCCATGGTATTAAGTAATGAAGGAATCGCTGTAATGTGTGACATGCACATACAGTTTTATTAACTGCATTGTTGACCGGTCATCGTTAGCAACTTGAGCAATATTAAAACCACATGTTTATGCCAAATTAGGTGTTGATATGGCATCAGTGCAACGCGTCGTTATTGTTTGGCTGCAGCAGGAAACAAAACGCTATTTTGTCCCACCGTTGATTACAGCAGGGCTCAAGAAAACAAGAATTGTTATCGTTCATGTTGGCATTATGCTATGTGGAACAATTTACCCTACATTATTTTACGTTTCTGCGGGATCACCGCTCAATGTTTCATCCCCTGAGCTGTTGAAATGGCTTGCTTACGATCATAGTTGAAAGCATCATACTTTCTGAGACAGCTTGTTGTCACTACTCAACAAATAGACGGGCACATTTCTTCGGGTTCTGTAATGTGTTTTTTTCGTTATAGTGACCATTTGTTCTCTTTATTCAAGATTAAGAAATATGGGTTGAAAGACATTCATGTGTTCCACTTGAATCAGCCGTTTCCTTCTAAAGCTGAAAACGTGCTTGTTTGTTAATGTTGACGTAGTTTACTGACAATGTTGTAATGCCGTGTGCTTGTTGATGTTACCGGTCGTTTTTCTCAGTGCTATTTACTCTCTAGCCACCTGCCCCAGACTTTGATTGCTTGCACCGGACTTTATTCCCTGTTCATTCAGACAAGATGATGTCCATTTTGGAGAATGCGGTTTAAGTGCAGAGTACATTGGATACACTAAAGTGTCTTGCTTTTTAAATATCTTTGGAGCGTTTTGTGAATGATCGTAAAGTTATTACTTCTTTAATCCACACTACACTACAGGAAACATTCTAAAGGGCTCTTTTGGAACATAATTAGCAATATCTTCACGACAATATCAGATACGAAAACCAAGCAACCTCATTGTCAAGGAGAACAAAAAAAAATCACGGCATGTAACGTTCAATAGCGAAAAAATATAGGGCTTAAATTACACATACGCCTTCACAGATATGTCGCGTTGCATTTACGACTGCATTTATCCTTCAGTCGCAGCAATTTTACTTATTTGCATTTGCATAGTTGTTATTATGAGCATTGAAGTTTTTGAGAGACAATTTGTTTGAAAGCTGAAAATATATCATAACGGAGGACGGTGAACTTTAGGTGTTGTGATCCTCGACGAAGTAAGCAAAATTTTGTTAAACAAATTTTTGCTGAAGCCAACAAAGCGACAGAAGTTTCATGAAAGAAATCTGCGTTTCTGCAGTAGTTTTGTGCTACATTGTGGCAGATGCCAGCATTCCATTTCGTGCCATAGGACAGAATGGGAAACGAGAATTCTGGCATAATAGAGGCCTACACAATACCACCATGCCGAGTAACGAGTTTCAGACACTACCAAAATTTTTAGCTTCATAAATTATGAGGCCGCATGTTTCTTTGTGCTTTTAGACAGCATTCACGTTATCATGTCTTATTCGTTAGAACATATTTCCGTTCACAATAGCCTACGACTAGTTATTTGCATATGTAACTAGCGGTGGCTGCTGGAAGAAAACACTAGGCAGTGAATAAAGTCCGGTGCAGGCCACACTGCCAGTCCTGCTTTGGTTTGTAGCTTCCTTGTTCATTAGACAATGCATTGGGCATCAGCTGTACAGAAACGCAAGTACTGCCACGTGTCCATGTGAAACCTTCTGTACATATACATGGCGTCGTCGAAGCGCGTTCTCCATACTTGCAAGTGTTCGAGACGTATATTGTCCGAGACTCTTTGTTGGTACTATATTCATTCTCTTGTAGCCGTCTGGAATGGAGAGAGAGAGTGTTAAAGCTTTAAATAATAGTTTTTTTCGGACTTTGGCAATGTATTCGCGTAGCTTACCATTGTGTGCGCCTGTTGTGGAGGGAGCAGGACCACTTGCAGAAAAAGAAAACATTGTGAAAGCTGTTGGGATGAGTGTCTTCCCGTAATGGTTGGAAAGACCTTCGTGATAAGAATGTTGGGTTTGCAGACGAACGGCAGGTTGGTTGGTGTCCGCATCAAGAGAGCGTCAATAAACATGTCAACGGTTTGCTGTCAGCTACTACTGCCTTTAAAGCTTGTTTAAATGCCGCAACGCAAAATTTACCAAATAGATTTACATTTTTACTGGGATCTTAGCGAATATGACATCCTATGTGGAGGATACAAAAGTAGGCTCTCTGTAAAAGGTCCCATGTTTAGTAATCGTTGTGCTTTTTTGCTGTGATTGAAAATGCTGTGTTCAATGAAAATGTTCCGTAAAACGATGAGACCTGGTTTCGGCTATATTTAGCTGTGTTGTACATTAGGAACACGACAGTAAAATTCGATGGTGTGAGAAAGCATACCGATATCTTGAATGCAAAGAACGATTTTCTTGGCGTACGCACATGCTCAAGCAGACTTAGAAATTAACATCTGCAAATACATAAACCTTGTCAGACGGCAGCTGTTCCTGATGATTATGATAGCTTAAAAGAATCAGTATCAGTAATTAGTCATACTATCAAGGCCAGTATGACTAAAACGCAACAATAGATTTTTGCAGTGAGATAACATTTCGTCCACTAAACTTATTTCAGAATTTGCAACTTAAGTGCTCGGCAGGTTTCTTGATCAGATTTGACGTTTTGAGGCAACCCACATTGTATGTGGCTTTGCAGCCTTATAAAGGATGAGTCAAAGGCGAGATAATGGAAGACTGCCTCAAGCGCTCTTCACTCGAATGACTGTAGAACACAGAAGTGGGTTCATTTGACAGCTGCTAGACTGATACGAAAAAAATTCATTGCATTTAAGCGAAAAGAAAGCTTCGTTTTGTTGACTTCTTTAGCACTGAACTGTAAATCAGGCTTCCTAGAGAAATTTCAAATGTACACCTTGAACTGCACAGTGAAAATAGAAGTTGCCATGCTGTAAGTTCCACGTCATAGACAGAACTTAGATATTACAGAGATGGCTACGAATTATACAATAATATATGAATAGTACTTGTGCGAGTTTTCGCTGTATATGTACAAATTTTATGCGAATGGCAAGTCACTCTGCTTATTTCTCTCAGTTACTCCGTAGAGAGTTCCGGTGATGATTTTTTATTCTGGTGTTAGCCAGCCACATTTATGGGAATATTTCCTAATATTCATCAGCTTTTGTAAAAGAAAACATGAAACATAGTAACTATGCTCGGAATAGTCAACCTAATTGTTTTTCTTTTGAAATGCAATGCTTTTCATTTGAATCAGCTGTAGCGGCTGCCTTAAGACAGTCTTATTGAGCTTCACACGTAGTTGAATGGGGATTCGGAGTGAGAGGAAAGACTGCCTATTGATCTCGTGGCTCTAAGATAGTTCAGTGAGTTGTCTGTGCTCTGGGTCGGCCACTCAAGGTGTTGTTGTATGCTGTACATACACGTGTACGACGGTCGGTTGCATTTGTCGGGGTGTAGACCTAGTAGCACATATTGTGGCACCGGCGTTGGCTGAATGTTGTGTTTTGCAGCCGCAAAAACGTTGCAAGCGTCCGTTACGTGCAATGTTGTTGGAGCGTGCTACCAGTCTTTTTGCTCTGACAACTGGGCTGCTTTCTTAATAATCCAACGATGATGCTGTGTTATGTGGCCCATGACACTATCTGCTCAATGGTAGCAGATAAATAAATAAATGTGTTCCATATATTTGTTATGTTAAATAAATTCAAGCTTATCGAGGACCAGGAAACTAAGACAGATACACTGATAAAATTTTAGCAACTAGAGTTGTGTTCGCCACTTATCGAGGACCAGGAAACTAAGACAGATACTCTGATAAAATTTTAGCAACTAAAGTTGTGTTTGCCACTTGTAAATTATTTACTGAATTCTTACCGAATCATTAGTATAGGTACAGTCAACCGCAGAAGTTTACGGGCCGCAGGATCTGCCAAGAAGCTGAATTCTCGCGAAGCGTGGTCACACAGCCTCTATATATATATTCCAGCATGCAGTAGCCTTCGGCACCTACACAGTGATTCATTAAATACGTATTATCATGCCTTAACAGTGCAGGAATTCACATGTGAAGGGGAAACCGCATCCCGTAAACTTTTGCTGTAGACTGTACATATAAAGCTCTACGTAAGCAGTCGAAAAAAAAACACCCACGATTACGATGCTCCCTAACGCGAAGTTTTGAGTGCATCTCTGTACGTGTTTTCATTTCGCGATATATTGGCTGGCGAGGACAATCTGTCTCGTGCTGCACGTTGCAAACGGACCCAAGTGTGGCGCGAATGCCTCGCTAATCTGGAGATGGCGAGTGCTAGCGCGTGGGTGACGCGCGGGCGGGAGTCACGGCAGCCGCCGATTACAGACCTTCCAGAGGGCGCGCGCTACTCAGGCGCCACGTCGCAGCCATCGTCGCCGACGCTTTTCGTGCTCGTGCTTTCGCCGAACCCTCCTCCGCGTTCCGCCTCATGGTTCCGCTGCGCTCTCCTCTCCGCTTTCCCGCTCAAGCCTCTCCGCTCTCCCCGCTTTCTTTCATCACCCGCTGCACCCCGCGTTCACTCTCATCTTTCGCTGTGCTCATTCGCTCGGTTACGCCACCACCGTCGCTGACGCCGACGCTCGCAGTAGTAACGGGCGCCTAAGAGTTGTGCTCTGAAGTACATAATTATTTCAGCTTTACCCGCTGTGCTCACATCGCTATAAATGCCACATATGAGGCAGCAAGTTCGGTTTAATCAAGTTTAAACTGCTCGTAGATTTGCACGACCTACTTACCGTATATATATTTTAGTCTTCTAAATTAGTACCATTTATGCTGGTACCGTTAAGGTTCTTGCGCAGCGCAGGCGCAAATGTTACCACTCGCTGGTATATGCCTAGCATTCAAGACATGCTGGTCTAGTTTTGACGATGCGTTGGGAGCTCCACACTGTTCCTATAGCTGGAAAGAAACGAAAGTGTATGCGGTAAAACAAATACAGCGTTCAGAAAAGGTGGATATTATGCACGATTACCCTGAACAAAAATGATATGACTACACTTTTGTCTGCAGCTTTCTCACTGGTTTCGACGAACTTTCGGCGATATCACTTGGCGTTTTCGTTGTCTAGGCAACGTTTTTGCGCGCTGTTCCGTACTGCTAGGTAAAAAAAAAAGTGTCGCGGTGTTTTGCCAGGGTGGCGCTTGCGCAAATTTTTTTCCTCGTTGTCGATGTTTCTGGTTCCGTAGTCTCAGGCAAGCATTGTGTGTGAGTGTGCGTGTGTGTGTGTATCGCGAGTGACCGACAGCTAGTCGGACTTCGAGTTGTCGTGCGTCCGCCCGTTGACGCGTGCGACGTCTTCGTATTTGTAAGCGAATTATCGCGATTAGTAGAGCCGCTGTTTAATTAAAACGCCCATCACAAAAGAAAGAAAAAAGACGTGCTGGAGTCGATTTTCTGCTGCTGCGTTTCCCAGACAGCGGATCGCGACTCACAAGGGGTCGTCATAGGCAGCGGTGGTGAGTACCTGTAGCGCTCAAGTAACGACGCACGATGAGTCGTGAATATGCCAACAGCGCATAATTTTAAATCAATCTTTATCGGCAGCGCTCAGAGCGGACACAGACAGAAATCGATATGTAAATTACAAGATTGACGGATTGAGCTGTTTGATTTTTTTGCGAGTAATTAGTGCTGGAACACTAAACGAGACAGCAGGGCGAGTAAATACGAGGGCATGCGCTTTGTGCCCATTTTCGGGCTGTTAGAGTTGTCCGACGATCTCGCCGTTGCACCCAGTTGAAGGAGTTGTAGGTCGTAGAGAGGAACTTGGGAGGAACTAGGCGTACAGGGTTTATTTACAGTATTTACAGTTTAAACAAGAGGTACATCGACAGTATACCGTGGCTCCCAAATGGAGCACGCAAGACGAAAATACAGCACACAGCTTACGAGTACGAACACGAGCACAGAGAACGACGACGAGCACACTTTAACAGCCGACAACAGCTGCTTATAAACACTCCATTGGTCCCTAGTTCCCTAGGTGAGAGAACCGTTCGAGTCGTCGTAGAAAGTCCTCGTGGCGGGCCCGCCTGTTGTCCATTATCTTGAGTCTTGATAGGCGCATCGGTTCTCCGAGCTGACCCCTGCAGCGCGGCCGCCGGTTGTCCATTGTCTTGCGCTTCTAAATTCCAGAGCTGCCTTTCTCCTGTAGTCGCCACGAGTGTCAGCATACTGTGACGAATCCTGGGGCCCCCGTACCGCAAAGCAGCCTCTTCTTAGGGAAGCTCCTCTTGCTGCTGAGAGAGACCATGAAGACCCGGAAAATCAACCAACAATACGTTGGGCGCCAAACGTGGCCCGCCCTGCTGCCGTCACCAATTCTTCGAACGAGGAGCATGGAAGATTAACGCTGCCGTAGTATCCCGTTCTCCGAAGGATGTTCATGGTCGGTTAGCGCGCTGTCGTCGTCGCTGGCTCTCTGAAGGGCGCCACCACCGCGGATCGATCGAAGCACCTGCAGTGCCAATATAAAAGGCGTTGTAAATTTTTTGTTTCTGTAGTGTTCTGGCACTTTATGCTTTGTACACATTTGTCACGTGCCCGTAGCAAACCTTCTGAGAAACAAATAATAAATGAGAGATCTTACCTGCTAGAAAGATGATCTGTTTATAAAGGACGCTGTAGTGGACGACTTCTCAATTATTTTCACCAGCCGGGGTTCTTTACCATACACAGGCATTTTGCATTTTGCCCCCATCGAAACGTCGCTGCCATGGCTGGAATTTGATCCTGCCACCTCGTGCTTATCAGCACAAGGCCATAGTCACTAAGGCGCCATGGCAAGCAGACTTTCAGTTTAAAGAGAGCGGTTATGTCGTAGCTTTTATGCCCTCCTCTCTTGCGTAACGGTGGCGTTCCAAGAAAGGTTGCCACCGCTTTCGCAACTGGCTGGCAAAACTTGCACCTCGGCTGCGCCGTTCTTAACAGGGTGTAGACGAGCCGTATGTAAAAATATTGAAATATATCAATGGCGGCTCCACAGCCACCGTAGTCCTCCATAAAGAAAGCAACAGAATCCCAATAAATAAGGGCGTCAGGCACGGAGATACGATCTCTCGAATACTATTCACAGCGTGTTTATAGCGTGTATTCAGAGACCTGGATTAGGAAGAATTGGGTATGAGAGTTAATGGAGAATACCTTAGTAATTTGCGATTCGCTGATGCTATTGCCTTGCTTCGTGACTCAGGGTACCAATTGCAATGCATGCTCACTGGCCAGGAGAGGCAAAGCAGAAGGGTAAGTCTAAAAATTAATCTGCAGAAAACTAAAGTAATGTTTAACAGTCTCGGAAGAGAACAGCAGTTTACAATAGGTAGCGAGGCACTAGGAGTGGTGAGGGAATACATCTACTTAGGGCAGGTAGTGACCACGGATCCTGATCATGAGACTGAAATAATCAGAAGAATAAGCACGGGCTGAGATGCGTTTTGCAGGCATTCTGAGATGATGAACAGCAGGTTGCCATTACCCCTCAAAAGGAAGTGTATAACAGCTGTGTCTTACCAGTACCCACGTACGGGGCAGAAACCTGGAGGCTTACAAAAAAGGTTCTGCTTAAATAGCGGATGACGCAAAGAGCTACGGAAAGAAGAATGATGGGTGTAACCTTAAGGGATAAGAAAAGAGCAGATTGGGTGAGTTAATGACATCTTAGCTGAAATCAAGAAAAAGAAATGAGCATGGACAGGACATGTAATGAGGGAAGGTAACCGATGGTCCTTAAGGGTTACAGACTGGATTCCAAGAGAAGGGAAGCGTATCAGGGGACGGCAAAAAGTTAGGTGGGTGGATGAGATTAAGAAGTTTGCAGGGATAACATGGCCACAATTAGCACATGAACGGGGTAGTTGGAGAAGTATGGGAGACGCCTTCGCCGTGCAGTGGGCGTAGCCAGGCTTATGATGATGATGAACTCGAGACCGCTTGCAAGGAATACGCCTTATTGTTGACCGCAAGATGTATTATGCAATACATCGACAAGGTACATTGATCTAGAGATTTTTGAAAAATGTCAGGCTCCATGGCTCTTTCTCTTTCTCTTTTTCGCACAGAGCGAGAGAGTGAGAGATGGCGAGAGAAATAGGAATTTACCGAATGCGTTTGCCGCCGTTTTGGCATTTTGGTTCACTGCTTGGAAGTTAGCTTGACTACAAGGGCCCTTTGTTTTTCGGCAACAACCCTAATTTCTGGCTCCACAGAGCTTGACTCACTTTTTGACTCCGTCAAGGAGAATTGCGGAGGATAGTACCACTCGCATGAATGAAGAGGGCAGCGGCCTTGTCTTTCAGAGACCACCCTCCATAACTGTATGATGTGCGTTACTAGACACTTGTAAACAGATTTGAATAATTTGTCAAAAGGGGCAGTGACTGTGTAAAAAAGATGCTTCAAGGCATATTAAATTCGCGTTCCGAGTTCCTCGGATCTGATCCAATTTCTAAATGTACGAGACATGCTTCCTCTAGGCAGATGTTCTCATTTTGCAGGATATTAGTTAAGCATGAGTTTTACGTCAAAATGGCATGTTCGCAAGATTTACCGAAGCATACGGTATCCAGGCGGGAATCAGAGAAACCACTCTAGGGAATCGGTAGAAAATCCTAGATGGTTATCTCCTCAACACATATTCGACTGAAATAACGAAAGGCTTGGCAACGCTTATTTCAGGAAATACGGTGTTATAAGATGTGTAATAATTACAGCATGTCTTGTCACTTTCACTGATGGAACAGTGTTCTACAGTAACTTCACCAAAGAATGGACCGATGTCACAAATTCCAACGTCTGTCGACTGTAGACATACATAACTGCCGTAGCTTGGTCTGCTGAGTGTCTCCTGTTGAACTGCCTCCTACCTAACTAATATAACAGAACTAACTAATAGGAAGTTTTAGCATGGGGTCAGCTCCAAATTATCTACAAAAATACATATAAAAAGCAGAAATACTCCAATGAGACAAACCGCGAACCGGTTTGACTGAAGTGTGTTGCACTTGAGAGAAGTTAAATTTAGTATCTGCGTGGAAGTGGAACCTTCACATAGGACCTTTATTTTTATAAAAATTGCGGATGAATCGGTAAGTGTATAGAGCAAAGAAGTCAAGCACGAAGTTCGCAAATTCCTAAAGCTGGTCTAAAAACAAATCTTTCAGTTGTGCAAACTCCATCTGCTTCAGAATCTAAACTGCACGAACTTGCTATATGAATTTACAGCTTATGTAAATTCGTTAAAATGCTTACGACAGTTGTACAAAGTTATTACACACAGAGTAGTGCTATATTTGAAAACGGTATGATGAATGCGATAAGCTTCGCTGCTTTACAAAATTTAAGATGTATGTTTAACAGGATTGTGACATCGTTGATTATTACCTGGTTACCGAGTGTGAACTAGCTACTTAAGATCTTTTTCAATTTTGCAAATTTAAACTGTCTTTGTAAAAACATTGATTGCCTATATACATATCTGCTTTTTATATATTGTAACGTAATAGTGACGCTGAAGAACGCAGTAGCAAAACTGTTTATCACGGAACTAACTCTTTATTCGGTGACCTTGTGCCCCCAACAGCAAGTTACACTGAAAACAAAATCGCGGCCAGCGCAGTGGGCGATCACCGAAAATCTGATCTGGGGGTCAAGTGCGTCGGCTGTTATACGTGAGTCATCGAAGGTTACAGAGTAAGCACTGGTGACCGCTGTCTTGCAGAAAGTACTTCACAATTCGCTTCACGCAATCAGAATGCACAAGGTTCGGTGACAGCAGACAACGGATATTACCATGGATAACATTCGAGAAAGTTGCAATACATGCAGGCCCGTGCTGAGCTGAGCGATAACGTACACATTATGGTATGAAACGTTATAAACACGTACACGCGCCAATGTTCACTAGACTTACTAGATTTTAAGCTTTTGTTTCTGACGAAGAAGCCTCAACAAATAATTGTAAGCCGAGATAAACTATTTTTTCATTCCCATGTAATTTAGATAAGAATTGCCAAACCACTGAGGAATAGTCGAGATTCTCAGATCATGAACAGCAGGTTGCCATTATCCCTCAAGAGAAAAATTGCTGCAGGCCACTTGGAATCTTGACGTAGGACACATTTCAAGCGATACGGAAGAAAAAAAAAAGAAACTCGAAATGCAGAAGATCCAACGCACTTGTTGGAATCAACGGTAGGCGGAGCATGAAATGCTGATTGAAACGTTTTGAATAACTGCTCTGCAATACGTTTTCATTTCAAAGCGCGGAAAGAAGAGTAGTGTTCATATTCTTACCGCAAAAATTTTGTGTCCCAGATCCGCTGTAATGCACGCGTAAATCCGCTTCTTGTTCTCCACCATATATCGCGGCATACCGAAAAGGCGCCTGCCCGGCATGTCAGTGACAAGCGGATACCCACAGTGTGCGACCCGCCTGCCTCACGTGACCACGGATTAGACGGTCTCCGTGATTGGCCCACGTTTTATTTTTTATTTATTGATTTAAAAATACCTTACAGGTCTCAAAGTGAGGCATTGAGTAAGGGGGGCAGTACATAGAAAATACATAGAATACAAGACATCTATAAACCGTATCTGTTTACAACCTACAACCGCAAGTACAACTGAGATGAAAAATAATTATTTAGTGTACGATTCACTAGGGAAAAGAAGAACATAAAAAACATAATATAACAAGGACTAAATTACAGATTGTTTCCAGTGAAGTCGTGTAATTATTAAAATCAGAGTGTTAAACAGTAATAATGAGAAACAATGACAGAAAAGTTTTAGGACACTATATCAGCGATCGTCTCATTTTTTTAACAATTTCGACCGGTATCGTCCCACTTTTTCGTCGAGATTTGTTCGACCAGGTGCAGCAGACCACGGAGAGGAAGGTAAATAAATGGCGCTAGTGTTGAGGACTGGGCGAGTTGCCATTGCATTCTATAACTGATACAGTGCAACACGGAAAGGAAGCAACAAGTCTAGCCCACCAGAAGTAACAGTTCCTTCTTCTGGCCGTATCGGCTTGTTTCTTACTAATAATGTAGGGCTGTAGCAGACTTAGAAGGTAAATGAAGCTTTGCCTTAGTAAAGGAATTAAATGCTAAATTATCGGCTAAAATATTTCATATAATTACACTACGAATACTCATACTATAATTTAGAAACAGGCATCAACACTAGAACGCACGTATGTAGTGTGTGTCAAGTGTACTCCGCAAGTTTTATTAAAGAGGGATGCGATGGCTCTTTGAAATTTGGTGCGTGCTTTCGCTTGTAGGCGCATCTACCAGATGGCGCCCCAGGATCGCGCAAAGCAATCAAAGCATGGACAGACAGTAATGGCATACTGGGAGAACTTTAGAATGTCTTCAGATTCAGTAAGCGTCTGGATGATAACATATTTGCCCTTACTCATTGTATTGAAATATCCAGAATAGAAAGGAGGTTGTTATATATGGCTTTTTTAGACATTACAGAAGCGTATGACAGCATAGACCGCAACATTTTGTGAGATAGTCTGGAAATGGAATGCTTAAGCGATGATTGCATACAGCTTTAGAGGCATTTGCCTACAAAATAACGTTTGCGTTTAATGGCTGGAGATGAGGAACGAGGCGGAAGTTGATATCAACACGGCACTGAGACAGAGGTGCCCTTTATTCCCACTGCTGTTCATGATGTACATGGCAAACATGGAAAGGGCGCTAGAGGGAAGTAATGTCTGGTTTAAGCTCTCATACAAACAGGCGGGTACACTATAGTAGAGCAGCAGCTTCCAGGTTTGTTTTATGCGCAATACATTGTGTTGCTAGGCTGTGAAGCAAAGTGATATGCAATGTCTGGCTAATATATGTGGACAGGAAGGTGAGAATTTAAGTATGAAATTTGGCCTTAAAGAATCATGTGTTATGGCATTGAATGAATACAGTGAACAGAGTGTCAATGGAGGGCCAGAAATACCTCGTGTGAAAGAATACTAACACCATGGTATGTGGGTAAACGAAGGCAATACATGCATGGAAACACAGGCAAAAAACACTAACAGCAGAAGGGAAGACAAATGGGACCATAATTAAACACAGAGCGCTATAGGGATACACTGGGTTCGAGGCGCTCCAGGGTATGTGGAAAAGTGCAATTGTTTCAGGACTTACATTTGGAAATAAGGTTGTTTGCTTGAAGTCAGGCTTACGATCAGGAATCGATGGCAACAAAAGGTCAGTGGGACGCCTCGCATTGGGCGCTCAAGGGGAGATTACAAATGAAGCTGTGCAAGGTGATATGCGCTGGACAAGTGTTGAAGTGAGGGAAGCTCACAGTGAAATTGATTATGAAAAACGACCGAGGAATATGGCAGAAAGTAAATGGGCTTTGAGAGTGCTCAGATATTTTTACAGGACAAATGTTGATTCACAGTGGAGGAAAAGAACTAGGAAGCTTACCAACAAGTTCGCGACCGGTATGGTGAGCAACATTAGCATTAGCAACAGTGAAAGGCGATTGCAGGCTTGACGACCGAAAAGTAGGTAGACCAGAAACAGCGGAGGCGCACGAAAACGAAGTTCCCAATACTGATCGAGAAAATTTAATGCTGGGGATTTCTTGACTCGAATCTAGTTGAATGGTGGAGTATCTGTCTTTCATATCTGGCTTCGATAAACGTATAGCCTACATATACGGAAATCTATGCGGAACATCGGGGCGAAGGTGACAGCGAAAATTTGCTTGGAGTGTCCGTATGTTTGTTCTTGCAATAAAAATAAAATCTGGTAAGCTGTATCCGCGACGCAGTCGCACTGCGGTGCGTGAAACATCTTTTGCGTGCTGCTGAGGGTGTGCGGACGACATGGTACAGAAATGACCTAAAGAAATATACAAGTGACATATAATCACAGATTACAACATTTACATGCTCAACTTATGGTGCTGCTGGTTTGGGGACAGAAGTATAATGTTGCTATCACACCGGCTGCTTATTCGCAATCGACGCCATTAGTTTTCATGAAATGAGGTGCTCCTTCCCGTGCAGATATATGCATGTGCGCATAATTTTACCGTGCATCGGCAGCCTGCACTAAAAAAAAAGGTCTTTGACATATATATATATATATATATATATATATATATGTATATAATATGGGGTTTTAGCATTTAACGTATGACGAGCGATGATTGGAATCCTTGTCCTTGGCAAAACTTCATCATTCGCTATGCGAAGTTTTTTAATCGGGAACAGAGACAAGCAGGAGTGCAGGAGCATAACTCTCCCATGGAAGTTCTCTGTTCGACCTAATTCGTTTTCGTGCAAGTCTTACCGGTTTTCTTGCTTTTTTTTCTCTGACTTCGTTTTTCAGCTTTGCATTCTGTTGTCTGTTCTTCCTGTGGTAGACTTGAGGGGGCGTGGGGGGGGCGGGTAACCGCAGACTGATACCTGTTACCTGTTTCTTATTCCTTCATTGTTAAATGTATATAGTATCGAAAAATATTTCTAGCTCTCATGATCTTACGAATACTTTTATTTCTTTCCCTCTTCTCGTTCTGCCACCCATTTTATGGTTAACCCGCCGTTGTGGGTGTGTGCCAATGCTAGGAACCATCATCGAAAAACACTTGAGATAAGCACGCAGGTACCTTCAGCCGATTCCCGGGTATCAAGAGAAGCAGAGCCTTCTACGGTCATCCACCAGCGAAGACCAGAGTGCCTCCCAGATGAGCGGCACCCGGACCTCCGAGAATAGCGCCAGTGGTCCCGGCTTGGAGGACCACCCAGGAAGCAGCTCTTCCCTGAGCGGCCTGACTAAGGCTCAAGGTCAGGACTCGTTGGTCATCTCGTGGGTGCGAGCCACTTACTAAAGATGCAGCTACCTTTTCTACGCATGCTAATGAGCTAACTACAGCACTGATTCAAGGATTGTGCATACAAATTGCGCAAATAACCTTTGCTCTGCTAACCACCAGTGACACTAAAAAAAACAAAACAAATGAACTGCATTTTCAAATCTACTAGGACTTTTCGTAGTTAACATTTGGACTCGCTCTGTCGAGATGACAATGCACTTAGAGTGTGGCGTCGGGCAGGTGGCGAGGTCAACTTCTTCAAAGGCCGCTCTCTTTTCCTTCCACGGGCTATCTGCGCAGTGGTCCCTGGAAAGTAGACCGTGCATGGTTTCCATTGCGAGGAAAAAAAAATACTAGGAGGGAGTGTCATGTCACAATGTTGAAGCCAACTAAAACATTAAGTGAAAGGTCGTGTAGAAAGAGGACTTCTTCACGTGATATGCAAGCGGTAATTTCTAACCACCGAGGGCGAGTTGGCTATGCTGTGGAGGGACAGTGAAGTGGAGAGTGAGGTTACAAGAGCGATCGTGACACAGGTAGTTAGTCAAAGCTACCACTGACCAAACTATGCATTCTATTTTTCGGCCACCATGGAGGGCATATTTCCCAAGAGCCCACGCGAATGTGGACCTGGAAAGAAAGGAAGGGTGACGTCACAGCAAGCTGCCTTGCTGAAGTTAGTCTTTTTCATTCCTCCATGCGTTTGAGTAAATGACACAGCACCTGGTTGCCAGATCGTTAAGGGCAATGTTTCGTTTGTAGTAGCCTTTGGTGAGGCCCGCGCCACTATCGGCCCGCATTACCCTATCCCTCATGATTTTTGACACGCTACGCTCTCTTCAACGCGCCAGGGAGCTAGTAGTTAACACAGGCCTATCATGGGGTGAAGACCCTTTTCGCAGAAGCCTTCATTTGTGTTTTTTCATCTTCTATCCCAACTTGGCGTAGTAAAGTGAGCGAGTAAATTGTGTCAGTCCCTCAGACCATGCAATCAACGCTGGCGACTTGGTGGGCAAATACTGGGCGAACCTGCTACTACAGTGTACGATACCTTCCCTGGCAAGGGTTTGAACTTGGCTTGTCACGAGGACCAGTGCTGGAGGCGGTGAAAAGTCCCAGCACTTGCACGCCTGAACGAATTAAATGATACAGATAGCCAACGAGGGTTTTCAGTAGAGGGTCACAGCGCTACGGGAAGCTATCTCTTTAATTTGACGACCATACCTCAATGGTTTCTGCCCAGTTTTTGCGACTTTGCTTCAGTATTTTCCCGTGATACTCGCTTTTCGTTTTTTTATGCCCCCATAATCAAGATACGCAAGTGAGCGTGAACACAGCAGAATTCTACGTAGCGTAAGAGAGATAAAGACCGACCTAAGCATGACTACATCCGGCGTTCGCTTCTTAAGCCACCGCGTTCTTATACTTGTCTTTGTTTAAACTGCACAATAATTTAAAAAAATTGCCTGTGGTGGATAGCAGAAATTACTCAGCGAGGCAGCCATTACTTCTACAAGAAACCAGAATTTCGAACTAAATAATTAGCACACTTACACTGATTACGTTTTCAATTCATTACTTTACTACACATATTTCCATTTGCAAATTGTACGCGGTGAGTTCGCAAGGTGGATTCACTTGGGACGAATTGTCAGGACTAGGCCAATAGCGATATAACAATTTTCAACGTGATCAACGATATGCATTGACCTTCCACTTGCTTTTGTGCTTCAATGCTCAAAACAGCGTTTTCTTAAAATAGCAGATGAAACAGCAGGGCATTTTCATCGCAAGTTGGACGGCGCACATCTTGAAACCAGCGCCGTACTCAGAATTCGTTCCCAGTTGATACGTCTTCCAAGCTCACTAGCTATAATTTGTAAATTGAAATACCCGTCCTAATGTAAATGTTCAGAAAGGTTGATTAGTGTAATCATAATTAATTATTCATTTAGGTATTTTGATTTCTCGCACAAGTAAAGGCAGCCTCACTGACTAATTTAGATCAATGGATAAAACAGTGCTATATTCGACAGACAATTGAAAAAAATATTTCGGTGCAGCTGAAAAACACTTCGTATGTGTTTTTGTCTCCCTAGGGTTGCTCAGGATCCCAGCATGACCAAACATGTGGCCCGAATTACTGATTTTATCTAATCACGCTCTCTGCAGATCTCGGTGCGGCTCGACGCTCACCTCGTTCCGTTGGGGCTCGCAGGAGAAGGTTCTTGCGCTACGGGAGGATGCGCGCAGACCGGACGGGCAACTTCTTGCTGTTCTGCCTGGCGGGCATGACGCTCGCAGCGCTGTCCTGCCTCGTCATCTTGGTGATGCGCCGCCACAACAAGACCATGCTCTCACTCGAGTGGCGCTTGGCGAGCGCCCTGGTCAGCCGCATCTATCGCGGAGACTGACCACGTCGAGCAGCTATTGCGAGGAACGCACGGGAAACGGCGACGACTCCGATCATTGTGCGGCGAACCGGAAACTAAACAGCGCAGAAGATGAGAAAGAGGGAAGCACGACTCATCCAATGCCCGCATGAGTCTAACAAAACTGTATTGCATTTCACTACGTTCCCGTGTAGGCATGCAGCAACCGGCCTACGTCGGCACATTACAGTTATGCACGTTGTACCGCTTACTTGGTGGCGAGTAAATCGACACTTCCCTAGAAACAAATGATTAACTTGATTCAGGCTCTGCCCGGGCCACGACAGAGTCCCTAGCAGTAATATACCGACTGGTGAATGGTTATAAAACACTTGATAATTGAACCCGAGGGCAAATAGTAGTGGAAATATTAAAGCGCGATATCGACAGTTTTATATAGCCTATTCTAAAATATGCTGCTTAGTTTGGCTTGAGTGGTAATGGAAGTGACGTTTGGTTGTTGCATCACCAGCTTTGTTGCTCAAGGTACGCCGGGAAGACTACTGCACGATGCGTACACAGTGATGTATACTCGAAAGTTCCCTCCTCTGGTGATCAGCGCTCATCTGGTGTTAAACTTTTCTTGTTTGGTGAGCGTATCCTATAATATTTATTAATATTGTGGATATTATGAACAGTTAGAAGCAACACAAATTTAAACGTGAATGAAAAAATATTTGTCTGAAACCCTACATAGCCTGAACAAATGCATATGAGCAGTGATGCCGCACTGCAGCCACATCCTAAGCAAGCCGTAGTCCCCAGAACGTGCGAGGATTTTGCGTATCGATACTATTGAAATGTCAGTCACGTTCGGAAACGCACGAACGCTTAACCTACGCTTCCTCACATCTTGCTGGACTCCTGCAGGTGCACCGTCAACGATCTGCCCTCAGATCACGTGGGATATCTGTAAAAAAAAAGTTTCATTTCCGATTGCTGCCTCTTAAGGTGCTTAGAGGTACTTGCTTTAGCGGTGTTTCACGTCAAACCGCCATAGACTCGCCGTGAGAAAGCACTGTGTCTTGATGAAGAGTTCAACGGCCTCAGCTGTAGGTGGCACCAGCAGAGGAAATGTCAGGCGGAGGACCTTGGAATCAAGCTGGAAGCCCAATAATCGCGCTACTCGCGTATACCGGCAATGCCGCCAACCTGGTCCTACTTGCGTACTACTTTCCGAATACTTCCATCGTTCTTGCAGCACTCACCGACCTCACCTTATACGGTCACTAGTTCAATTAACAAAGCAAAAAGCCACATTTTCTTTTCTTCTAGAGCTGCACTGGAAGAATGTCGCGAATCATGAAGCGATCGTAAGCAAAAATACTTAGGGTGCTTGAGGAGAATGCTGAATAAACATTTCACGATCATTCGCGCAACAAGGTTGATATTTGGAAAGAGAAAAATACATTTTCAGTGTAGTTTATTTGCCCTATACGGACACTGCATTGAGGGCACGTTGATAAAGCATAAATAATTTTCCGGGTTTCGCGTGGGAAGGCAATGATCAGGTTAAGAGGCATGCTGTATTTCGAGAATTGAGAAAAAGTTTGAATGACTGCGGTTCCTTAACGTGCGCCTAATTTGCGGTAGACAGACTTTTTTTACATTAAATAGCCTTTCTAATGCGACCGCTGGAGTCGGGATTGAACCTATGACCTGCACCGCAGTGCTCTAGCCGCTCGGTTGTTGTGGTGCATCAAAAGAGCCCCTCAAGCGCGTTTTTGGACATAGAGACATAGAAAAGCCCTGTCTCCGCACTTTCTTGGTGAAAATAATTTCTGATTAAAAAATACGGCTACACTAACTGAATGTATTGAATTTTTCTATGCTTACACTCGTCTGGAGTGGTCAAGAGATATCAGAGTTGATAAAGTGCGCTCCTTGTTTATTTTCGTGCGGTGAAAGGTTGCTACGTTGAATTACTTCGTAACATAAAACGCATTGCGTTGGATGTAAGCGAGATAGATCACGTGGAATCAATCAACCGATCAGTCAATAAACTAGTCCGTCAATAATTCAGTGAGTTCCTTCACTAAGGATGTGTTTGACAGTCAGCTGGGCTAAAAGTTATGCCGGAAACATAGCATTTGATTGTTAAAGTAAGCGAACAGGTTAGGCGTATTGCCCCTGATGAACCAATTACTACCACTTCTTGAGTATACGGCAGGGGTGAATAACGGTGTTTCGTGAATGCGGCGCAAATTATCGCCAACGTGCTTGGTAGACGACATGACAGCGGGAAAACGACGACGCTTTGCGGGGGTACGATGACGACTGCGCGATTACGTTAGAACGACGACGGTCGAAATCAAGTCGGCGCAACCACCAAGGCGTGACGACAACACAGCGTTGATAGCCTAACGATATCGGTTGTGGCAACGGCTGCACACCTACGCTTTGTTCTCCGCTTTTTTACTCCATGGATGCGGGATACTCTTCGGACCGTTAATTTATTCGTGGAGACCGTGTGAACTCGACCACTGAACTAACTCGACGGCATCACCATGTACAAACAATGAATGGTGGTTCCATGGCAATAAGGGGGGGACGACGACGACAGGACGAGTGTCGGATGGCAAAGCTGGAATGACGGCCATGTAAAAACCACAATGCCATTACGACCACTAGTCCGCATTTGTGGCCCAAGGTAGAAAACTTGGGCCACTTGGTAGGGGTAGAAGGCGTGACGACAATGGCAAGACGAGAGTAAAATGTCACGAAATTTGAATGACGACAATGAAATAATAACGACACCATCACGGCCAAGATTGCAAATCTCGTGACCTAAGCAGGTATACAACTTAGGCCAATGGGCAGGCGCAAGAGGATAGAAGATAGGCGCATTGATAGCTAGACAGGGAGGCTGAAAGTGGATGAAGTAGACAAAGAATGCTGTGGGCAAACAACGTTGGTTGATCTCTCTGTCAGAGGAAATGGTCGCCGCACGAAAAAGAAACGTGTACACGAAGAAGCAATGGCATCTTTATTGCACCTTCACACTACAAGCATGCACATGCTTTTATTAACTAGAGTTTCGCCTGGAAGGCGAAACAATTACAGGGGTAGCAAACACGCGAGGCCTGACCCGGAGGCTGCCAGACGTCCCAGGTATGTCTGACCCGGCGGCCACTGCGTATGTATCGCAACAGTTTCCTTAGAGCTGCGGCGGGATTACACGTGCGTGCCCATGCACATGTTTAAAACCGAGCAGACACGCCAAATAAATGGGTGGATGGATGGATGGATGAATAAATGAATGGATTGGTGGATTCTATGAGCGTCCCCTTTGGAACGGGGTGGTGGGTTGCGTCTACAAGCTCTTGTTATTATACTGCCTAGTATCCTGCCTATCACTAAAATATAAAGAAGGAAAGGAAAAAAACAACTATTCCCATCACCAAGCTTTGCACACCCCTATCGGGAACGTTTCACGTCGCCGTTGCTGTTAAGTTCCATACTTTTCTTCCAGCAATCATCCAATCACCTCTTACTAATCTCCATTGAGGACATGCTCACTTTCCCCGCGCTCTCCCCGAACTCAAGGGTTTCAAGGACAGAGGTGCATAATTCGACCGCTGGGCGGTGAAGATTGTCCTGAATTGGTTTCGTAATATCGCGAAGAACCTGCAAGGAACGCCGCTGCAGGTAGACGTCGAGTGAGTAAGACACACCTTGCAGTACTACTATCTATACTACCCTTATAGGTGTCGTCACGAATGAAGCCAGGGTAATCGACCAGCTAGCAAGACTGGCATTCTGGTTGTTACGCCTTGATAACGGCGATTCAGCGAGCGAGGTGAACGTCCGTTCGAGGTGTCTGCAACAGGCCCCATGTGTGAAAGGGGTAACAACCATCAGGTAATTGCAGCTCGCTAATCACTGCAAGGAGACAAAGTCAGGCCGCGAGACCGGCGTTGACTGCTGCTTCCCGAGAGCCTCATACGCGGGAGGGAAGGTGCGACATCAGGGGCGGACTTCGGCGCGATGCTGCGAACACTTCGACCTTTCCGATTGGTCAGGATAAGGTGACTAAATTTTCTCGTCTGGTGACAGCGAAAACGATGGCTTAGACGTGAACATCTTCGGCGCTGTGAGCAGGGTGTGCTCAGACTTGTAGTGTGCTCCCAGATCCATGGAGCCAGTTATGAGCTGCAACTATGTAGCACAAAACAGTTTTGCGTTTAATTCGACCTCTCGAAGTCTTCTTATCGCCGACAAGCAGCTATCGGTGATAGGGACGGATGGCGGCTTGGGTTCAGATAGCGAGTTTGCTGCAACGCCCTAGTATAACGCAGGCCAGTAACCACGCTTTAGGCACTCGCGCGGTGTAGGCAAGGACCCTCTGTGGATACCCGAGTTCGAACCAGAAACCGGAGCGGATCCCAAGAGTGTCCAGGCAGCCAGCCTGAGTTTTTAGGGAATTTCTTGCGCATAAAACATATGCCACCTAAACGTCTTAATTTCAGCATATATGCGTCATCAAGAGCATTATTCCAAATCTTCCTAGCCATCCTATGGCTACATTTTTAAACATAAGGAAGTCAGACAATGGCGAAGTGTCATTATCAGGAATGCCAGCGTGATAATGATTCGGTTATGTGCGCATGCGGGACAGATTTTGGGTTAAATCCGGCAGAGAACACATTGTATAACAGCGTCCAAGCCAAGGGAGTTTGTTACAGATTGTAAAAAAAATATTAAGTCCGAGTCAGTGGATTATCCACATTGAAAAAAAAAACACATATGCAACACACCACATATCAATAACTCCATATGACACAACCATAACTACAAGTCCTTTTACAGGATACCATGGATGCATAGTCCCCATAGGAATTATGCGATACGGGGGTTAATGGGCATAAGTGTTACTTCCATAGTGTAACAGTTCAGCAGTATTTTATAAGCATTTTCAATAATGAAGTGTTTTGTTCTCCTTAATTGCTGGTTATCTGCTGACGCAAAAATGTATTATCGTACCGTCTGGTGTCTACAGACATGTACGGGCATATATACGGCCCTAACAGTTAGTTTTAACCCTTCTGGAATGGTTATGTGCTTTTCTTAATGGGGAAGTGGGACAAAGAGAAGTGGGGCAGATGATGTTGATTCCCACAAAATTCTGTATTTCATTTGCCTCATTCTCATGTAATTCTTGTTTTTTCCGCGCTCTCGTCCTTCTTTTTTTCTCCCATTTCATTTTTTCCGCTTTGAATTCATTTTGGTTTTCTCATAGTAGAGGAGTTGCTGAATCACAACACATAATAATGCTAAGAAATTCTAGTTTTAATAATGTTACTGCTAGAAATAATTCTCTTCTTCTCGTTCTGCCACCCTCAATTTGTGGGCATGTGCCACTGTTCAGAATCATCACCAAGAAGAAAATCAAGAAGCCCACAGGTACCCTTGGCCGATGTCCGGAAATCGAGGGAAGCCGGCCTGCTCTCAGCAGAGCCTTCAGCGGTCGTCCACCACCGTAGAGAGCAGCGCCTCCGAGATCAGCGGCACCCGAGGCTCGCAGGACAGCGCCAGCAATGCGGACGTCGAGGACCACCGAGGGAGCATCTCGCCTCTGGACTACGTGGCTAGGGCTCGAGGTCAGAACACACTAATCGTCCTGTGGGTGCGTGGCGCTCACTAAAAATCCGGCTATTTCTTCTACACACATTGAGGAAGGTACCGAAGCACTGGCTGAATTATTTCGCGATCAGGTTACACAAGAAGCCCTGTGCCAGCTAAACTATCAGGGCCTTAGAAAAATTCAATTTACGAGGGCTTCTCATAATTACCTTTTAGAATTGCTTTATGGTGATGACAATGAGGGCGTCGGTGTCAACGTCGATGACACCCATGTTGGAGTTAGAAAACTGTTAGAAGAGAGCGCCGTCAGGTAGCTATAAGCCTCTGCAAGGCGACCTACACAGTAGCAGAGCAGCAGGGGTATAGCTTTTGCATTCGTTCAGTTTTGCACACTTTCGGCCCACTGGTACCATCGTGTCGTTTCTATGGAGCAAACTGCCCTGGAAAAAGGGTGTGTTCTCACCGGCTCACACCCCGCAGGGGCGTCTGCGTCAGCAGGCGTTTGGTGAGTTGCGACACCACGTACCCGAGCACACGAGAGTTGGACCCTTCCGCGCCTAAACGTGCGCGGCTTAGCCGTGTCCGGGGAAAGGGAGATCTGGGGGGGGGGTTGACCTGATGAGCCATGTCTGGACCTTTACGGCCCGCCTTCAGAGGCAACACACCCCTTTGGCTTCGGCTTCACATAGACGGCACTCCCGGACTGACCCATCGGTAGTTTCCTTTTTCTGTCCTCCTGTCCAATCGGTCTTTTTTTCTCGCTTTCCATCTTTTCTGTCTTCGCCTCTCTTCTGTATTACTTCCTATCTTCTAGACCGTGATGGTTAACCCTGTGCAAGTAGCTAACTTAGATTATGTTATATTCGGTTATAGTGGTAACGCACAGTTGGCCTTTGCAGGAGCTGTCTTACAGCTCCTACAGCGTCCCCTTGTAGGTCTCTATGGTGGGTAGCAGGCGTTAGTACAGGAAAAATACACACTCATTAATCTCTCATACTTCCCCCCCCCCCCCACTACCTTATCGCTCCCTGAAAAGGGGACGCACTGATGAAACCTTCCAGTTTTTTTCTCGCCGAAAAAAAAAACATTTCCGCGATTCCATTGAAGTTATTCCCAAAAAATAGAAAAGACATTAAAAATGATCCCACCTTTCGTATAGCTGCGATGTCTCTGACGGAAATTTTCGGTGCAGGCTATACCGTATCAAAAATGATGAGTGGCGATCTCATTCTGGTACTGCGTGATTAGAAACAACATGAAAAGCTGCCCAAGCTAGTGACTTTCGGGGACATCCTGATAACATGTGCCCTGCAACGCACTATGAACAATATTCGAAGTGTCGCTTGAGATGATGATCTTGTGGAATTTACTGACGCCGAACTTCCAGAGGTTTGGAATGATGAGAATGTGATCAATATCGAAAGAATTAAAATGAGGCGTCATGGAAAAGAGATGATGACCAAGCGCCTAATGCGTTTGGCTCAAGCATTCTACTGACACTATCGAGACAGGGTCAGCGCACATCGAAGATCAGAGCACACTGAGTGGCACATACCCAGAGCTTCAAGTCGGCGTCAAAGTGTTCAATTCAACAGCGGTACCTACCCAACCCCTCAAATACAGTCACCCATGTCGGTGTGGAAGAGGTTCGTTGAAGAGCGACCCATATGTACATATTACACATACTCAGTGAGTCAAGTTGGTGCCACGGTTGCTTTCGAACTCTGTTCTCTCAGCATAGCAGTCAGATTCTCTAACCATTCGGTCATGAACTACACAAGGGCTAGACGGCGGAAAAAGGTTAGTTACAAGCGTACATACATAGAAACATAGATAGATAGTTAGCCCCCGGAAAGTCTGCGAAGTACGCCTAGGAATGCGAATCCATTAAAACAAGAGAAAGAAATGTCACTTGACATATACACGACCAGCCGTGGTTGATTTGTGGCTTTGGGGTTGCAGTTCGAAGCAGGAAGTCGCGAGATCAAACTTCGCCACGGTGGCCCCATTTCAATCTTAGTGAAATGCAAAAACGCCTGCGTACAATGCGTTAGATGCACGTTCAACAATCCGAGGTGTCAAAATTATTCCGGAGTCCCCCACTACGGTGCGCCTGATAATCAGATCGCGGTTTTGTCATGTAAAACCCCAGAATTTAATTTTTGTTTTAATGACATGTACTCAGGGGCACAGCCTAGTGACCCTGGTCGGCGGGAAAGCGGCTAGCCGATGTTAGACAGACATGCACAGAGAGATACCGCACACTGGATGAAGTTCCCAAAAAATGCAAATGACATTAAAAACAAACTCTAAACATGTGGGAAATTGACCCTAACTACGTGTTAGGCAAGCCGTAATTAATAGCCTCTGTGAGCGGGGCGAAAATGGTATTAAAAAGAGTAACTTGGAGTAAGAGAGAGAGAGACCAACTTTATTGTTCCCCCAGGATGAGATCAAGGGGAGGGGAAGAGGTGGGAGATTCTCTTCTGTCTTCCCCTTTTAGGTGGCAGCCAGTAGCCCTTGTGCCCCGGCGGCGCCTTCAGCCATCGGAACGAGTCGGATGTGCATTTCAGGATCAGAGCTGAGCAGTGCGATCTCCTATTGCTCCACAGAGCTGATTTCTATAGAAGGGTGATCTTTCTGTTGGACAGGACTACCTTTGAGGGGGCACAACGAAACCATGTGCTGAAGGTCTGCCCTGCCTTTGCAGATTATGCATTCGGCTGTATAGAGTCCTGGGTAACAGCGAGTGTAGGGTACAGGGTTGGGGAAGGTGTTGGTCTGGGGGAAACGCCATGTCACCGATTGCCACTTAGTTAAAGTTCTGTGTGCTGCAGGATACTAGGCCCTCACATGTATACAATGATCAAGGATGTCCTGACAGGGCACCAGCCTGTCCCGCCTCGACCGGCGAAACGAGCGAGCGTCTGCGGTGGAAAGGTCGGCGTCGACTTGGTTGGATACACCTCGAGCACCGTCGTGCGTGTTCTCGTACCCCGGGAGGCGGGGGTGGGCCGGCGCCCAGACGATTTGGACCCCACTGACTCGGTTGCCACGAAAACCGGTCAGCAGGATGTTGATTGCTTCGGACGACAGACGCCTCCTTCCGAAATTTACGATGGCTGAGTTATAGTCGCTCACTATGAATTTGTATTTGCAAGATGCAGAGTGAGGGACGAGAACTGTCATGACGAGGGCATCACTAGAAGCTGCCGCGAACCAAGCAGTGACTTCTATGGTCCGGCAACCAAGGAGCTCCTCTTTCCCAAGAGCTAACGCGCCGGCGGGCCTCGATGGACATTATGGGCAGTGCCAGAGCTGAGTTTGCTTGCCGGAGTAAGCTGCCTGACCTGAAGTTCCCTCACAATCTCTTTTCCTTTCTCAGCGCTCTTGATTAAGTGAACATGCATGTGGTTACCAGATTTTTCAATGCAATATTTTGTTTATGGTAGCCCTTAGGGACCTCGGTGGCACGATCCTCCCGCACTAAAACTTCTGGCGCGATCTTTGACGCCTTTCACGCACACCTCAACCCACGAGACGGCTAAAAGGGACCGCTTGCATATCACTTGGTGATGGCCCTATTCCCACGAGTATTCCTTTGTTCTTTTTTAAAACGGAGCTTTCTACCTCTACCTGGGGTTGACGGCTGTCTGGTCGAGTAAATTGGGGCGATCATTGAAACAGTGTCATCAGAGACGATGACTTTGGGGGTTTATTCTGACACCATCGCACAAGGTGTGTCGTCCTCACAAGGGCATTATAACGGCTTGTAGGGCGCACTGATAATGGATGCAGTGCAGTGTGGCCGCACCCACACACGCCTAATAGCATTTGCCAAGTAGAGCTGACAAATCAGTGTCCCCAGCAGCGTATGTGAGAATGTCGACCGGGAAGGTATCACTAGACTTTTGCAACCAGCTTCCGTAGGTTTCTGCCCAATTTTTATGACTAGTCAGCACAATTTTCAGCTGACGTCTGGTTTCTTTCTTTCCTCAATCATGAAGAAACCCAAGTGAGACTGACGAATACGCTCTTTGCAGATCCCGCGGTGGGTCTTCACTCGCCTTCTCCGGTTCGCGCTGGGGCGACATGGTTCCACCGCTACAGGAGGACACCCGCAGCGTTGACCGGTCACTGCTTGCTGTACAGCCTGGCCGTCCTGACACTGGGATCAGTGGCCTGCCTCGCCTTCATGTTCATCCGCCACAACGAGAAGGTGTACGCTATCGTATGGAGCTTTATGGCCGAGCTGTTCGGGCGCATTTTCCGCGAAGACGGACCATGTTGAGTAGTTATTGCGAGACAGTGAAGTGGCGGCCCCGGCAACGCTAACCATTGTGTGGCGAAGTGTGAACAAACGGCAGGAAATAAGGCAAAGACTGGAGGAAGACGCACCAAGGACTTTCCAGCAAACTACGCCCACTTCAGCACGTTCCCACTTGGGTCTGCAGAACTAGCCGACACCGACACACTTTGCATTTTATGCCGTTTACTCGGCTCGATGTATGATTCGATGATTTAAAGGACGGCGATTGTTTAATAAAGAAAGGAGTATATGGACTCAGGTAGTGTGTGGCTCGAGGGAGAGCTTTTGCCAGTGAGTGGCTGATTTGAGAACGCCGATAACGGGGGTGATAATGAAACTCGCCGACGAATAGTCATGAAAAATAACAAGTATGGGCTGTTTCCTTAAGACCGTGTTTGAAAGTTCTGGCACTTAGTTCGGGTATAAGAAGCATGTTACTGCAAGTGACATCCTAATTGCATTAATTTTGGCAGACAACGTGACAACAAATGGGTTGGAATTTTGCTTCCCCGTGCAGTTTATAACTCTCGGCGAAAAACGAGAGGTCATCGGAATCCATGTCCTGGGCTCATTTCCCGGTAGGCTATTCGCTAAAGTAAATGATAACGAAAGACAAGCGGCAGCGGAGCGGAATGACAGCATTGGCGCGCAAGTTCTATGTATTTATTGTCATGTAATTCTTCTTTGTTTAAGCATTCTTATTTTCTTGTGCTTTTCTTTCTCGCACTTCTTCTTATCACTTTGAATTGGTTTTTCTTTAATTTAATTATTATTATTATTTAAACATTATTATTATTGTTATTTTATAACCGGTTCTCATCTGATTATTTCCTTTTTTCTCCAAACACAAAACGTTTACTAAATTGTTAACTCCCTTGGTATTATTATTATTTTTATGCACCTAATTGAACCACCCGATTCTTGGCCAATCCCCCACTGTGGGTATGTGCCACACCCATTCAGGACAACAACAACTACTGCACACTGACCATTGAATGGCGCCTGCTGTTCATTATTTTATTGTTTAAGAGATATTATTATAAAGCAATGGCAAGTTTTATTAATATCACAAGTTATACTTCTTCCCCTCTTCTCGTTTCGCCACCCGCTTTTTGGCCAACCCCATTTTGTGGGCGTGCGTCAGCGTTCGAAATCATCATCAAGAAGACAATTGGGAAGCCCACAGCTAGGTTTGCCTGGTGTTCGAGAAGTGAGGCAAGCAGGCGTGCTCTCAGCAGAGCCTTCAGCGGTCACCCACCCCAGCAGATTGCAGCGCCTCCGAGATGATCGGAACATGGGTCTCGAGGGACACCACCAGCAGTGCGGACGTCGAGGACCACCGACGAAGCACCTCCCCTCAGGATTACCCGGCTAGGGCTCGAGGTCAGAACTCACCAATCATCTTGTGGGTTCGAGCGGTTGCCTATCTTGTCTAAACACGTTGATAAGTTAACGTTAGCTCACTGGATGAGGTGTTTAGGATACAGATTAAACAGCATCCGTGTCAGTCAACGACTAGTGGAGTTGCAGGGAAAGGTACTCCATTTTTAAATCTACCAGACGTTTCCAGAGTTAACCGCCTTACTGGTCCCATGTCGATGGCAGCAGTGGCGCAAGTGAAGTCAACTGTGTGAGTTGCAAAATTGTACTTGCAAAATTGCACTGCATTTGCTCTGTATGCATCGGCGATGGGGAACAGCTCTAGAAAGTCAACTGTGTGAGTTACACTTGCAAAATTGCACTGCATTTGCTCTGTATGCATCGACGATGAGAAACAGCTCTAGAAAGACATTGAAATTTATTATGTGACATGCAACATAACGTCCTAGAAATTGGCGAGCGTAATTTATTGGTGCATCTTTAAAAAATGCAATCTAGCTTGACAGTGCTGCACTATCGCGAATAATTCTCGGCCTACTTCAGTCACTTTGTGTCTATCTGACCTCCTTGTGCCACAGTTCAATAGCTCTTTAATAGAATAATGCTTGAATTTCTACTTCTGCGTTTTTAGATTGTCACCTACTGCAGGAGGAACCATGGCGTCAGGCAGCTAGCGTCAGAAATGAAAACGTAAATGAATTCTGGGGTTTTACGTGCCGAAATCACGACCTAATTAGTATCCACGCCATAATGGAGGGATGCGTGTTAATTTTCACCACACAGGTCTCTTGGACATGCTGGCACACGAGCGTCTTGGGATTGCACCCGCATCGCAATACGGTAGCTGCGGCTGTTATAGAACCTACGACATCGCTCTCAGCAGCGCAATGTCATATCCTCTGAACCACCGCCACTGGTCTAGCCTCGGCAAGCCATCCTACTCTAATGCCACCCGTCCCTCCTACAGCCCACCTACGGGACTCGAGGGCGCGGGTTATCGTGAAAGGCACCGACACACTATTGTTAAACTTCTGAATGCAATATTTGGTTAGCGGTAGCTCTTAGTGAAGTGACGATTGGTCCACGTCACTGTCTCCGCGTTGCTCTCCACCATTCTACGCGCAACACCGAGCGAGATGGCTAGATATTACCCCTTGCCTATCGCCTGTTGAGAGCCCTTTTCCCACAAGCCTCCCACAAGGCGGTGACCTGGTGGGCTGATCTGGATAGCACTGCATGATGTGTGGCCGATCGTGAAAGGAGTGCAACATCAGAGCACCCACAAGCGTCACAAGATGAACCTGTTAAGTTAACCAATAAGCGACCACAGCCGCCTGTCTCATAGAAGTGGTAGACAGGGTGGACATCGCTTCACTTGGAGAATAATTCACAGTTGGATTCTGACGATTTTTCTTACAGCGTTGTAAATAATGTCATGCGAGGTTCACTTTTTGTTTTGTTTCCTTTGCGATCAGGACACGAAAGAGAAGGTGATGAACACAGTATTTGCAGATCCCAGGCCGAATATTCGCTCCCCTTCTTCCATTCGGGCTTGGGCGACGTGGTTCTCCCGCAACCGCCGGAGACCCGCGAATCTGGCCGGCCACTGCCTGCTGTTCTTCCTGGCCATCGTGACTCTTGGATCTGTCGCCTGCCTCGTCTTGATGTTCTTGCACCACGACGGGAAGGTGTACGCGCTCGTGTGGAGCTTGATGGCCAAGCTGTTCAGGCGCATCTTCCGCACAGACTAGCCACTTCGTGTAGCATGTGGCGCGATACAGAAGTGGCGCCGACAACAACAACGACAATATTCTGTACCGAAATAAGTGGGAACAAGCAGAGCAGATTAAACGACGAAGTGATGGACAACGAGCGTCACACCTTATTGAGCAGGTTCCCCCTTCGGTTTGCAGGAACCGATCTACATCGACACACTTCCTCGGTTTGTGCCGCTTCCTCGGCTCTATCTGTATGATTCGATGATTTATGCTGGGTTTGTTTAGGAATAAAGTATTGTGTCAGACTAGGCGGTGATGGGCTCGCGGCAGAGCCGCTAGTACTGAGTAACTGATTGGTAATGCTAGGGGACGCCAAAGACTTGAAAAATTATAGAGCGGTCAGCTTACCGTCCGTTGCCTACAACGTAAATAGAATCGCAAATCGGTAATCGCAAAGGTAATCGCAAATAGATCGAATCAGGAACACCCTAGACTTCTGTCAAGCAAAGGACCAGGCAGGATTCTGTAAAGGCTACTCAACAATAGATCATATTCACACTATCAATCAGGTGATAGAGAAATGTGCGGAGTATAACCAACCCTTATATATAGCTTTCATTGATTACGAGAAAGCATTTGCTTCTGTCGAAACCTCAGCAGTCACGGAGGCATTACGGAATCAGGGTGTAGACGAGCCGTATGTAAAAATACTGAAAGATATCTATAGCGGCTCCACAACCACCGTAGTCCTCCATAAAGCAAGCAACAAAATCCCAATAAAGAAAGGTGTCAGACAGGGAGATACAATTTCTCCAATGCTATTCACAGCGTGTTTACAGCAGGTGTTCAGAGACCTGGATTGGGAAGAATTGGGGATAAAAGTTAATGGAGAATACCTCAGTAACTTGCGATTCGCTGATATTGCCTTGCTTAGTAACTCAGGGGACCAATTGCAATGCATGCTCACTGACCTGGAGAGGCAAAGCAGAAGACTGGGTCTAAAAATTAATCTGCAGAAAACTAAAGTAATGTTTAACAGTCTCGGAAGAGAACAGCAATTTACAATAGACAGCGAGGCACTGGAAGTCGTAAGGGAATACATCTACTTAGGGCAGGTAGTGACGGCGGATCCGGATCATGAGACGGAAATAATCAGAAGAATAAGAATGGGCTGGGGTGCGTTTGGCAGGCATTCTCAGATCATGAACAGCAGGTTGCCATTATCCCTCAAGAGAAAAGTATATAATAGCTGTGTCTTACCAGTACTCACCTACGGGGCAGAAACGTGGAGGCTTACGAAAAGGGTTCTATTCAAATTGAGGACGACGCAACGAGCTACGGAAAGAAGGATGATAGGTGTAACGTTAAGGGATAAGAAAAGAGCAGAATGGGTGAGGGAACAAACGCGAGGTAATGACATCTTAGTTGAAATCAAGAAAAAGAAATGGGCATGGGCAGGACATGTAATGAGGAGGGAAGATAACCGATGGTCATTAAGGGTTACGGACTGGACCCCAAGGGAAGGGAAGCGTAGCAGGGGGCGGCAGAAAGTTAGGTGGGCGGATGAGATTAAGAAGTTTGCAGGGACGGCATGGCCGCAATTAGTACATGACCAGGGTTGTTGGAGAAGTATGGGAGAGGCCTTTGCCTTGCAGAGGGCGTAACCAGGCTGATGATGATGATGAATGCTTTTGCGTTCCTACAAACGCTGATGATGTTGGAGAACGGGGATGACGAAAGTGGTAATGGAACTTGTGGGCGAATAGTTATGAAGGGAGACCATTAAGTATTGATTGTTTTCCTTAGGCTTCTTTTTAATGTCTTCGCACTGAGTATGGCTTCGCCAAGCACTGTGCAGATGATGATGCGAGTGACAACTTTGTTGCTGCGTAACATCGACTCTGCTTTGTTTCTCGACATATACTGCCGAAGACGGCGATGCTCGGTGCGCACTGTGAAGAAGTACCGAGAAGTTTTCTCATTTAGTATGGTATGGTACCATACTAAAGTATGGTACCATAGTATGGTACGATGAACTTTATTTAATGTCCTGAAGATCAGCCCTTAGGTTGACGCAGACGGCTCCCACGTCGGTACAGCAAGGTGTAACCTTACCGCCGTATCATGGGCCTTCTGGACGGCCTGTACTTGATCGAAAAGAACTCCACTGTATAGAACCGCCACCAGTCTCTCTCCTTGTCCCAGTCTGTGAAAGTCACAGGACACTGCCAAAGCATGTGATCCAGAGTATTTAGTGGTCAGTGTTATTTGTTCCGCCAGTGTCACCCATAGTGTTCAGCAATTTCGTTACGCGGAACGAGTATAGGCGGGAAACTGCTAAGTATGTCTACAAGTGCAGTTAGAACTGGTCAAGATGGAACCTAGCCCACATCAAGCCAGGCATGCCGTAGCAGTAAGCACACATCAAGCAAGACATGTCAATATTGTAGCAATTCTATGTAGCACAGGCAGAAATTAAAACGCAAAAAAGACTCGTTGGCAAGTTTTATAGACATAAATAATGTAAATATAACTTGCGATCAGTCGACAGTTCATACGAAACAATATGTGGCCCGAAAACGTGCATTTTCGAGCCTGAAATAGGGTTCAATCGCAAGTTCATGCGAAAATTGAAACATAGCCATAAAGCCTAGCCGTTTCTTGCTAGAGCTTGAATTATTCTTCATTGCATAATCAGTAGGCTATAATGAAAAGCGATGCAAATTACTAGCAGAACGTTGAAAGAACTAATGGTTGGCGTAGTTCATGTTACGTAGCGTACAGCTGTGGCTACTCAACTGGTACTCACGTATACTTTGGCGTTGGCACGTCGGTTTCAGCGTCTCCAAGTGTCTCCTATAGTTTAAAAGTTATTTTCAGGCGATTTTAATCAACTCAGATATACTCGTAATGATGAGCTTCTTGTGTAGATTCTAAGGCAAATCATAGCTTTACATATTAAGCTTTAATTATTACCCTTTCCGATGTGCTTTGTCAATCATTTGTTGACGTGACAATTGTACGAGAACAAGTCATTTTCTATTCCAACAACAACAATAAAAAGTTTTTGTGCTTCCCCTTGCGTTTATTGATTACGCCACATGCTTTAATCGAAACTAGGCATGTTGTTACTTTTTCAGGAAGAAGTGCTTTTGTACCACTCAGGTCATGTGCGTGAGCGTGGCGCGTACGTTTCCTGGAGTCGCCAACAGTGTATGCGTCCACAATCTTTTATCGAGCATGGCGCCGACTTCGGAGGTTTTTAAGAGGGTCGTGGTGGCGATCCCACCGCAGCTATGTTCCGCGAACAACCATGACACATATGTCGAAATGCGTTATATAGGCACAATTAATGGCGACGGAGCAACGTGTAAATTTATTCATGCATGCCATTTTTAAGCACTGTCCCCAGTAGCCCAATACCGCTTTTCATCAAACTGGAATGAATTTTTTACGGGTGGAAAGAAGTAACGCCGTTGTCATTTCGCTCAATTCGCCGTGCGGAGATTGTATTTGGTATTTAACGCGGGCACATTCTTTCTGAAAGCAAAGAGAGTGAGAGAAAGAAACGTTGATTTATATAGCACAATAAACCAAATTAGAAATAAATGACGAAAATACGTGGCTAATAGAATATGATATTTCAATTCAGTAAATTATATATGAACTAAATGTAGGATATCCAAAGATAAATTTGATTTTGAGCCAACAAATCTACCTTCATCATCTGTTAGGCCCGCTTTGCATGGTACATTTAAATTCACATACCTATGCTTGTAAACGAGGCAGCCAACGCGACGCAGACATTAAGGAAAGAAACAGCCTGCTTCTTGGCGAATCCCCCGGTTGTGGATTTGCGGCAGTGTTGGGAAAGAAGACAAGAACCTACGACATATCTGTGCACACTTCAGGCAGCTTATTACACCTACTGCTCTGAAATCTGATGCAAGTCTAGGAAATCTTAAAAAGAGAAGGCGATGTCCAGGAGTCTTCCTTCACCAGGAAAAGTTTTAAACTGCAATGAATGGATCACGCATAGAGGACGGCCATGCCTCGCTCGAGTCTTTTCTGGTTTTCGTTGACGAATCGGGAGCTCACGGTTGCCGCCCTCCTGCGCCAGGATTCCCCGGACTCGCACATGTAGTTGCTGCATTCTTTATTTTAGGCAAAAGGTGCACGAATTTCACGGTTATTACGAATGCACGGTTGTCATTCCAGCTCTTAAAATAATGTAACCGATTTCTACGGAAGCTTGATGCCCTTCCAGTTTCTCACTTTTACGGGCAGGGCATTGACAATTCACACAGTAATCAATGTTGTGGGCGTCCGCACACCATTTTCAACTACATAAACCTAAAAAAACTTGAAAGAAATTCTGCCGCTTTCCCAGGAAACCACTTTATATTGTAGGCTTTTTGGTGCACTACAAAATAGAAGGTTCTTGAAAAAAGGAAGAGCAGGCACTGCCTTTGAGATATTGTGCACGGTAAATAACTCCAGGTGGTGATAATTAACCCGCCTCTACGGAAATGCCTCATAGACCAAACGTGGTCCTGGCTCACAAAAGCCCAGGAGTTTCACAGTGCTAGCTTGTAGCGACTCACTACCCTGGTTGTTAGGATGTCCGCCACTGAACGCTGCCGTAAGGCTATAATTGGTTGCAAGAAAAATTTGTAAGAAAGAACAATTGTCCTTGAGCCGCAAAAATTAAAAGATTAGCCGTCCAAGTTTCAGCCTCTTACAGCAGCGAAGAACACTGATACTGGAGGTGCGATGGCTCCAGCAGCTGCCACGATGGACTAAAGCCAGTTCAATGTTTCTGTACTGAATGGAGCTGGTTTCCGCACCTTTTTCGTGTTTTGGCATGTCGCCTTTCCAGTTGCGGAGGTTGTCTACACACGCTTACACGTAAACGCTCGCACATGCATGTACGTACACTCGGACACAACACGAACACACACAAGTGCGAACATATGCAAGTCAGACGTACACATTCTTTTATGGCTGAAGTTTAACAGCTAAGCTAGTTACTTGCCAACGTTATTATTTTGCGTGTTCGGTTTGGGACGCCGTTGCTTCAAGGGCTTTTTGCACAATCTTCGGCAGTCGTCATGCTTTTCGAACATGTTGCAATTCCCATTTGCGTTGCTTCCCACGATTTTCCGGCACCGGCCGGTGTGGTTGTCGTAGTGCCACAGAGTCAACCTCATGTATCCTCCGGTATTCATCAAGGGGCACTTGCACACTGTGTTTGGAGGGGAAGCCATGAAAATTGAGGTGACAAAATTGCATTCAATATTTCAGTTATGTCATTCACAAAATGCTCGTTTTATTTAAAATGTAACTCCCTTCCCGACTCCCCCCCCCCCACCCCTCTGCCCCACCCACCTATTCATAGTTTTCTGGCTCATCTTTGAAGGAGATTACTGATAGCGTTTACTATCTGCCTAAAATAAAGTTGAAGAAAGGGAGAACAATTAGTTTGGAGGGGAAAAGTTTTAAATTATCAAGCCGACTCAAGTACACTTTATAAACAGGCCAAGTTAACTGATGAGTAGAGCTAGTTCCTTGAAATCGCTTTTTAGGCAGCTGGTGTCGCGGAGCGTGGGCGCATAATCGGGTGGTACTTTATGCATTTCTAGCGCCACAAACGCGTAGAAAACAACGAATCAGGACCTATCCTGCTAAAAAAACACAAATTGGGGTGTTGTAGGATCTAGTACTAGCTTTCCCGCCTGTAGTTGCGCTCCTTAGCATCATCATCATCATCATAATCATCATAATCATCATCATCATCATCATCATCAGCAGCAGCAGCAGCAGCAGCTTGGTTACGCCCACTGCAGGACAAAGGCCTCTCCCATACTTCTCCAACTACCACGGTCATGTACTAATTGTGGCGATATTGTCCCTCCAAACTTCTTAATCTCATCCGCCCACCTAATCTTCTGCCGCCCCCTGCTACGCTTCCCTTCCCTTGGAATCCAGTCCGTAACTCTTAATGACCTTTGGTTATCTTCCCTCCTCATTACATGGCCTGCCTATGCCCATTTCTTTTTCTTGATTTCAACTAAGTAGCTCGTTGCGTCGTCCTCAATTTAAGTAGAACCCTTTTCGTAAGCCTCCAGGTTTCTGCCCCGTAGGTGAGTACTGGTAAGACACAGCTATTATACATTTTCTCTTGAGGGATAATGGCAACCCGCTGTTCATGATCTGAGAATGCCTGCCAAACGCGCCCCAGCCCATTCTTATTCTTCTGATTATTTCCGTTTCATGATCCGGATCCGCGGTCACTAATTGACCTAGGTAGATGTATTCCCTTACCATTCCAGTGCCTGGCTACCTATTCTAAACTGCTGTTCTCTTCCGAGACTGTTAAACATTACTTTAGTTTTCTGCAGATTAATTTTTAGACGCACCCTTCTGCGTTGCCTCTCCAGGTCAGTGAGCATGCATTGCAATTGGTTCCCTGAGTTTCTGAGCAAGGCAATATCATCAGCAAATCGCAAGTTACTAAGGTATTCTGCACTAATTTTTATCCCCAATTCTTCCCAATCCAGGTCTCTGAATACCTCCTTTAAACACGCTGGGAATAGCATTGGAGAGATCGTATCTCCCTGCCAGACGCCTTTCTTTATTGGGTTTTTGTTGCTTTCTCTATGGAGGACTACGGTGGCTGTGGTGCCGCTATAGATATCTTTCAGTATTCTTACATACGGCTCGTCTACACCCTGATTCCGTAATGCCTCCATGACTGCTGAGGTTTCGACAGAATCAAACGCTTTCTCGTAATCAATGAAAGCTATATATAAGGGTTGGTTATATTCCGCCCATTTCTCTATCACCTCATTGATAGTGTGAATATGGTCTATTGGAGGGTAGCCTTTGCGGAATCCTGCCTAGTCCTTTGCTTGACAGAAGTCTAAGGTGTTCCTGATTCTATTTGCGATGACCTTAGTAAATTGTTTGCAGGCAACTGACAGTAAGCTGATCGGTCTATAATTTCTCAAGTCACTGGCGTCGCCTTTCTTATGGATTAGGATTGTGTTAGCGTTCTACAGAGATTCCGGTACGCTCGAGGTCATGAGGCACTGCGTATACAGGTTGGCCAGTTTTTCTCCTAAGTATGTAAGAAGAGAAAAATAAAGTAATTTTTTTTCACTTTAGCCAGGTATTTTCTCAACATAGAAAATAATTTTGCTTGCGGTATGACCGAACAGCGTTGGTCCCGTAACTGTTTTGTTACGGTAATATGCGCCTATCTCTGAAGACGTCGAGTATATTGCATCAATTATTGTATCAGTCTGAGACAACCATACCAACCTTAGTATTGGAGTTGCACTGTTGAGCTAAAGGTCCCGCGTTTGATCTGGGCCATGGCGGCCGCAATAGGGGCGCAATTCAAATGACTCATATGATTAACTTAGATTGATGTTTAAGAACTCCGGATGGTCATATTTAAACCGGAGTCCCCACTACAGCGTGTCTCATGTGGAGATTGTGGGTTTGGTACGTAAAGAAACCGGGAATTCAGTTTTGAGAGTGTGTATGGGTGGGTGGGTGGGTGGGTGTGAGTGGGTGGCTTACCGGTTAAATAGGTACAAGAGCGTTGCTCTCGCCCATGTGTTTGACCACTACGACACGCCAACGCTAGGGAAGGGTTGTGTCTCCTCCAAGCGGAAGACGTCCTTACCAAGTAGGTGCTTTGGTATGCCGCGTGCGAAATATCCGCCACTACATTCTAGGGAAACTGGTGCGACAAATTTCCACCCAGTAAGATACCTGACGCTAGTAAATGCTTATGTTTGTAAACTGAGAAGTAAGGACGCATGAAACACGTCAGCCATTTTACTGGGTCCAAACTATATAGTAATATTGTAGAGGTGGACGACGTAATCAACTTACTCTTGGGATAAACGCAGGTGTCCTTGTCCTCAAATATGCCTTGACAGTCTGTAAAGGGATGAATACTAAATGGATTATTTTCCATTCAATTTTACCTGTAGGTGACGTTTATATCTGTGGGAGTTACTTGGCTGTGTCCTTGAAGTTGAAACTGATAAGCAAGGTAAGCAGCACCACAAGCAAAATCTCGTAATTGACTTATTAGCTGTATGCTTGCCAAGGTATACTTATAGCGGAATAGATGTAGTGACGATAGGGTTGTCTTGCACTACCGTTTGTTTTGTGTCGTTTAATTTGGCGGAGGGGTAGGGGGGCTTTAGTTCGGGAGAAGAGCGTTTGAAGAGCCGGATTTCCCACGCGTGCCTATTTTTTATGTGTTTTGAGTTAATCAGCAACAAAAACAACCACTTTACGACTTCCACGCGCCCTGCTCCTGATATTTGGGCATTTCTTTTGCATTTGAACAAATATTACATTATAGCAGTGTCGCACGGGAAATTCTAAAGCGGTCGAACCAGTAGTTTCTTGATTCAGCGGAGAATAGGGTGCTGCTAAATGGCGAGATTTGACGGCCATCGAGTCAAATGTCAATCGAGTAGGCAGTTCTCTATGAAACTTCCTTGAAATCATGAAGGCGTTCAAATGATGGTGGCGCACCTTCTCGTAGCAGCGATTTCGAACCAACATGAAAAATAAACATTTTCAGTCGAAAAACTAATTAAAACCTACAAGCAAAAGCTACCAAGATCAAGGTAAAAATAATTTATATATGTTCTGAGCGTGGCGGGAAGCGATGAATATGTGGTTTTCCTCGTATTTTGATTGGCTTTGGTGAATGACAGGTAATTACTTGAACTCTCGATGTCTATTGAAAATTGCCGTGTGGTAGTCTCGAAGGCACTTGACTCAAAGGATTTGGAATGTTCCCTTGTAAGCCAAGTATATAATGCTCATTTTATACTGAAATTAAAGTGAAAGTTTATTGTTTTTTGATGAAAAAAAGTCGTCGAGACAGAAGGCACGAGACTGAGAAGGTCTTGGTCTTCCGTAGAACAGTTGGCATTGCACAGAAGCACTTCACAACAATTTCACAAATAATGTTGCAAGAATGGTGAACAGGATGGCACACAAAGTCGACATGCGTGAAATTAATGCCATAAAAGAACAGTCTGCATACAAAAATTATCGAATGAGAGACACAAACTAAAAATATTTTTTTTGCTCTCATAAAACAGAAAAATATTTCAGAGCTGACACATGTGCTAAGAGAAAATAATTTGAAAAGGAGCAACATAATTGTAGAGTACACTGATTAAATAACTATCTCATTGCGTTTCTTCTATTAGGCCTTTTTATTGGTAGATTTCAAACATTTCTATGAATGGTAATTTTCCATTTCAAAAAGAAATTGATTTATTACTGTGGGAACTTGGTAGCTTCGTGTTTGCTTGCCGCAATCAGTGCGTGTGATTGGCACATGTTTATGTATCGTGTGGAAAGCATATCGGCTGCTTGAATTATCTGAACAAGAAAAATACAATTGATGATTATGAACGTATCGAAGTAGACCAAAAATACATACTTGCTTAGCTTTAAGGATGCCATGTTTTTGAAATAGCAATGACCTAGGCAAATCTGAAGGTCTGTCTGAGTGCGGTACGATAACCTTGAGTACACAAGTGTGTAATACACGGATATCTTTAACCAAGGCAGAGTTGGAGATTTTGTACCGACGACCAATATTTTTGTTTATATCAGGGACCAATTTCGGGGTGCGAAAATCTCAAGGGAAAAATTCTAATTATACCACACACCATGGAATTTTTGATTTGAAACTTAGTTTAGTTCAGTACGCTGGCAGACAACTTCCAGAGTAATATTTTCTACTGTTTGATATGTTGAATGGTAATAATGTGTGACTTCGACATATTAGGGCTTACGTTGTAACTCAATAATAAGATATGTAGTTTTCCTAAGTAGGTATTTGCCATAGCCTCCAATTGGGGAGGAGGAATGGGATTAAAATATATAATCGTGTAATCAGTGTACATGGCTAGATTGGGCGATTCCCATATGACAGTGATATCATTTATGTATACTGAAGGCAACAAGGGTCCTTTATATTTATCCTTGAGAAACGTCATGCTGAATTGCTAAATTCTTACTGCAATCTGTTAATCAAAAAGTTCATTAGCAAGTGAGATACAATGCCGTGTTAACTGTTAAACTTGCATAAGAAGATGTCGGGATGAACGCAATCATAGGAAAGCTGATCAGAAAATAAAAACGTGTGTGAATTCAAATTGCATCTACAAGAATCTAAACTAGTTAGGCCATCCTCTTTTTCTGATACATTCACAACAGGTGAATATACACAAGTGCACTTTTTCAAACTTTTCAACGAATGAATATTTTTTTTAGCTTAAGCAACGGCAACGACCGCCTGGGATTGCATGTTTTTGTCAATTTTTTGTTGGGCCTAAAGGCATCAGGGGAGGTTATTCCAATTTACAGGGACAATGCATGTATGGCATTAGCGTTAAGAGTCCTGTTCATATTTTATAACATCAGAAGTAATGCCGAAGTTAGCTATGTGTGTTTCTCTTCTCCAAATTTTATACCGATTGAAACCCTTTCAGGCAGGACGAGAAATATTGTAATTATGAAAATATGGGGCGTATTGATTACATTGCAGATAAAAAGCAACGGTTACTTATAAATTATGAACATGTGCCCCTTATGAAATTTCAACATGTCCAGATTTACATTCGCCAATTTCATGAACGTGGGCTTTCACTTCGACAATAATATTCAGCTACGTACGCCAGTAGAAAAAAAGGAGTAAAAGGGATATTCTTCGAAAGGCAAAAGCGATACTTACAGTTGAGACGCTCTTTATCGTTTAAGGCAAGCATCAGTCGAGCAGATAAGATCGTAAGAAACAAAGAAGTCAGCCTGCAAGCCATCATGATCGGATCAATGAGAAGACAAATTTCCTATGCTTTGTGGTTTCAAGCGCAATTGGACACTTAGTACATTGAACATTGCTTGATAACAAACACATGCAAGACACCAAGTCAAGTTCTTCAGCTGCTAGCGAATAGCCCTCGACGTTCCACGAGAACGAAAATAGCCTAATGTCTCACAGACTTCATAAACTGTGAGCAGTTGTTCAAGGAATAGCGGCGCAGTTTGATGAGAGCTAGCATTTTAAATGAGTCAAATATAATGTTGTTCAGCATATACGTATAAAGGAGCTGGTCTTTCACAACGCATGACGAAGAAGGACAGCTTCGGAGGTATAATTGTAACAATATACAAGAAATAATAATTCTTTGCGTGTTTTCCTATGTCATGTAAGGAATGCACTTCCTGTTTTTAGTGACTTTTAGACGAGAACGATGTCGGACACTTGAGACACTTGCCATCTGTGGCTTGTGACCCCGGTGATTGATGTTTCCGACGTCATAAATTTGCGCCGCCGGCTCCTTGGTATTTATTACTGGAAGAAATATTATGCTCTTCTGCCTTCATGCAGCCTGGTGAAATGCCATCAAGCGGTAATTACCGATAGGAAGAAAAAATGTCCGACGTCTTCGTTCAACAAGAAGGAGAGCTAGTTTTATTCAGATATCACGCGCCCGCGGAGCTTTGGTCCCAGCTGAAGCCGGGTTTTTGTGACATTCCTGCTCATTTCAAGCGGTAGGTCCACGATCATGCCCACGGTTTGGTGCGTTGGTAATCTAAGCACTTTGATGATCTCTGCATTCTGAAACGTAATGCTGAGATCAGAAACCTTATCATCGTTTTTACCCGTCCCCCGACAAAAGCGTTGCCATGGCTTTCACGCAGAGGTGTATGGAAAAATACCCACCAGTGTTGGGTTGTCGTAACCTCCCATATGTCAAGACGCAAAGGTTTCTTGGAGTGACGATCAATAGGAACCTCACATGGTCGCCCCAAGTAAAAAAACTGACTTAGAAGGTTTCCTCGGCGTCGCACGTATTCCGATTTTTAGGCGGATCACACTGGGGCAGCAACTGTCGATCAATGGTGTTCGTCCATAAGGCCTATGTCGACCAAACACTACGATATTACCTCTGGATCCTGCACAAAATGTCTCCCACAAGCAAGAGAAAACTTGAGGCAGCACGAAACAACTGCCTTCGCGTATGTCTTGCCCTTCTAGAGGGATCGTCCCGCTCAGGAACTGTAGCAGAAGCTGGATGCCTGCCTCTCGAAGTGCTATCTTCGCAGCAGACACTTCGGATTCACCTCCGTCACGTCACTCATACGAAGACTCAGTTTTTAAAGGATATTACTAGAACCCGTGGTACATCTAGCTTTGGGTAGGCCTTTGGAATCATATCTATTTCGATTCCTTCTCAGGCGTCACAAATTATGCCACGAAACATTTCACCATGAACACTGCCCCCACTAGAAATCGTGCCATATATACCTGGAATCAGTGCGAAAAAGAAAATGCTTCAAGCTGCGACTCATCAGATAACTTAGGAATATATGCGCAAAGAATACGCAGCCGCAACGTTCCACATTCTCGTCTTTTGCTAAAATTATTAGGCCTAAACATCCACCCACTTGTTCACAACTCTCAGATCACAGCTCTCAGTATAAAAAAGTTGTGAAATTCTGGATGGGTTAAGCTGATGGCGGTGTGTAGCATCACAAACATAACGACAAGGATAAATTCTATATTTTGTGAATTGTACGAAAACAAATATGTTCCACGGAACAATAGTCACTTTTCTCGTAGTGAATTGGAGCGGACAGTTTATTACTATTATTATTAGTATTATTATTGGTGGTGGCCCTCCGCTGCGTCTGGACTATCCTTAGCAAAAGTGCCTACTGTGTTTATATCACGTAGGCAAGCGCATGTAAATAATGAGATTTAGATATGACGTAAAGAAGTGGCTTAGCGCAAGCAAAAGCCGACTTCTATTTAGCATACGAACCCTTCGTATTTCTGGGCTTGCTTTGAGTGCTTTTATATGGCCATCAGTTCGCGGCTTCTAAGTGCGAATCTCCAATTTCTAAAATTGCCTAATGTGTTATGTTCATGTTAAATGGCGCCTACCCATGCACGAAAGGCCAAGTATCAAACACTATGATGGAAAGACGAAGCCAAGGAAAACATGGAGATAATGTGCCTTGTTTACTACGCTACGGCAGAGAAAGGCGAGGTTGAGAGCAAAGAAAAATTTAAAATGTCGTAGTTTCAACCAAACGTCAAAGCGTTGATATCGGTCATACTGCGTTGTACCGCTACACGAAGTGAGGTTTGTATAAATTGCAGTAAACATTCTCTCACGAAGTAAGTCAACAAGCATAGTGTCATGGGCGCAGAGGCAAGCATAACACTCGACAACCACAAAAATTTGCTGCGACAACGCTGGCGGGATCAAGAACGCCGGCGAGCTTTCTCTTTGCATTGTCTTGATCTTCAACGCGCCTCGGAAACTGATCACATGATCACATGACCTCGAACAATAGTCGCGCCACTAGCCACCTCGTCTCGCCCTTTGCATTTGCATCCACCGCAGTTTACCTCTGGGATGCGGCACGTGAGCCGCGCATGCGCTGAACCGTACGGGCAGCCATGCACTACTACGTCCAGCTAGAAGAGAAGGGTTGGCGTCTGGCACCATGTGTTGAAAGGAATTTCAACCAATTATCTCACCCTGCCTCGTCAAAGTGAGGCGTGACTTCACCTGCTATTCTTGGTGTCCCCGCTCCACATGCAGAAAGAACTTTCTCTCATCCGACCTTCTTCCACCAGGCCTCGTCGAGATGAAGCGTGACTTTCTAACTCGCCATGACCGTTGCGAGTGTCTGCCTGTCTGCCGGAAGCCCCGCAGTGTACAGGCCTCTTTTGTGTGCGTATGTGTGTGTGGGTGTGCGAGTTTAGAGAGACCCTTTTCTCGAATTGGACCTAGAGGAGAACTTCCACGAACCCGCAACGTGCAGAAGAGGCAGACAGGCGGCTACAATTCCAGGAGGCGGGACGACCTCTTCCTTTCAGGCTTGGTATAACCAGAGGAGGAGGGGCCCTCTTGCTGTGCCGGTCACGTGACGTCGAAGGAAGCAAGATCCCGCCCACGATTGTAGAGAGCCTATTTAAGGGGCTTCGAAATGTACTTTTAAGCACTTCATGCTCTTCTCATTTTCTTTCATCTACCTTTGAATAAACCGTGCAGGTTTCGCACTAGAAATTGCCTCGCCCTTCCTTTGTTGCCATGGTCTACCGGATGCCTGCAGCCCACCGACAACGCCACACTACCCAATAAGTAATGTCGGTCGAGCTTCGATAGGCAGGCACCGCTACTTCTCGGCAGCAGTACGATACGCTACCCTGGAGTCCGCAACACCACCTGCTCCCTCTAGCGCGCGCGTGATGAAGTGATCTCTTACATTCGGCACGGGAAGGTGGCATGCGACAAGGCACTATTCTTCTCGGCTCACCCTTGCACGCATTACCTCGCAGCTCCACACCATACGATGGTGGACACCCTATTATTGCACTTGGAATTTATATGGGACATCACGGCAACGATGACGGCGAAAATTCGCCTCGAGTGTCGATATAACTTCTTTCCGAATAAAAGGCAGTTACTGTTGCGCGCAGTGACGTCTCACATAGGCTTGTTTGCTTAAAATGCACAGAGGGATCTGGCAGCCTCAAGTGCAAACTTTCGTCGAGACGAGTAGCCCATAGAGCTGCATTTACAAAAATAGGCAGTCAATAACAGGAGGGCTGGATGTGCCGTCTCACTTGATTTCTTCGAAGAAAGCTTTGCACAGTTATTCTGGTTGATCACCCAAGAAAAATGTAACACTGTAAATTGATATGTTCTAACAAGTGCAGAGGAAGATTGCAGAATGACCTAAAAAGAAAATTTATATTTGCGAATAAAGAGAAGCTTGAGGAACGGAGCCGTCCTGAATCAATTGGAAATTGCTCTATGATAGAATATTTTCACCACAGTGCTGGAGGACAGGAGTTTGGAAAAATATACTAAGAGTAGTAAAACTTGTGTCACGAATTACTGAAATGGCGCTTCCGAAGTCTGTGTATAAGACCAGTTAAATAATTAGCAAGAAAGGATCAATTGTTTCGGCGTTATTAGAAAAGGAAGATAGTGAGGATGGAACGATCGTACCCCTGTTTACACGCGATGAAAGCAAATAAGAAGCGACGAACTCTTCAAGAAAATAATCCAAGCTGTCTGTACAAATCCTATGAAGCGTTTCTTTTGAAGCCCACAGATAGTCTGGAGGCAGTCGGTCAGCATGGGATTTTATGCCTTGTCTTGATGGATGCCTACAGGCTTGCTGATTATCTCCCACTGGGAGAGAGAGAGTGAGACAGAGAAAGAGAGAGCATGATTGATTTGAGAAAAAGCGGGTAGGCCGGTCTAAAGTTACAGTCATCTAACTTGCAACTCTACTTATAAGGAAGGGGCTGCGAAGAAACGCAGTGGTATGAGGCGTGAGAAATTAGTGATACAATATATAAAGCTCACTTACAATAATGCGTTTTAGAAGGCCAGTTGGCCCTGTGCCATTTCGGAACACTGTGCCGCAACGCAATAATTTCGACACGGGCCTAAATAACTGACACATTAGACACACATAAAGCGCAGACTAGCGACTGTTTAATGATAGCACCGAAAAAAGGGCACATATAGCGAGAACATTGTTTCGCTGTGCAGTATTCTATCACGTGACATACTTACAGTTACTCGTGTCATGCTGTGCATAGACTTTGCATAGCCAGAAGGGCGAGATTGTGGAAAACAGGACAGCCTAGACTTGCGCAGATAAAACAGAAACCTTAAATCCATCCAAAACATTAATTAGCGCTTGGTGCCGTGTGCATCAAACACAAACTCCTGTGTGTACGTGATGATGATAGCCTCTATTGACATCCTATATGAAACTTTGAAACGAAGGGGCGAGAATGGTTCCCTAGCCTGGTCGAGCTAACCAGGCTTTACTACATTTATGGCACTGTAGTTTTTTTTCTCCTTCTCCTTGTTGTTTTCTTTCTACATTAAAATTTCTATCTCTACATGGTATCACTACCTATGCTTATAACAACACCGGCTCTATCGATCTCCTTGCTTTTTTCCCGTCACTCCGCTAAACGTTTCGTTCATCTCGGCTGCTGACCGGTTAAATGCTTCCATTCATGCGGATTACGTGATGGGAGGTTTGCTAAGTTTATGGGCTAGGATATGTTGGGTTGCATTAGGTTACTCGCTGAAACGCCTGGTCGATAAAAAAGAAAAATTGTTACTTAGGTGAGTTCATATGGAGTCATTTCGTTTCCTTCGTACTGTTACTTTCAAGTAAAATATTCACTTGGGTGTCCACTGCTTCTGTTGTCTTGTGCCATGTTTAGATATTCTTCGTTGCCAGTTCCTTGACGCTGCAGACAACAACAATAATTTGGAGCATGCTGTCCAGTTTTCTAGGCGGAACTGGTACGTGACCCTAGCTTGCGGCGCCGAGCAGACAATAGTTTTAAGCAATGTTGAGTATCCTCCCCATATAATACGGTGAACTCTGATGACAGTGTCTAAGGGAGATGCAACTATTGTACTACAGCCAACACAGGCTTCCTAGGATAGAGTGTACTACTTAGCCAGCACAATGCGCCTATGCTTCCTCCTTCTGGCTCGAAATGGCTTTGTGATTTTGAAGATTGATCAGTTTCAACAACATATTGTGCTATTTTGCAACAACTCACCGTGATTAATATTGTGGGCTGTCATTCTTTGCCTTGTTGTGATCAAAAACGGCAATTGCGAATACAGAGAAATAAAGCGTAACACAACGTCACGAGGAAGTTTGCAGTGTCAAGGAAGATCAGATCTATGTAATATTCAATTGCCTTAAGATGCCGCTTTAACAACTTGCTCGGATACAGACCCTATATAATAACTATCCTTCGGATGAATGATCACAGCGCCAGAGTGCTGTCTAGTAATTCTTGTGCGATAATATATTTGCAAGCAATTGACTTACCGCAGTGTTTTAAAAGACAAAGAACGGGAAGACACACTTAACACCTAGTCCTTTGCATTAAGACCCCAGCACAGCCCCGTTATGGGATTCCATGGATTGCTGGAAGAAATCAAATCTTAAATCATTCTCGGAAGTGCAGCACTTACAATTCCCTCGGAGCAGGAAATTTTGCAGAAGAAGACAAACGGAAGTGACATTAACGAGACTGCATTGTCAAGTCGCATCTCTAAATTTGTACATGCACCGGTCTGGCAATATGCCCTTTGTGCAAATTTTGCAACTCTTTAGAGATGATCAAACACTACTTACTGGAATGCCGGCGTTTGTCCTCCCTGAGAAATATGACATTAGAAATTAAGTGCGACAGCTTGGCCTGCCATTGAACACTCCGGTACTGCTGTCTTTCGGAGTGTCTGTGCTTGGGCACTCACATAAGAGTATGTGCATCGCCTTAGAAAATTCATTATTGAATCAAACCGATCTTATTGTTGACCGTATTTTTATTTCATTACTCCTTTGTTACCTCATCTATATTACATATACTTTTTTTCCCTTGATTTCTCTGTCTACAGAACCGTTTTGAACTTTCCTCACTTCAATATATGAAACGAAATTACAGATTTTCAAATTCATTACGTGAACCCATAAGTAAAGTCTGCCCGACTCTTGTGCAATCCCCATGAGTGGGTATGCGCCAAAATCATCAAGGTCATCATCATCTTCACTTCAGAGCGGGCAGAAATCAGCATCACACCCAGTATTATATTCCGTAGGACAGTCACGAGCCGTGGTTGTCTGCAAAGAGGAGGAAGACGAAGACCGGCCGCCATGTCGACGGTGTCCACCACGCAAGACGATGCGAGCGAAGACCCGACGAGCACGTCATCCAGCACGAACCGCACGGTGGCCGAGAGCAACGGTGGCGTGGAGTCGAACCTGCTCGAGATGATGAGCCTGAGCATGCACGAGCTGCAGCAGCTGTCGGCGCTCAACGACGAGGGTCCGCGGGCGCCCGTCAACAGCTTCGAGAGCCTGGCGTCTGACAACCCCGTCGGATCGAACGAGGACGCCCCCTCGCAGCGATCCCGCCTCGGGCCTTCCGACAGGGCTGTGGGGCGGCCGAAGCCAGCGCTGGTCAGAGGTACCGCTTTGGGTGTTACCCTCGTGTGGCGCTAGGAGCGTAATCTTTAGAAAGTTCTTTAGGAGAAGGGGCAGCGCGTGCTGAGCCAAATGAAATTCGATTTCCGGTTGAGGCAGTCAAATTCAACATTGGCGGAATGCAAGAAATATTTGGTAGGCAGTATCGTGGACGTAGCCCCAGTGGAGTAGATGAAACGCCTTGTGCGTGCTGCTGCGAGTGTGTTATCACTAGTGCACTGAAACGATGCGACCAAATACACCAAAGAACTTTTATTTACGCATTATAAAGCGTGCATGCTTTATGATGCAGCTGGTGAAAATCCCATAGTCTAATCTTGCATTCGTGCTCGTTCATTACTCGTAGTGGGTCCGCCATGGTCAAATTTGGTGGTCGTAGATTGGCTTCCCTATATCCTGCTGCCTGAGCCTCTTCTCGCCGTTTAAGGTCCCTACGTGCCGGACGCAGTGGCGCCACAGTCAGGCAACCGTAATATTGCTGGAAATGTTCGCACACTTGCAAGCCTTATTACCTCTGATAAGCATAGGTTTCAGTTTGGCGGATTATAGCTACTATGGCTGAGTGAACTCCTCCGAACGCGACCATTCCCGCTGGGCTGGACAAGCCTGCTGCCGAGCAATGCATCTGCGAACGCCGTGTGAAAGGCTGAATTTAGCTCCGTAAGCGTTATTCGAGATGCGAACATGGCACCCGTCTGTTTACGTGACCCACGCATGATCGAATAACGACATTTGTCTGCACGACGATACCAGTGTAAGGCACGTAGGTAGTAAGGTTGCAAGTATATGAATTATAATATAATAACATAATTTCCTTAAATGCGGTTTTGACAAGGGATCCCCTATGCTGAGCGAACTTAAATACGATTCACACAAAAAACGCTCATGCATTTAAATTTAACTGCACCTTTTAAAGACAAAGGGTCTTTCCTATGAAAATGGCCTCTCATTTATCTTACGGTCGCGGTCATCGGCAGCAAATGTAAAGGCAAGTGACTTTTTTTTTGCAAAACGAGTAGGCTTCATCATAGGTGACGGAAAAGCCTTCGGAATTAGAGACAGCCAGTCAGCTTGTCTTATGCTTTGGAATCATTGGTATGATATAACTTTACCCCATTTTTCCGCATTCCCATTTCTTCTCACTTAGGCGAGCATACCATTAAGTTGCATATTGAAGCTTTTCCATTCCACTCATTAATTTTGGCGAGTACGATGCCTGGCGCGTGAGTTTCCTTTAATATCTTTCATTTCCGCTTGCAACGCTGCCCCTTGTAGCGAACGGCACTACTCGACTACTTAAGGCACGCGTTCCAACAAACATTTAGAAGCTACAGTTGGTCTGTTGTGTTAGAACATTAAACTGAATCAATCAATCAGCTTTAGATTGCACTCAATTCCATTATTCTTTACACAGACGTGCTATAAAGAAGACATGGTTTTAGTCTACGCGTTGAACGATTTGAAATAAATTCTTTGCATTTACAAAAATATCATAGGATAGTGATAAACTCACGGACAAATAAAGGCTGACTCATTACGTAAACATAGTCGGGAAACTCATATCATATTTTGCGTAGTAAGGATTGGAACAAGAGTGCACAGAAAGACGAGAGAATTTAGGGATTTAACAGCTTGGGCCAAGCTGTTTCTAAAACTCCATAATTTCTCGTAGTTGTTGTCGTGCCGTCCCCATAGCCCTGCTTTTGTAGTCATGACGTAGCCTTTGTAGTGTTGGTCATTGCTTTCGTCATCGTTGCTATCAGGTCAGTTATGTCCAGTGGCGTAGCGACGAGGGGGGCCGGGGGGCCGTGGGCCCCGGGTGCAAGGGGCCAGTGGGGGGGGGGGGTGTCATTTACGCCTGAAGACACCCCTCCTTCCGCGGGCTACACCCGGAGGGAGGGGTGACAGAAGACCTATGGGCGCCGGGTGCCAGACGACCTAGCTACGCCACTGGTTATGTCTCTATTTAGTGTGGCACTAGCGGCCTTTTAGTGGCTTTCCAAAGCATCTTTTTCGTTGCGCAGCTGACCGCACCGTTACCGAGACGATGTCGGGAGAGGCCAAGGCTCGACGCCCATGGTACGGCGCCTCGGCGGCCTCGCTGGCCTGCGTGGTCGTGCTGATGGTCGCCTTCCTGGCGGCCGTCGCATACGGGGTCTTCCTCTTCCGCCTGGGACACATCCCCGCCCCGGAGAAGAAGGCGGGTGCCCACCGGTCGGCCAACGACACCGGCGCTGGCCGTGGCTGACCGAAGGGCCACTTGGGTGCAAGACGCGGCTTTGGTGGAAAGCGCTCGGCTGGGCTGATGTTTCGTGTTTTATTGTTTTATTAGCTGCCGATAAACGCCCTGTACGATTTCTAATGCATCTTTTGTTTACGGTTCAATAAGCATACGTTATGGCAGTTGAATTTAGAATACCAACGACACCTTCAATGCTCTTGTGCCTTCTCAGGCGAAAGTGCCCTCCTTGGCATCAACTAAATGTTGAGCGAAAAAACTGGTTTTTATAAATATAAACGCCGTCCACACTGTTCGAGACCGCAATATGATACTTCACCTCCTAGTTTCAATGACATTAAAGACCAACTGTAACAAAGTTTCACTTGGACTAAATTACTAAACACGACTGGAGTATATTCTAGAAGTAATCTTGGCAAAGCCACGGGGCTGGTAATTGCCTAATTTTGTTATTAGTATTTAAGTGGCACCTATGCACACGACGCGTGTATCTGGCGGGAAAGCGGTACCGGCCTCAGGTTTGTTTATAGCAAATGCAAGCACGATCTCATAGGCGACCTCAGCTGCATGTTACACATTGCTGGGTAAATGATTTGGTTTGGAGTCGTTGCAGCGCATGCTGTGGCGGCAGTCGTCGCTATACGGATTGCACGCACCTGCTGACTTGAGCGCAGGCGTACAATGAGTGCGAGCATGTGTTTCAATGGAAAGAAGGACATGGTACAACAAAAGTACTTCGTAGTGGATTTGATGATGACTTTCATATTTAGACTGTACCAAATATTACATGTTGCCATGATGTCTGATTAAGGAGATACCATGAAGGTCGCCGCGAAACCTGATATAAAAACAGAAGATTTAGTTTGACGGCATTTGTAAAGCGACAGTCAAGCTTTCTTATTCTTTGAAATCATGTACCAATAAAAAAAGACGCCAGAACATAACAGCGAGGCAATGATGATGCATTTTTTTCGCAATAACTTTTGCCAACCGATCTAATAAGCTATATATGAGCGTATGAAACGGCGAATTTTATAGGAGTACAGAAGATAGTTTTGGCACGTAAGTGTAAGAATGGCATCTATAGAACTTCCCTATATTAAGGGCGCTGCTATATTGAAGTATTTGGAGACAGAGCTGGGTAAAATTTGCTGGGACACCTAAGCATTTATGAGTGGTGAAGGCGGACGCATGAATGTCCGTAGTAGCAACAACTTGATTTGGTGGATTGGGTTCAGCCAACACCACCAAGCTAGCACAATATGGCAAGAGCCAGTGGAGCCTTGGACTAAGGGCCCAGACCATTAGCGATTCTTCCGATTATTCTTTTAATAAAGTTCATCTATATATCTATGTATACTTTTCATGACTTCATGATACCTGGCCCGACCGCCATAGAATCTAATGGGGATGCTCCCAAGTAAGCGAAAGTAGTTTTGACGTCACCGCCTTCGTCACGCCAGCCTTGGCAGTGGAAATTTCCGGCTAGGTGGCATGACGGTTATGGATCGGAAGGAATAGGCCTTGGGCTATATAGCTGGTGTTGGCCCAGCGGCCATCCTATTGTGTTTGTTTTCGATTCCTGTCCTCGTCTTCTGCGCACTGCTTCAAGTTTTACTCAATAATGTCCAATTGAACGCTGCTGTGTGGTCCATCGTGTTTTGCGTGGCGAGTAATGTACCATAGCGGTAGGTGCTGCCCGAGCCACCAAGCAACTCAACAGCCTGCGATGCCAGCGTCACACGCCCCCGACGTCCTGCGCGGCGAGAGACCGAAGAAGCAGCAGCGGCCTCCAAGGTGGGCAGGCGCGCGCATCAGCTAAGCCCAGTGGGTGTGAAAGTCATACGGACCGCGCACAGGCTTCCAAGGGCGAGAGTCAGGGTGATGTGGAGTCTCAGCGATGCCCGCTCCTCTCACTCAACAACTAGCGCACCATCCCAGCAGTAGGTGTTCGCCTTCGCCCCCTCTGCCCCATCGAGGCACGCTGTGGACGTGGAGCCGCAGCGAATGGGAAATTAGGTGCCGTTTCGCTCCGACAGATGTCGACGTCGGCTTTTTGGCTCAGTGGACCCTTTGACGTTTTGGTATCGAGAACATAGGCTTTGTCCTAGCTCACACGTACTGAGTCACGAGATGCGGACAACCAAAATGCATTTGGTTGTCCGTTTGTTCTTGCGTTTTAATTAGAGATCAACAGTACGGAAACAAAAAGATATTCAATCAAGATGCTCAACTCATTTTTCATCGAGAACCACGGAAGGCTTGCGAAAGTTAATTTACTGATTTATTAATCATTTTAAAAAATTCCATATTACGCTAATTTACTTGTTTATTATTTATTACCTTCCGAAATTCGAAGTAAACTGATCAAAATTCATTTTCTTCTAGCTTGCTTTTCCTTCAAGAACCCACTTTTTTCTATTATCGTTTCCGGTTTAACCACCGGCTTCTTCGCCAATCGCCCGCAGTGGGTACGCGCCAGCAAGCAAGCAAGCAAAAGCAGACGTGCTCTTTCTTTATTATGTGGTATGCTTCCATGACACTGTTAACTTTCGTATGATATGCAATTAGTTGCTTTCTCAAAACAAACAGCCACAACCACCAAATGTTCGATTAAAAGTCCTCTCGGCATAAAAATCAAATTTAAGACAACAAACTGACGCACCTTGATATATATAAAGCTAAAATTTCTAGATGACGTTTTGTGCTTAGTATGAATCCCCCAAGCCTAACAAAAATAAAAAAAAAATGAATTGTACTGTTTTACGTGCCAAATGGATGATGTGATTATAAGACACGTCGTAGCGGGGAATGTGGCTCAATTTTGACCACGTGGGTTTCTTTAACTGGCACCCAGTGCACCGTACACACGTGTTTTAGCATTTAGACCGCATGTAAATGCGGCCGCCGCTGACCCGAAATCTAGAAATCAAACCCGCGACTTAGTACACAGCAGCACAACGCCATAGCCACTAAGCCACCATGGCGGATAATCGCAAATCCACTGAGCCGCTGTCGAATTTTTCCTCATGTTATTACAAAGTGGTGTGTGTGTGTGAAAACATTTATTGGAATGAGGTCCGGAGGCTCGACTTCTTAAGTCAAGGCGGGCCGCTCCCCCGTTGGCACTGTCAGGCCAAGCCTTTCAGCGACATCATGGGCCCTCTGGATGGCCCTTAGTTGATCCTGAAACAATGGGCTTTGAACCCTTTTCTCCCACTGTGTCCATTCTTCAACGAGGTTGCGGAGAGTCGCGTGGCACCCCGCCAGCATATGTCTGATTGCAATGATGCCATTACAATCTTTGCAGTCCATCCTAATCTCCCTCTCTGGATATATTTTATTAATGGTGCACGGTGTGGGATACGTACCTGTTTGGTAAAACTAGAATTTTGGCTTCATGAGCTAGTGCAGCGGTGGCAAAATCTTGTTTCCGTTGTAGTAACGAAAGCTTTTGGGGTCAAGTATCACGACTGAAAGAAGCGGAGTTACCCAAGAATGTAGCTCGCCAAAACGTTGGCAGGAGCGTCTTGCCACTCCGTAAATTGAAGATTTTCTTGGTGGTCCTCGGGGCATTTACTCAAAGTGTATGGTGTTACACTTTAGTTGGAAATTAGTGCTTGTGCTTTTCGTTTAAGGAGTTTCGTCGTCCTCCTAGAATGCTGCGCTAGAAATGGAACACTGATTTAACTGTGTTTGCTTGCAAGAAAGATTGGGACAGAAAAAAAGTGGCATTGCTTGTTACTGTCAAACCGGGGAAAGTGACAAATGGATTTGCTGCGTTACCATATGTGCATTGTTTTTTTTTTCTTCATAATTTAAGGAATCTGGGCGAAATGTTCGGTATCGCTGTAGTCTTTTCCGCCCCTTATAAAATAGCCCGCTTGTTACTTGCCTGGAGAGAAGGATGGGGAATCCAGAAATGCTACGCCTGGCTGCGCATCCTGAAACGCGAACATGCCAGATGGAACACTGCTTGAAAAATAGACTGAACGAACATTAAAGGTCGCTGACTGAAAAAGTGCTATTTTATTATCAGCAAGAAATGTGCAACAAAAGCGAATGAAAATATTACAGTGAAGATAGTTATGAAGGCGGGACACGAAAAAGGACATACAATTATGCAAATCCAACCCCCATATAACGGTCTATCCTAAGCAAAGGTTTCATAAAGTGAATAATTCAGTGCCATACAAATGATCATTTTCAGCATAAAGTTTTGCAGCATAGGCTTAATGGGCCTGCCAGGCAAGATGGTGTGATGTGGAGATACCCAGTAAACGAGTAGCTTGACCGCGCATTACACGTCTCTGGGATCTGCAGACATCGTAATGAAACGGCCTGGTTTTTCCGCCGAGCAAAGTGGACTGATACTGAAAATAGTGCTGCAGTAAATTTCCCTATCTCCAGGATCAGCCACCATATTTAGTGAGAAAGTTACCGAGAAGACGCGCTGAACTCCACAAAAAAGTACATTTTATTTAGAAAAAGCTTAAAAAGCTTGGTTTAATGAAAAAATTTAGCGCTTCATGGCGTACATTTGTTACAGTAAGAATACTTGGGTACCATTTGTTGTTTCACTGTGTAATTCTGTAGAGAACGGAACTGGAAACAAGCACATCTGTAGGGGCAGTACAGATCAGGCAGCATAAAAACTGATTCGTCATACGAGTGCTTTCCTTTTCGTGTGCTACTCGGCGTGGTTTAGGACGCTGATACCTTGAGAACTCAACACTGAACAGAAAAAGAAATTAAGTGTTCTCTCTACAAAAGCCAGACTATATAAGTTCGTCATACCACCCACCTAAAAATGCCCAAACTGCCACCAAAAAAACAAACAAACAGCTTAACACGCACTTTTAGAAAGCAGCTCAGCCCGCCCAACACGGAGTATGGTGCGGTGAACGTTTAAAGCAAACGGTGACTTCAAGTACTTAGGTAAACGCAATGCTTGTCATTTAGAAAAAAAAGGCGCATAGTATAGAAGTTAGTAAAAAGCACAAAAGAGCAGAGCGCTCCTCCTTCGATCTAGCTTGACTTTCGGCAAACGAATCACAAAAAAAATATCGGCAAGCGTCCTTCCTTTGACGTTGACAAGTTATTTTTGGACATAAGGGATCGTGAACCTAAAATGTCACTTCTAGCGTATTCAACAAAATAAAGCCAAACACACACAAACATGTGTATAAGATATAGAAAAGTAAAACTGATTTGTGAAGTATTCTGCGGGAGCAGAAGGAGCAGCAGCAGTAGTTATAGTTAATAATAGTAATAATAATAATAATAATAATAATAATAATAATAATAATAATAATAATAATAATAATAATAATAATAATAATAATAATAATAATAATAATAATAGTGGAGGGTTCGCAAAAGAACCCGCCGTTATAAAGCAAATACTGCCCACACCTGGCCAGATTATTCCAGCGATAAAATAATGACCTATATGCCTACAATACAGACGCTTTTCTTCAAACAGTTCGGAAGTGTTCGCAACAATGCCCATAGGTGCATTGCTCATGACTGAATTTTTTTTAGAATGCCTTCACTACCGTCTGTACCGCAGATTTACTGTTTCACACAGTTAATTGGATTATTCGGGACGCACTGCTAAAATTTAAAAACCAGAACATCTCTTTACTGCATTTAAATGAACATGATAATGTGAGACGAGAGATAAAAGGTCAACTGTAGGCAGCGGAAAAAGGGACAACAGTCTGGTAAAATTAAATTTGTTCTTGCTCAAGCAGACGCAGTTCGGCTGATCATGAACCTGCTTGTATGCATAGATATTTACAATAAACTGAAGTGGTCGCGAAAACACTGAAGAAACGACAGCTTTGAAGTATTAATTTTATTCATCGATAAGAACAATATGAGGGCAATTCGGCATCCAGTAAAAAAGCTGTAAAGAATCCCGTAAATAACAGTGTGCTTTGGTGGCTGGCGCATCGGGAAAAACAAAAGCAGTAAACCAATTACGATGTCAGGATCCGGAGCACGTTTAATGTTGAAAACCTGCAGAACAAAAGTAAATATTTTAACGTAAACTGCCAAGAATGTACAAGCGTCGACACGACTAAACCCTTCACATATGCAACATCTGCTACTTGCAGTGTGGTACATCCACCCATATGCACTCATATGTTCAGATATGTATCTCTCTGAATAATTTGATGGAGTTGATGAAACCGAAAAATAGCGTGCGCCACGCTCAACTTTATCTTATTTATTATATGTCTGAAAAGAAGAACCATCTGATCTGCAAAAAGAAGCATACACTTACCAGTGATTCCTGCAGAATCACTTATCTTCTTCAGAGTCATATTCAAGCCCACAAAAGTGCGCACACTCCTCCCAGGTTTCAAAGCTGTTGCAACTTCTCTCCGTGTTTGCAATGGTTGCTTCGCAGCCTCTAGTACTGTTATCGAAGTAAAAAACTGTTTCTCTTATGCGTCCACTCGGTTCAGGCTTTGGACAAAGTTCGCACACTGAAACAAAAGTAAACTCAACAGTTCACGTTTGACTGCGCAAGACCTTGCACTAGAAAACTATCTTCCAAAGAGATCATGCTCACTATGAGACAGCATGGTGAAAGACGATGAGGGGCTGCTTTGTCAACTGGGCACCATGAACCGTAGAATGAGTAATGTGAACCATGAGATCTTTCGTTAGAGCCGTACTGGAAAGACAACGTTTGTTCGACATCAACTATGCGCTGAAAAGCCTTGAAAATTTTTGTCGATAGTGTTGATTATCATCATCATCGTCGTTGTTGGCATCACCCCACTATAATCATCATGATCATTATGGTCAACACATATCCTGTGGCCCCAGTTCCCATACATAGTGGCAAATGAAGGGGCGGCCGTATACCCTGGGGTACATGCCCTTGTGGACTAAGTGGCACTTATAGTTGAACTTCACAATCTTCGGGATCGGCCCATGAGAAATGCTAGAAATATGTTAGAAAAGTCTTACCCAGAAAGCGGCGGTAACTCGTCACAGAAAACATTATTTCTGAAACCGCTACGATATACTCAGTATTACGTCACTAGCTGCGTGAACTACACATAACACTTCCAGCTCAAACGCTTGTTGATCGCTCAAATTTCGCCCAGGTATGCTATACTGCGCGAAGAGTACCAACTTGGCAAGCGCTACTAGCTTGCTCCGTCCGCGATAAATCTAATGTTCGAGTTGTCTGCAACGACGCCACCACTGATGATGTGGCCACGAAGCCCCTCGAGATAGACGAATGATAGTGACGTTCTCCTCGCCTGGGGGCTCTTTCTTCTGTTTTCACCACCGCCCGCAGCTTACCGTTGTTAGATGCGGGCCATAAACTAGCATCGGTCAAATTCTTCGAACGGAACCACTCGCTGTCGCACGGCCATTATGGCACGCAGATGCGCGTCGACCATGCTGTCTGACCCGTCACACAGGTTGGCTATCCAACCCTCGTGTGCCTCACATGGAACGTTGTGTCCACGTGCGTCACGCTTCCCGAAATAGCAATTCGAAACCGGCACGGTTCGAGGTCGTTGACCCTCGTCCCGGGAATAGGTGACTGGCAGCTGTGGAAGGTCGTTGAAGAATGACCCGTCCCTTCCAGTTAAGCGCCTTCCAGGCGCGAAGGCAACGCAGGACTGACGGCAGCCACCGGAGAATAGAGTTCATGGAGTGTACCTATTGGCTGAACATGACGCCACTCTCATGGGCCCGACGATTGGACGAACATGACGATGACTCCATGGGCTCGACGATTGAATGAAAATGATGTGAGCTCGACGGACTGAAGGATTTATAAGCAACAAAAACATCGGGAAGAGAAAGATGTTCTTCTTGCCGTCGGCCGCATCGATATGCTACCGGCTGTAATGATGACTTTTCTTGTTATTTTATTATTTCTGTACCAAATGTAACGAAACCTTCATTTTGGTAACTCCTCATCAACGTCGCCCAACTCCCGCACTCCACGGCAAGATCAAATACGGTGTCGTTAGCCCTATGAGTTTCCTGACTTTGGTTGTGATGGGCCTCTACGCCCTATGGAAAGCGCGTGGACCACGTTAGTGTAAGTGGTACTGCTATCTCATGCTCTGTGCTTACGATTTTGGGATGAAGAAGGCGTATACTGCCTGACTAGCTCTTCGCGCAGTATCCTAGGCCTTTATATATATATATATATATATATATATATATATATATATATATATATATATATATATATATATATATATATATATATATATATTCATTTTCTGTATTTCATTTTCTGCATCTGTACACAGGGTGTCCGCACTATCAGTCATGCACCAAGATTAAAAAATAGAGTAATTGCAGTACTCCGAAAAAACTGAGTCCCTAGTGTTTCCAGTACAGTGTAATAGCCGCCAGTATTCGTATCTTGTTTCTGAGATTTATTTAAATGATTCGTTAAGTAACTCGAGAAATACTGTCTTAAATGTAAATGAGGGATTTGTAGACACAATCGAAGAGACATCTAACGGTGGTATCTTCAGCAACGTAGTAATTGCATACACATTTTTTCCGACTGATAAATTGTGAGAAATATAAAAAAATGCCATGTGACTGCGCTCCCACCCGCACTATGAAACAGCGCCCTCAAATAAGCTCCCTGTGAGTTAGCGAGAGCGAAATAAAGGAAGTAAAGAAAAACATCGTTATCGAACTAGTGCCTCAATTGCGGCGCCCCGGCCTAAGCAACATGTCGAGTTTAGTGTTAGTTGGAGACAAGCTTTGATAGCTGTTGTCTTAGCGGAGACAATGTTAATGGATGTTTTTTTTGCCAGAAAATTGATCCCCATAAAAGCGAGTCGACAACGTCAGTGCAAAGGTTTAAAGGCGCGTTTTGCTTGGTCCCAATAGCCATGTCTTTCTCTACTGAGCAGAAGGCAGACATGGTCCTTGCCTTGAGAGCTGCAAATGACAAGAGCAAGGCAGCGAGCATATATCCGTCATGGAAGTGGGGCAGTAGACAAAATAGACCAAAAGCATCGACGATCATCAGAAATTATGAAAACGTGAGACAAACCTGCTGCCTCAAGAAACAGCGGCACACAACTCCATCTTTGAGTCCTAGCCTACGCACAGATGTTCTAGCATTAATGTGGTCAAGCCCTCATGCTAGTGTACGAGACGTGGCCGCCCAGGTACAAATTTCTAAGGCTTGGAGGGTTTGATAGGACGCGGCCTTTCACTTGTACAACCTTCATCATCATTATCATCATCTTCAGCCTGGTTACGCCCACTGCAGGGCAAAGGCCTCTCCCATACTTCTCCAATTACCCCGGTCATGTACTAATTGTGGCCATGTTGCCCCTGCAAACTTCTTAATCTCATCCGCCCACCTAACTTTCTGCCGCCCTGTGCTACGCTTTCCTTCCCTTGGAATCGTTTCCGTAACTCTTAATGGCCATCGGTTATCTTCCTTCCTCATTACGTGTCCTGCCCATGCCCATTTTTTTCTTGATTTCAACTAAGGCATCATTAATATATATATATGAACTGCCTATACGAACAACCTTAACCTTCACCAATGCATGCAAGAGGGGGTCCTGCAGAATCGTTTAGATTTCACGAAAGCCGATGAGTCACCGGACTTTTTGAGCAAAAGTATGTGGAACGATAAAGTCAATTTTTGTAGAAACGCCCAGATAAGTTTGCATAATGCACAATGTTCGAGTGACTTCAATCCACACTGTGTAATTCAATGGTATCAGTATCAACGACCAGTATCAATGGTCGTTCACTGTGTAATGTGGAAGTTACGCTGGTACTATATTTGGTCTCATCTTCAATCACACACTGACTGTATATCTTTACGTGGACAAAATTCTTGAATTGAGTGGTGGATGAGTTTCTCAGCGAAGTCCCGCTGTCACGTCTTCCACTTCTGTTGTATCAGAAAGATGGGGTGCCAGCACACATCAACAGCCAAGCACGAAGCTGGCTGGATGCGAATTTTCATGCGCTATGGATTGGAAGGCATGGGCCCGTAAATTTGCCGGCAAAGTCACCTTGCCGGCAATGATTTTCTTATTTGTGGTTATGTGAATGATTGTGTTTACATGATCGAGGCGATGAGAACAGATGAGCTCAAGCCAAGGACAACAGATGTCTGCCGTAGAATTCCAGCGTAGGTCATTAAGAAAGCCACTGAAGATGTGATAAAGCGGACTTAGTGCTGCGTAGTTGCAGAAGGAGACCTATTCGAACACGTCCTCTAGGTGGAAGCTGGTGTTCAACGGCGCTTACGAATGAGCAGATAATAAGTACGCATGGAAATTGGATATTTTTTCTGTTCCATTTTCTGCAGACGTCCCGATTGCCAATTCGGCCCATTTGGAAGTGGTACATTTAATTTTTTTAACGCATTGGTTATACCTTTTTCTCTGGGTCGCTTCCCGATCTGCTTATTTCGCTTTCATTTTTTTCTCACGAACCTGTTTTTGCAGCATGTATACACTCTCATGAAAAATAAAACCGTCACATTAATTTAGCTTTGGCCCGCGGCATGTTTCTCGCGCTAAACATTGCTGCGCGCGCACTCTTTCGATGCGGTGTGAGAATAGGCCGGGATATTGAAACTTTCTATGCCTATTACATTGCTTTCCGCGTTTCGTCCGTGGTCAGAGCTGCGCTTCGTCCGCGTAATCAAGGGGTGTTTATTATCACTGCGATCAGTGGGAATTGCAAGACGGATAGTAAGTGTTACGTAGAAACGAGGATGGTATCGGTGCGAAGCCATGAACCCTGCTGTTGGTCATCCTTCCGTACCGTCGTCAAGCTGATGCGCTGTCTCTTCGTGTTTGCGAGAGGGAAAGCAGTTGCTTTCAATCAGCGCATTTCACGGCGTTGCTTTAGGTTGCTGGCGGGAGCGCAGTCACGTGGCATGTCTTATATTTCGTTGGGCTTCTTTGCCAGTCGGAAAAAAATCCCACGCAATTAGTATGTCGCTGAAATTACCGCAGTTAGATGTCATTTGGTGGTGTCCACAAATCCTTCTTTGACACTTTGATAATTAGGATAGTACTTCTCGACCTAAATAATTACAATTACGTAATTTAATCTCCGCATCGATAATGTAACTGGCGGCTACTCGATTATACTGGAGTAGCCTTTCTTGGGAGCTAGACGGTTTGTAACCTCACCGCCCGAAGTCGCTGCCTCTAGTTTTCTTGGCACAGGCTAGGGGAGCTGCCTCTAGAGACGTCAGGGAAAGCGCGATGGGCCGGTGAAATGTAATGAGCCCTAGATAGAGAACACGGTTGAAGCGTCGTTGAACCTTCCAGCCGAAAGCTTGTGGAAATGTTGCAGGTGCATGGAGCGCCAAAGGGAAGGTAATTGTAGTTGAAGAAAAATCTAGAAAACCGAGCTGCGTGATAGTGACAAGCTCGGTAAACGTGTTCTGCTTCGTCGCAATGAAAGCATAGCGGCCGGCGGTCAGCTGTGAGCAAGAAATCGGTCTTCAGAAGTGGTTAGCCAGCAGGAAATTCTCCGTAAGGCCGAGGCGCAGTGATCGGCTGTCGAGAATACAGCGTTACTGATGGCGGTGGCGACTGTCGAAGATAGGGCACTGAGGGTGGCCGAGGCGTCGGAGTGGCAGACGGCGTCAGGAGTATCGAAGTGGCGGGAGGTGAAGACAAATAGCTTCCGCATAGGTGAGCCTTCGCGGTACTGCCTGTCAGTCGGGCCAAGAAAAAGCCTCTAAACTTCCTCCCGTACGATATCAGTGGCAAGAGATGTGCGCGTTCCTGAAGGGTCCTGCAAGGGGTTGAACTCCGGCACCAGGCCTCACCCAATCCCCATCACCATGGCCAGCGTAATTATCTTCAGCACGTGGACCTGCTGAATAACATATCGAGGTATAACGGCTGCTTCGTAAGTGGTGAACGTTGCTCTCGGTTCCTTAGTTCTCTGTGACTTCAAGTTTCCCTGGAGCTTCGTTTAGGTCGCCGCTTGCTGCGCCTTTCTACCACCATGGCCTAAGAATGGTCGCGAGAAGCCTCCTGCATCGCCGTCTCTGGCAGATGGGCCCCTCCCTCATGGAGCGTCAGTACTCGGCAAGCGTGACTAGCTGTACAAATATGACCTAGTGAAAGAGTTAAGTCAGTGGGATGATTTCACGAGCTTCGAAACATCGCATTCTTCCTTACTGACTTTGGTAAGACTTGGTTTCTTAACCGTGTGATCGCATTGCTTGGCTGGGCGGAGTTCAAACACCACCTTCGGCACATTTCCGGCCACCCAAACGTCCGCTCTGAAGTCCCCAAGAAAAATTCGATGTATGCATGCAACTTCCCGGCAAAACGCACACTTCTTAAATAGGTGACATCCTCACCCTTTATCGCAGTCTGGACGCCAGTGAAACACACGCTAGGCACACCTTTAGTTAACCACAATGGCGGAGCTGCCGTGGCGTCGGCGAAGCGCGCTTACGTCGAACCATGGAGGCTCGGGTTGGATTCCCACCCAGACCGATGCTTACCAAATCCTTTTTTTTTCAAAGCCCTCAACTTACTTTGTTCACACGAACCCCACTGTGACATTTATCGTCAGTTCGAGCATTTTCGACATGTTTGTACTCTTTGCACGGTGGGAAATCTTTGGTATCACCGCTCGGGGGTGACGCCGACGCCGCTGAATTTTTGTGTAATGGCACAATAAAATACGGATGACGTAGCCGCCGCCAGTGCTTCAAATGCGCTTGTCTTCCTAGTGTCAGGATTTGTAGCAATAAAGTGAAAGTATGAATTAAAAGCCGTGCTCATTTGCGACAACAGTGACGCAGTAAGGTTTTAGCAAAGATAAAATTTCAAGTGAAAAGGTAGAGGCAACTCAAAAGAAACCTTCAATGATTTGGTTTACTGAACTGTGGCAATATAACGTTAGGAAGAAGGATGGTGCAGGACCCCGCGGAAAATTTCCGAGGGGCCCCGGGCCCCGGGCCCCGGAGTCCCTCCAGAGTCGGCGCCTATACGCCAGTTTTTTCAGGCACCTTATCCGTGTTTATAATCTTTATACCACAGTGTGCTACTCGATCTGTGGGTCCCATTCTTGATTTCGGAATAGATGTAGTGTGAAATACAGCGCAATAAAAGTACTTAACTGCATGACCCGATGGTCCAATAAGTGAGACTGTGAAGCGCAAGTGAGGGCACATTGCCTTCTGTCACTTGCCATGGTGAGGTCTAAGCGGCGAAAGGGTTTTTACCACGTTGAACTAACTGTGGCACTACCAAAAAATTATGCCATAGAAAGGTTGGGCGCAGTACCCAAGCCTGTACCGCAGCGTAGCAATCGGAGATTCTACCGCAACGTCAACACTGGAGCGTGCCTAGCTGCTTCACCACATGTAATATTAACCATGGCCTGCTAACTGTCGGGTTTTCTGGCACGTATGTTTTGCTAATTTTGGCGTTTCAAAGGCCATTGCTTGTGGTCGTTACATAGATTATAAAGTTTTGTCCATAACGAATTTGACGCTCAGAGCCACGTCTAAACGCCTCGGCCGTTATTATAGCCAGCCCTCATCCACGCTAGCACTGACTGTGATCGATGTGAGTTATGACACGCAGGTTAACATGTTTGCACAGTATCGCACCTAGTGCATCTTAAAAAGGCCAGGTGTGTGTTTATGAGGGAGAGCTATGTACACATTCTAATGAAAAGCTGCGCTCTGAAGCCACTGTGATAAATATTCGTCGCATTCAGCTTTCGGAAAAGCTTTCTACTCATGCCCCCACCTTATCTCTAGTAAGATCCACTGGATACGTCAGACCCGTTTTTAAAATAAATATTCAGGAGTACGTCCGACATATATGTAGGCACTGCGGTTAAAAAATGATGTATTAAATCCTCACAAACATTGTTGAAATGCCACGCTGACGATACCTGATTTACGTAGGTGATTGAACAAACATTTTATTGAGTGGTGGAAATAGAAACAAGGACGGGGGTTTGACATGACCCCTCGAAACATATTTCACTGTCCAAAAGGAAACCTCACTTCGATGGCGTAACGAAGAAATGGAAATAGATATTAAGCACTGAGGTTACCAGAAACATTTACAAATATTAAGAAAAGTCGGACTACTTCGCACAAACAGTTTATAGGCATTTGTTCAAAGAGCTGCGAACATAGGTTCCATAAAGCTTTGAATTTCAACTAACTTAATGTAGTTTACTTGTGAGAAGCCTGAAATTCTTATGCCCATGCATGTATTTCAAACTCCACAACATACTTTTTTCACCATACCGAGTAGAATTTGCGTACATTACAAAGGAAATGAAGTCGAAAATTCATAATCTAGAGAACAATCAATATCTTTTTCTATAATATCGTAAAACATACAATTATTGGTTAAATAGTACTGCAAGTTTCTACTTTAAATTATTACATTCTTCTTCGACGGCAGCCAAAAACCCCTCCCGCCACCCTTTTTTTGTAATTAACCATCCTGTATATAACGACAGGTTTCGTGGACATTTTGCCGCCCTGAGTGATAGGTGTTCTTTTAGGAAACGTAGGCAAGCAAAAACAACTGTCATTCTTTTTGTAACAAATAAAATCAATAAGCCAATCAACCGTGTCGTCTTCTCTGCGGAAAAATGTTGCCATCGCCGTAAGTGAAAAGATAGAAAATTGGGCGAGTTAGTACGACAAGAAATTCTTGGATTGTCACGCTCATCCTGTCTTCTAGTCTGTGTGTGTGTCACTTAGCGCTTCAAAGCAAGAATATGTTGCCGTAAGTGAGTTCAGGGCCAAAAGGAATTGCTGAAGTTTGCTGTCTTCTTGCATGGTTTGCGGAAGGGGGAATGTGAAGCGGTGATTATTTTGGTTTAAAATGTAGGCGTAGCGGAAAGGATTAACGGGCAATGCAAATCCAGTTCCCTCCTCTTTTACGGCTGTGCCAGTGATCTTACATTGTCGCGCACTAAAACATTAATTTTAATATAACGGTAAGTTGATATTAGCTGCATCAAGGCTTACCAAATGCTTGAGTACGGCTTTTATACGTTATCCTAGTACTCACCAATCTTTATTGCTGTCATTTGCCACCTGTACTTTTGTAAGGAAGCTAAAAAAATGGCTGTGGCTTAGGTAAGGTTAAGCCCAGGATGCGAAGCATACTAGCCTTTATTTTAGTTGTTGAACCACTGTTTAGCCTGGTGAACTGCTGTTGCTTGGCTATATTTGGTTCGGCTAGACGAAGAAACAACTCATGCATTACTTCTTCGCCTTCAAGAGTGGAACGCGACAGCGTTCCCGTCGACCCGCCAAGGGGTGTAAGACAATGGGCTACAGGGCAGCGACTACGCGCCCCGCATTGGACGCGGTGAGCGTCGAGCAAAGCAGCGTTCGGCGCGGCAACGAAATGTGCGCCTGAGCAAGAGACGCACGCCTTAGAAACAGCGCGTTTCTAAGGCAACACCGCATTCACTAGAGGCGCTTTTGTACCGCTTTGAAGCGTTGTACTCGTGGCTCAGTGGTAGCGTCTCCGTCCCACACTCCGGAGACCCTGGTTCGATTCCCACCCAGCCCGTCTTGCAAGAGTTGAGCCAAAGCCACTTCTCCTCTGTCGTGACGTCACGGTGTCACGTGATTTCATGGTCACCGCCGCGCCTGAGGAGCTGGGTTGAGCCCTCGTAATATGCTTCGCATAAAATAATGCACCCGAGCAGCAGCTTGTTCTCGTAGCCAGCATTTGTCCGAATCCTAGTTGATGGCGCATGGAAACACTTAAGCTGAAGGTAAGCCCTGCGCATAAAAGTACCTTTAGAGCAGTAAACCTTACCTTCAGGGTATCTGCAAGTGTCATTCCTAAAGCAGGCTGGAAAGAAAAAAATACGCGTAAAAATCATTGAAAGCGTGTAATTACTACTCCTCGCGAAACACGAAATGCTTCACTGAAACAAATAGAGAGCTTTCAATAAAATATTTCCGCCTTTCCGAAAACACCCTATTTCTGAACTATGACGGTCATTTATGTAGGGCCTCTTGAACAGTATCCTTGGAAATTATCTCAGTATACGCTTTATAACTTCGTCACAAATAGAGGCCATATAATGTCTTTGCCAGCGGCTGCCTGCACTCAATTGCAACATTGACATGAAGCGTGATGATGAAGCTCCACACTAAGAGGATCACTATGTTCCGCACCACTTCCAATGTCTTATACTGCCAGGCCGCTTCGTCGGTTGGCCCATTCGGTATGATTACAGCAGCAGAACCATGTAGATTTTACGCGTACTGGCTTGAAAGTCTTGAATTCTCCTCTACAGCGAGAGAGAGAGAAAACATTTATTGGGAATGAGGTGGGGCGACTTCCTCGTAGGGTGGAGCCCTTAGTTCAGGGTCCCACTTGCTTGCGCCACTTCGCGTGCCCGGTGGATCAGCCATCGCTGGTCTTGTGAGTCCGCGCAGTCTCCCAGCAGGAAGGCGAAGAAATACGTTCCGTCCTCCCACCGCATGCTCTTCTTAGGCAGCTCTTCTGTGCTGGCTGTGGCTGTCAGTGGCACTTCCAGAAGCACACTTTGTCCTTTAACGGCAAGCATGTGTACTGTCCCAACTTTTGCCAGGGATAATGACAGCTTGGTATGGCTGTCCTTTGCGTGACACTGAGGTTACTTGTCTCCTATATAGTATCGAAATTGGACGGCCAGTTTGCGGAGGAGATCCTAGAACACAGAACTCACCTTTCTTGTCTGTCTGTCTTTCTGTCTGTCTGTCTGTCTAATCGTTTTCACGCCTACATGGGCCACTGCATAGCCCGTGGTCGAATGGGCAGCGCATCAGGCCGCTTTGCGGAGGTAAAATGGTTAGAAGCCAACCATCGGACGAACTTGGATAACTGAGGATGTGGCAACCTTTACAGACGCACTGATTTTCAGCGAACCTCTTTCACGCTGACATGAGTCACTCTAAGGTGCGGGACTGCGTGTTCGACGAAACTCTCTGATACGGACTTGCAGCAGTAGGTATGTACCACTCGGTCTGTGCTGGTCTTCAGTGGACATCCATGATGCCAACTTGGGTCATATTGGTGTGGGCCAGCAAGTGTTCGCCGCTCTTCAATGACCGTTTTTGACGCCAGCTTGGGTAACAGGTACCACTGGAAATGTGCCCCTCTACAATGACGACAAAGATTCCTCAAGCTTCTCCGATCTTGAGCGGAATCGAACCCACTTCAGAAGGGTTTCTCAAGGACAGGGACCCGACACATTATCAGGCTGCGCCACAAACCACTCTGTATCTGTCGCGTTTCAAAGAAAGCGTTTGACGCCAATGCTTAGGCGAGGTGTACCATGGATGCACTCGGTATGTACCGACCATTGACGAACCTCTTGCCAGCCTGAGTCACTGAGTATGTGCGACTGAGTTTGGCAAGCTAGGGAACAATTCTTAGCCTTAGCAGGCACCGACATGCCGCGCTTTTTGCCTCGGAAGCCACTGGTGAACTTTTCAGCTATGTCACTTCCTGGCGCAGCGTTTCCAAAAAGATGCGCGTGAGAGGAGGCCGGTTGCCGCATGACGCGTTTCTCAGCGTTCGAAGGGAATGGCACGCAATGCATTTTGGAGGCCGTGGGTAGGCTTTGTGGCGGCGGTGGTAGATTGTACAAAGTGTTCTTTGAGAAGCCCGAAAGGGGAGTCACATGGCAGTGCACTCCTGATGATAAGTTGTTTCGACGGTGGCCATACGTTGTGTAGCTGTATTGAATAAATGCTAGCGCATTACTGACGAGAGTCATCGTGAGAGGGGTTCTGCTGCAACATTTTATTCGTCTAATGAAGCCTAAGTGCTAACCACGATTGAAAATTTCTGAAACTCTTAAGTATGCGTGCATGAATATCATTTCAGTGCTGGTCTGGAGGCCTAAGAAAGGACTTCAGGATTGTTGCATGTATAAAAATATTTATCATTTACAGGATGTCATTTAACTATAGAATGAGGCCGAATGTTATCAAGGCATATCTTCATAAATAAATAGTTAAAAAGAAAGAACCATTTTGAAAAATATAGAAGCAATATTTCAAGAACAATGCTTATACATGTAAATGGCCTGTTAGAATTTTTCTGCGGTTCCTTTCTGCTGTGGTAGACGTACGAAGCTCACGAGAACTGTGTTAAAGCATTAGAGCGCTAATTATTTTACAATGTATGAGTGTAATGGTTCTCACGCAGCTAATGTTCTTCTACATCATACAATGTAACATGTATGTATTGGCCTCAAAGGCTACAAGAATTTACCTCATAAAGGGGTCTGTGTTCTGTGAATATTTTGCTATCGGGGACGCTGAATAATGAGCGCCAATATGATATAAAACAACCTCGTGAGAATAAGTTTTACAAAAAAAGTGATGTACTAGGTAACTTACTAATAGTAATGTTGACTTCCTGAGTGCCGTTTCTGTGTCCTGAGGCTTGCAGTATGCTGAACATGATAGCAAAGGATCCCAAGAGAATGCAGTTGCGCATATTGGCGGTCAGCTCAACTTCAGAACAACTGCGCACTGAGAGATCTGCCTTGTTCTTAAGTACGACGAGCACGCTAAAGATGAAGATAGTAAAAAGTGATTCCTTGACGTATGAATAGTTATTTTATTAGGTACAGGAAAATTGACAAGGTACGTTAATTGACTTATGAGGCTAGCATAAATATATTAAGGTCACGGCTAATGCTACTGTAGATGTACTATCCCTTCTTATTTATGAGGTTTATTGTGTTCGGCTTTGCGACAAGGAAATAATGATTTAGGTCACTGTAGCTCACGTTTGTTAGTTATAATAAAAACACTCTTTTCTTGGCTGACTTTCAGTTCCCGCGAAATAGAAGCATGCTGTGGCCTTTCATTGCTTTAGCGACCTTCAAACAAAACTTACCTATGACAAATCAGTTGTGCGGAATACCGCGTGGCGTAGGAAATATCATGAAATGGAAAAATGTCATCCACACGTATGTAGCACGGGGTTAGAAAAGAAGCTGCTTCAGTATCCCTGTGCTTTGAATTGTCGATCAACTTGCCTCTTGGTTAGCTCTGATGGCAGCATGACCACTCCGTAAACGGGTTGGTCCCGATTCAAATCCAGGACCAGGAAGGAAGGTTTCGTCAGACGCGAAACTTTTTTTCTGAGAAACCCGTTGGGTTCCCTTGAAGCTTCATGCAACATTCGGGTGTATCACAATTTTCCCCCTTGAAAACTGACCTATATTGTGTGTGTCTTTGATATTAACATTGATGTGGCGCAATAATATCAAAAGTGAAATAATTTGAGATATTTTATGAAATGTGTGAAGAAGGATGACCAGCGAAGCTGTGTATGTGGGCCCTTTAATGGCGAACAGCACCTTCGCCGCCGGCTGTCGCAGCATTGCACTATCTTCGGGTTCGGCCCCCGTATCCAGAACGCTTAACGCCTGCGTCACCTCCGCCGCGGTTCGGTCCACGTATGGGGAGTTTTGTGACTACACGCGGACACTATCATGGGGGCCTAGCTGTCTTTGGGGTGCTAATTAAATAATGATGACCCCGAACGCGAGAACATTGGCTCAAGCGCCTTCACGTGGTACCGCCGAGGGGCGCCTCGAGCCGGCTGTGGATGAAGACGACGACGCCGGAGCCAATCTTGATGATGATAGTTTTGTGTTAACACACGGACACGATCCTGGAGAAAGTAGCCCACAACAGCTTCGCTCTAAAATACGCTTTAGTGCTGAGGACAACACTCACTCTTTTTTCTGCGAATTTCGGTCGCAGCACCAGCGCTTACAAGGGGAGGGGTGGGTGAAGTGTTTAGGTATATGTATCACGGTTAGACTAGACAAACATACTATAAACCACCATGACATCATGATTTCTGAACAAAAAATAGGAACATTTCTATTTTTGATGGTTATTGAACAAATGTATTGCTTAGCAATGGGTATGGTAACTGGAATTGAACCATTGTTGAAGGAACTGGTCGTTTCTTCCTTTAGGATAAAACCTACAACTCAAGTTTTTAGCTAACCTAAAGTATACGGTATTGATCAGAAAGCGATAACCGAACTATGGCATACAGACATTGGCTGCAAAATAATTTTCACCCTCACATGATTTTAACAGACATCGTTAGCGTGGTTGTATTTGGACCTCTGCATTCTGTTCCCTTCAGCTTGGGATGATTGCAGCCAGTGGTCGCGTCTTGGCAGAGGTAACCACAGTCCGTGTGCTTGGAGTGAACTTTTCTGCAAGCGGATCGGCATTATCATGGCTACGGTCTGCCCGCATATCCGCATGTAGCATGCTTCACCTTTTTTGTCGAAACGCCCAGAGATCGGGTGGGGCTTGGACTCGTATTACTCGGAAGCTGGTTTACTCCGCATTGCAGCCTCGCTTGTTCTATCAAGCAGTTTCAGCGTCTTACCAAAGCAGAGTAGGCTCGACTGGAAAACCTTAACCACGAAGGCATGTGAGTGATTAGAAGCCTTCCAAGGCTCATACCTATCACGACATTTCAGGCAGAAGCTCAGGTGAACACAGATGATGATCTAATCCATCAAAGACATGAAGCGCGGGCAATAAAGCACAGCAGTATTTCTGGGTCTGCAGCCTCGGCGAATTAGTTGTATTGTAGCAGTTTGCAATGAAGCACACTAAATAAGCTGGCTTACTGTGGGCGAAGTTGTTCTCGCGAACTCAATACTAAAGCATTCACACAATTTAAAAGAAGAGTTAACCGGAGCCTATTCCACAGTCAACCGTGTCTCCACACCGAACACACTTTCAAGCGCCCTGAAGGCCAAGAGCCACGCTGTGACTTCCCATTGGACGGGAGACTCGGGCGCTGCCGTGTGCGCGTGCACGGGAGGCACACGCTGTATTGCCATTTGCGAGGCGGTGCTGGCGCTCTTGTAATGGCAATGCTATGAGTAATGCCTAGGGGCTTTAGCGATGAAGCGCTTGGAAGGGTGCCTCACGAGGGTGCTCGTAACTGGCATGTGGAGAGCTCTCTGCCGCAATATAGGGCTTTATGGCACAAAAACAACTACGGCTATGATGTGCCATGCACAGGAAGACAATATATAATTTGATGAAAGTGCTTCAAGCAACTAAAATTATTACGTTGCACTTTGTTTAAGAAACATTTCTTCTACATAGTTAAAAAATATTTGAAGCGCGCTTAAGCCTTGCCTTTAGGAGCGGCACGCAATAGCATTCAAACATCCCTGACATCTTCTCACGCTTCCCGGAAACTGCAGCTTATGTAACCGTAATGTTTACCGGGAAGCAACTGGCGGTGAACGCTATGCACGAAGGCGAGCTTCCTGGTGGAAACGCGGCCTCTTGCGTGGAGAGCGATGCGGGGCTTACGATGGGTGGATGGATGGATGCTATGAGCATCCTCTTCGGATAGGTATGGCGGGTCGCGCCAACAAGCTCTTGTTATGATATTCTCTACTGTCCTACTTAAGTTAAAAGCACCCACGAACCATTCCCATAAGCTTACTTTGTGACCCTTTTGTGAGCTGTGTTTTTGTACGCCTCCGTTTCTCGTTTCCCTACTTCCACCAATATCCAATAACCTCTTACTAATCTCTATTGTGCACATGCTTACCTTCCCCCGGCTCTCGCTGAACCCAAGGGCTTCAGGGAGGCCGAAGGTGCCTAAATCGACCGCTTCTTCTTCTTCCTTGCATCTCGCTTTTAAGTGCATGTTCTATGGAATCATAATCTCGCTTCGAAAAGTAATCAGCTTCCCTTTGAATTATCATAAATTGTTTCTTTCTTAATGTACTTTTTTCCTCTAAGGTAGTTACTCATAGCAACGATGCGGTAGAGGCGAGTGCAAGGTGGAGGTGTTGCAAGGAACCGGGCGCGCCGCTTTATGGCATTGGAGAGGTGGGCGCGCCGGCGCGCGCAAATTTTGGAGGCCAATACTGCACTGTGAATGGTGGAAACACTGGAAAAGGGGTTTATTATGTTTTCTCGTATATTGACACGTGCGCTTGTTTACCTTTCTCGGGTGAGCGCTTTTCAGCGTCTAACACATGTTGTCGCTCAGCGCGGGACGTGCGTGCATGCATCGGAAGTTTCTAGAATGTTATCGATGGTTCTACCGCTGTCTGTTGTCACCTATGAATGTGTAATCTGATGGTATGTGTGCGTGACGCGAAGGATGTAGAACTTTGTGGAGGACAAGCGGGCACCAGCGATTTCTCTGGAACTTTCAATGACTCGTGTACGAAAGCAGATGCGCTTCACCAGCAGATCAAATTTTTGGCGATCGCCGACTTTATTCGCCGCTATCGTTGTTATTTAAGTGTAGCCTGCTTTTGAGGGCATAAGTTCGCCCAATAAAACTTTCAGTTTTATTAGGCGAACAGAAAAATCACAATTTTGCTGCCTTCTTTACTGTCACTACTGCGTGACATCTGGCGGAGGGGCTTTACGTTGATGCACCGAACGCCCCAGGAAAGCCGCGATCCAAGCCTGAAACCCGAAGACAACACCAACGTCACCGAAGACCACCGAGCTAGCCGAAGACTGCAAGGATGGCCTCCGGAGCACGGAATTCTGCCTGATACGATACCACAATGGCAGACACAGCGTCCCCCATCATGCTTCAATAACCCAGGGAGCCCCTACCTTCCGTGGAGCTTCGTCGGAGGATCTGGAAGCCTGGCTCGAAACCTTCGAAAGGATCTCAACCGTCAACAACTGGACCTTTAAGGATAAGCTACGCCATGTGTACTTCTCCTTGGAAGATGCCGCGAGGACTTGGTTCGAGAACAGGCAGTCACCCTAACAACGTGGCACCTGTTCCGCAGTAACTTACTGTGAACCTTCACCAGTATTGCCCTAAAAGTAAGGGATGAAGTTCTGCTGGAAACTCGAGGGCAAATAACCAATGAGACCCTCGCCATCTTCACGGAAGAGATGATCCGTCTTTTCTGGCATGCCGACCCTAAAATATCCAAGAAGTCCACTTCTTTATGCGAGGTGTAAAGCGAGAACTTTTCGCCGGACTGATCCGAAACCCACCGAAGACTGTAGCTGAGTCCTTTTTGAAATATAAAACTATGCCCAGGAATGGGCATAGAAATCTTTTGTAATTGATTGCAGAAGTATAGGCTAGATTCATGTAATCATCCTAGTGTGAGTCGGCAATTAACCAGAAGTGAAGCACACAAACAAAAAAAAACCATTTTCGCTCGAACTACAAGCAACAACAATCTAAGCATTGAAAACTCGTTGTAGGCATACCAAATTATTCTTAGTACTTCTACACCACCAGACTATAATTCTAAATATTGTAACCACGAAGCAAAATTCAGCACGTGTTGACCTGGTGCTACACTGCTTCAGCTTTCACCCATGTTCAATGGAGTGATTACCTCAGCTGCAGTTACAGATGGCGGTCTCGCATCGTTCTGTGAAAAGGCATTGTCCAGTTTATTTCTTTTTTGGCCCCCTCTTTGTGAGCGCTGCATGTGCCGAAAGATGAGTGCCTGGCAACTTGCTGCGTTTACAATTTTAGGGGTGCAAGTTGTATACGCCGTGCTTGTTAGTTCGCGCCCGTAGAGGGCGTGACGAAGGCAGTGGAAATGATGTATTGCATTTTCACAGGATGCGCTCTAGGCATAGGTAGCTCTGAAAGAAAGAAGTTTTGAGGAAGATAAAAATGATGAGATAGATATTTACAAAAATGGTAGAATAAAAAGCATGTAGCGCATACCTAGTCAAGCCAAGCAGGCCAGGTGACTATTTGCCACCAACCCGTTTCAACGGCGATGCCCATAAATCATCACCATAAAATGTAGTCGTCTTCGTCATCACTCTCTGGAGTGACGCAGAAGGGGACATACATGCCCATTGGAAGTGCCTACTCAGTGCAGCAGTAAAAGCGCTCCATAGCGATAAGTTTTTGATTTGATGTTTGCCCCATTTGGTTGCTACCAGTGTTAGGTTAAACGAGAAGTGTACATTTAATATTCTCATGTTTTTCAGCATCCCATGATCACAAGATGGGGGCATCACACGACGAAGCTGCAACTTCGCTTGGAAGCGGAGTGAACAGTTGCATTATTGAGCGGATTTTGGCTTCTTTATACCCCTCCTAAAAGTTCATGCATTCGTCAATAATGTGATGAACCATGCAGACGATGGCGTAAGCAAAAAGGAACCTCACGGCTCTAAATACCTTATGCATAACTCGTTTTTATGGCGGCGATATGTCATGTCGCTCCATTGATTCAATGCTTAACAGTCGACAGTCATCGTGAGATGGGTTTCTCAATATTTTTGTATTACCAATAGATGGGCTTGGTCTTGATGCTTCAGGGAGGTGACCTCAGTCCCAGTCGCCTTGAGCTCGAGCAGCATCGGTGGTACTTTTTGTGAAACTGGGTTGGAAAGAAATCATCAGGCCATGTTGGGCCACAGGCATGGGACATTGCGCTCGTGCCACCGATCCGTTACCCTGTTTCAAACTAGTAACTGCTTATATGCCACTCTGAGAAATTCTGTTTACCCCCCTTTGGATCGCTGCGTATGCGCAACCGGGCATTTACCACACCTAAATGCACCTCTATGATGGGAATTTAGGGAGCCAGGGTATGTGCCACTAGGCGGGGCCCACAAGAAAAGTATTAAAAGGGATGTGCCACTTGAATAAACTTGTTTGACGCCCTTAGGCGACATGGGCCTGGACTGACGCTTGTGATGACATGATTTATGCGATCTGTTTCTTTCTCTTGTTTCTGCCATCATCACCCCCCATTGCGACCATCTTTTTCCTTCCCTTCCTCTTCTCTTGCGGCGAGTAGCAGGGAAGATGGTGCACTTTCCGGCCGACCTCTCAGCCTTTTCTCGTCAATAAACTTCTGTTTAACGCCAATTCGGGCTGCGGATTATGTGTCTGGGTGCACGCACGCATCACTCATGACGGGTTTTGGCGGCTCCAATGCTGTGGGCTGAGGCACTGCTTGGCCGCTCATCGTAGTAATGTCGAAACTTATCTTTAGGTAGGTTCTGACTGATTCTTCACTGAGCGAAAATTTGAGATTGAAATTTTTATAGAAAACAGGGGATGGAAAATTGAAGAAGGGCGTCATGATTTATGGCGCTTTTATTTGTCCGGAAATATTGTTATATATAAGCAGTGGAATAGGGTACCTGTCATAAGTACAAGTCTTGAGGGTAAGTTCTTTTGCAACGGGAAAGTCCCTGCAGTTTAGCTAAAAAGTAAAAAGGGAAGGTGCGTTTAGGAAACCTTGCAACAGGCTACTGGGTCCAGCGTGCAGTGCGATCGTGCAACCAAGAACACCTATTTGGGATATATGTTTTTAGGAGCAGAGGTATCAACCTTAACTCAACAGACATTGCGCTTACCTTTTTTTTATTGTGCAGGCATTTTTGTTCCATATATACCTATGTACATACTAAATGGCTAAACGAAGAAAACGTTGAATGCAGGCAAGAATACAAGAAGCAGTGCTTCAGGAACACCTGCACGTTGATTTTTAGAATACAAGGAGAAGATAAAATATTGTAGCTCATTAAAATAATAAACAATACATTGAAATTGCTTTGTAAACGTTGCTGAAGCTTCGAATAATTAAAACTTAACATTAAAGAATATTTATTCTACAAAGTGATAACGTTGGTACATAACTGTTGAGGACGCTGTAAAAAATTACTGAAACACACTGAAAATGAAGAAAAATTGCGTTGAGAAACGCAACATTTTGAATCGTAGGTAGACAGTCAGATAGCTCAACTTGTTGATATTATTTGAGCATAGCTCACTCGAAATTCTGTAAAAATATAGCACTGTGCTTATGAACGAGCGCCGACGGCCTGCACATTTAGCAGTGTCACTGTATGGCTCCTAGATTCACATTTTTTGTGAGTCACCTTGTTTATCACTTTTAACATGCCGTGCACCTAGCATAGTTCAGGCAACAATTATCTGTCTCCACAGCTTTAAAAGTTATAATAGGGGACGTCAACAGGAACCAGAAAAAATACCATTTGATGACCTTCGGCAGTTCAATGTAAAGATGTTCGTTAAAACTGTTTTTTTTCAGCCTGTATACCCTCCTATATACCCTTCAAGAAAAGAACACACTGATATTTTCTTATGATTCTTCGTGACATCTTTCACATATTAGTTATAAAGAGCACAGGTGACACTGTTATCGTCAACAGAGTTTCTCCGAAGCCTTCGACATTCTTTGCTCTTCCCCCGATCATGCAAAACCATTCTTTACTGCAACCGATGGGCGTGAACGGGTAAGCCGACACGCAGATATGTCAACGATGTCATGGACAAGCCTTAGCGCTACTCAGTGACCCAACGTCCCCGTCTCATACACGTAATATTAGCAGAAAATGCTGCTCTGGCTATGTCGTTGTTGTTGTTGTTGTCCTTAGTGGCCGTGGCACATGTCGGTGCTATCATCCTCCTCTTTCTTTAAGCTTCGAATCTTGCGAATCAGATCAATATTCATTTACATTTCTGAGGAACACATTGAGAGATATTTTCAACCTTTCTAGTAACTTGTAGCATGCAAGCAACGTTCTCATGACTCCAGGGGCCGAATTCACGGACATTTTTGTTCATGCATGCTGCGTGCCGTCGGCTGGGAGCTTGCATCGAACTTGCATCGGTGGTTCTGCGTGCGAGAGTGCCGGTTCAAGGCAGCTATATAATCAAAATGGCGTTGTTGGTGGCTTTTATTATTGCCGTTTCGGAACTGCGGTCGCGGCAGAAAGTTCTGAAAATCGGATGGCCAAGGGCTCTTGCGTCCGAAAATTCATATGCTCTTATCACTGACTCTATGGGGTACGTGGCGGTGCCGCCAACCCGTCTGAGTTATCATGTCCGGAAAATCCGTCGTTGACTGTACACTGGCAACTCCTCTAGCCGACGACACGGCGTCAAAGACGGTTCATTACGATTCCTCTCTGTTACTTGAGCCAGCATTAGCGCGAGTGTCGTTCCCTTTCAATAAAATCGCAGCTCATTTTCCCTGAGAATGAGTTTTCCCTGAGTATAGTGAGACTTTTCAAAATCCCTTAGAAATCCCGGTTGGTAAACACACTGTTTATTGTACCCGATATCGGCGAATAAAGTAGCAAAGCAAATGTTTGGCCGGGGCATTGCCTGCCGGAAGGGTCGGCCCTCGAACAAGGTCGGTACCACGTCTGGCCACTGCCTCAGCTTCTTCATGAGTATTTCAAACTCGACAAGCAGGTGCAAATCGTAGTTGTATCTGTCTAGCGTGAAGTGTTCCGAAAACTAAACAAAGGCATCAGCTGAGCGCCAGTCCTTCCTGCCCTCATTCATCTGTCAAGATTTGCACTTGGCCGACTCCTTGGCGAACCTGAATTACGATACGGAGCATTCCTTGATCAGTTCGCTCTGGCATCCTACAGCACTATATAAGCACTGCGATGGCATTGTTTCCACCGCTCGACGGTGAACAATTCCAGTGGCAAGCGGAACAAAGCAAAAGTTTCCCGCATGCGCGCGCAGTTGAAACAGAGATTCTTCTCCAGATTATACATGCTCGCTTGGCAAGCATGAAGCCAATGACACCATGGCTCGTGAACGTGCCAGTGTTGCTCGACTGCTACTCCCTTCGAGTGAAATATAAAAAAAAATTCAATTACAAGAAACAAACTGGCTCAAATGCACTAAACTATTTGCCAACGTGTTCTTGAACGCACAATGTTTACTCACACACAAATTACACACAACCATACAAATTATGATCACAAACTGGGTGTCATGCCCCCTTTAAGTTTACCTTAAACGGTTGTCTTTTACCTGCACCTAATGTTGAGTCCACAGAGGTTTTGTTTACGTTTTCTTAACAACACAGCCTTTAGTGCAATAGGAAAGCACATGGTCTCTCCTCGAAGAGTCAGAGCCACGCAACACTGCCGACCGGACAACAAAGTGCTCGGTGGCCAGTCGTCATCATCATCATCAGCCTGGTTACGCCTACTGCAGGGCAAAGGCCTCTCGCATACTTCTTTAACTATCCCGGTCATGTAGTAATTGTTGCCATATTGTCCCTGCAAGCTTCTTAATCTCATCCGCCCACCTAACTTTCTGCCGCCCCCTGCTACGCGTCCCTTCCCTTGGAATCCAGTCCGTAACCCTTAATGACCATCGGTTATCTTCCCCTCCTCATTACATGTCCTGTCCATGCCCATTTTATTTCTTGATTTAAACTAAGATGTCATTAACTTGCGTTTGTTCTCTCACCCAATCTGCTCTTTTCTTAGCCCTTAACGTTACACCGATCATTCTTTCCATAACTCGTTGCGTCGTTCTCAATTTAAGTAGAATCCTTTTCGTAAGCCTCCTGGTTTCTGCGCCGCACGTTAGTACTAGTAAGACACAGCTGTCACACACTTTTCTCTTGAGGGATAATGGCAACCTGCTGTTCATGATTTGAGAATGCCTGCAAACGCACCCCAGCCCATTCATCTGATTATTTGAGTCTCATGATGCGGATCCGTGGTCACTACGACCATGGCCACAGTGCCATAGGCCATAGGATCCGCGGCCAGTCTTAGCTCTCGTCACAACGCGGACCAAAATTATGACTGTAGATGGCGCAGAAAGCACACTTTCCATCAAAAGAACATGTAGCTTTTCATTTTAGGCAGTGTTTCCGTTCGCTACTAGTTTCCTGGCTTTTGTGGCACAGCGATAAACATTAGGCTTTTAGGCAGGAATTCTTTGAATGTCCTGGCTGAGTAGTGTTCATGGTATTACCGAAAATGGGTAAATGTTATGCGAGATAAGAGAGTTAGATAAATTGATATATAGGGTTCTTATTCCTGAATTAAGGCACACTCATCTAGCGCAAGAAAGACCGTAAGGAACACAGAACACGACGTTGAAAACCGTAATAAGCACAAAATAGCCTGGCGTATAGAAGACCAGGTTAGTTGCCTGCGCAAAGCGGCGTTTTCTGAAGACAAGATAGCGCCTGCAGCCTAGAGCCTCTTTCATGTGGTCAAGCAGCACTGAATGCTGATCTGGGGACATCATTGGGTGCTGTATATCATGACAACTGGTATTTCACATGCCGGTACCATACAGGCACAACATGTCACATCGCCTCAAGAAGGCTGTTGGGAAGAGTGGCCTACTGGTTTTCTTCGCGGCGTAACAGAAACAGTCAATATACCATATTCTCAATGATGAACATGCTGAAGGTTGTGTGAAAAAGGTCGCCATGCGCTTTGTTGACTGTTGTGTGGCTATGGTTTATGTGATTTCACTGTTGTAGGACAAGTTATATATATCGTTATAATACCCTTTGTTTAAATTATATCTTGAGCTTAAGCAGCTGGTGGCCAACTGTCCGACCGTTACCGTAGGTGGCTGCGTTCCCCACTGTTTCACAGCCATCGTTTGTTTAGATGGCTCCAGAGGCAGGCTGTGCGCTTTGCACAGAAGCAGGCGAGTGATAGGTTTGTGCGTACATACTCCGTCGCCACACAAAGCTCCTGTTTGGAAAAAAACCGTGTATATAAAGGTTCAGATAGCTCATGTGTTAAAAGGGGAAAGGAGGGAAAAAACGTTGATGTTGCTTCTTCGCCTCAAAGGTTTGCGTATCCGATAATTTCTATGTTCCAGGGAATTGAAGCTCATGTTTAGGTTTAGCGTAGTAACCTGTGTGCTTCTTGATCTCTCCCCACTTCAATATTGCGGTAGGTAAATAAGTCTGAAGTCCTGATAAAGCATTATCGCCATCTGTTCGTGACGCTATGCCGCTGTATCGACATAATTGGCCTCAAAGTCGGATAAAAATGCACACGAATAACTCTGACGGTGGTGTAGATTACAGCTGTATGTTGGTTCAATCAGTTCGGGAATGATCGTTAATAAATGCATTCGCATCAAATTTATTCTTTCGGTCTTGAAACAAGGTTGTGGCTTTTGTAAATGGACTATTTGGATCGCATTACGAATGAAATGGTCAGTGAATACGTGCATTCGCGGAAAGAATGTTTTCATGCATGTAGAAAAATAAAATGGCCTGAGACCTTACGAAGAGAAAGTTGAATAAATAAAAACAAATGAATGCCTGATATCAGCTTTCTGAAGAATAAACAAAGCCCGCTATGTAGAACCTTTCATTGTCTCGGTAAATCAACTACGGGGGCTCCAAAGTTCTCTCTAGTAATTTTAAAAGAACGTCTGAGGGCTGTCTGACGTACGTATCCTTTAAGGTCACGTTAACACCATGATTTATTTCAATTGAAAAACATAATAAAACAGATAGAGACTCGCCGCGAATGGGCTACCAAAATGTTCGATGATAATGAACAAGTATAATGCAAAAATGCGCCGTGCGACTGACGGAGCCGTCAAGTTGACTCCAGGCTGCAGCGAGAAGGAACTTTGGTCTAGAATATATTGTACGAACCTTTATAGCAGGCTAATCACTGTGCTGTTGTTATTTGCTGCAAATGAAACGCTCACTTACTAGCTATCGTTCCCTCCACCGGTAACAAAGTTCTCCGATACTTATGGGCCAAGGAGCGTAGTTCAGAAGTGATAACCGGGTTTGTGAAAATGGTAACGCGAGCACGCACGCAGTAACTACCGTCAAACATGAGGTTAACTAGAGCTCCTGATGTTAATTTGGTTAGCGTTCGAAACAAGTAATAACTAACACAGAATAATAGAAGTGAGAAGTCGATGACATTATTTATGCGAGTGAAATATGAAATGCCAGTGCTATCTCTTCAGTATTCAGGCTGTGTTTTTTCTTTGCATGTTTTTGTTAGTTTTCTACAAGTGAGGTGCTGTGCGAAGTGAGTGTGCGCGCAGCTGTTCATTAAAGGCGTGGCTCGGTAAGGTGAAGATGTTCTGCTATCTAATATAGTTTTAAAACTTGTGGCCTGGCATACGCCTAAATATAAGTATTACAAGAGGTACCCATTTCCTGACCTCAGGCTTATTTAAATTTCTCCTCGGTCTGTTCATAACAAGTTGAAAGGGCAGCTTGTAGCTTGTGAGTAATTCTTGCAAAGAAAATCGAAACGATATTTATCATCTGGGTAATGCGAAGTCTAACATTTGTTCAGCTTGACTTGCATGCCCTGCAGAATACTTGATACGCCTGCTGTTGATCATGGCCGCATGCACTATGCAGCATATTCTAATAGAACTATGGTTACTCGCTGACACTTTCCACGCATGGCCGCCCTGAAGATATGAGAAGAAATGCGCAATACTTGCAAAACGTACTTGCACACAACTAACAGCAGCAACCGTGAACGAAGGCAATACGTTGGAATGGACATCTGCGCAGGGGAAAAAGTGAACTTGATGAGATTGTTGATCATTGTTCCCTCCTTTTCTTTCATGAGAACGTATCAGCCCTACTGTTTTTTCAAACCTATTCCACGTGGTTCAATCCCTGCTCGTTTGCATTTAAACATTCACCATATGCGTCCATGCCAGCCGGCCATTACCTTCTCAAGCATTCGCTAATAAAGTGCATCAACATATGTGTCTCCGGAAGATTTCCACCCATGCGTCGGGTTCTGGCAGTGTTGGAGTATACAGTGCTTTCTGTTTCCACTTCGGCTATGAAAGCTTAAGCAGAAAACATAAAAGAAAACTGAAAACAGAAAAGAAGCTTCTGTGAGATCTGCGCACTGTAGACATATGTAGAAAGACTCGTCTCAAGGAAAAAAGCACGGATTATAGGGTAAATTACAAAACTGCAACCTTACTAGACTGCCAAAAAGGCCGTTTGCCAGCATACAAGCAAATATAACACACTGTCATGCAAAATCCCACCTCGAAAGCGAAAACAAGACTTTCATTACCCATATTGTATCGACCTTGGTTCAAGAACACTCAGATTTCTTCACTTCTGATAATTTGCTATAATTTGTTTGGCAGACTGTGAACCACACGTTAAAATTCGACTGTTGCGAATAGTCTTAGTAGCTTTGAGTATTCAATAATATTGTATACTTCCTTATCGTATTCGAATACGAACTTTTTACTGGGTAGCTAAAATAGCCCTGTGCCAGCTAAACAGCTATATAGCCCTGTGCCCGCTAAACTATCAGGGCCTTAGAAGAAAAGGAATTGAAATTTGAAATTTACGAGGGCTTCTCCTAGTTAACCTTTAGACTTGCCTTATGGGGATGAAAATTATGGCGTTGGTGTCAACGTTGATGATATTTATGTTGGAGTTAAAAAACTGTTAGAAGAGACTGGCGTCAGGCACCCATAACCCTCTGCAAGCCAACCTCCCCAGTAGCAGGACAGCAGAAGTAATGCTTTTGCATTCGCTTACTTTTGAACGCTTTCGGCTGACGCAACGCGCGGGGCGCCGCCCGTGCCATCGTGTCGTTTCTATGGAGCGAGCTGCTATGGAAAAACGGTGTATTCTCAGCGTTCGCAGGCACCGGCCCATCCCCCGCAGGGGCGTCTGCGTGAGCAGGCGTTTGGTGAGTTGCGACACCACGTACCCGAGCACACGAGCAGTGGACCCTTCCGCGCCTTAACGTGCGCGGCTTAGCCGTGTCCGAGGAAAAGGGGATCCGGGGGAGGGGGGTTAAGCTGATGCTGAGTGTCTGGATATTTGAGGCCGGTCTTCAGATGCAACACACCCTTTTGGCTTAGGCTTCACGTAGACGGCACTCCCGGACTGCCCCATCGGGGAGAAATCAGTAGTTGCCGTTTCCTAGCCTCCTCTCGAATCTTCGTTTTCCACTCTCGTTTTCAATCTTTTCCGTCTTCTCCTCTCTCCTGTATTACTTCCTATCTTCTGTACAGCGAAGGTTAACCCTGTGTGAGTAGCTAGCTTAGGTTATGTCATATTCGATTATAATGGTAACGCAGAGCTGGCGTTTACAGGACCTGTTTTACAGCTCCGGCAGCGTCCCCTTGTATGGCTCCAATATGGGTAGCAGGCGTTAGTGCCGGAAAATATACACTCAAAAATGGCTCATAATTTCCCCCCACTACCTGATCGCTCAGTGAAGGCTGCACGTACTGATGAAACCTTCCGGTTTGTTGCTCGCCAAAAAGAAACATTCCCGCGATTCCATGTAAGTCATTCCCAGAAACTAGAAAAGACAGTACGAATGATCTCACCTTTCGTACAGTTGCAATGTCTCTGACGGAAATTGTTTGTGCAGGCAACAACGTATAGAAGATTCTGAGCGGAGATCTCATTCTGGTACTGCGTAATCAGAAAAAAAACATGAAAATCTGCCTAAGCTAGTGTGATTCAGGGACATCCTGATGACAGGTGCCCTGCAGTGCACGATGAACACTATTCGAAGTTCCGTTTCAGATGATGATCTTATGGAATTGACAGATGCCGAACTTATGGAGGGTTGGAATGATCAGAATGTTATCAATGTAAAAAGAACTAAAATGAGGCGTCACGGATAAGAGATCAATACCAAGAACCTAATACGTTCGGCTCAAGCATCTTACCTGACGCTATCGAAGCAGGGTATGTGGAGATCCCAGTAAGACCATATAATTCGAATTCTCTGCGATGCCTTAGGTGCCAGCACTTCGGCCACAGTTCACATAACTGCCGATGCCGTTAGACTTGTGTGAATTGCAGTGCTAACGTACATCCTTTCTGTACTGTCAAAACTATCTGCACTGTGTTAACTGCAATGGGGAGCACGCCCTACACTCGTGGTCCTCCCCACCATGGAAAAAAAGGAAAATAAATTGTAACAATCAAGGTAAAAGAGAATGTATTATTCAAGGAGGCACGTAGGCGGGTATCGTACCTGCTCAAGAACAGCTTTGCCGATGTGGCGCGTCAGGGGGCAGCGACACAACGGCTTCTGGTGGCTGTGCTGGTGGCTTCAAAGATCTCGTCCGACGTGTCGAGGCCATCACGTCAAACACACCGCCTCGCAAGAGGCGATGGGCGCAGCAACCAGTCAGACGACACCACCAGCGCCTAAGGAGCGGCGATGTTCTCGCGATTGCTCCAAAAAAAGAAAAAAAAATACCGCATCAGAGGGCCTGGCAAGGACTGTCTAAGCTGATTTACATTCCCTAACGACACAACACCAAGTTCTTTTTCAATATGGACACGGAAATATTTCAATGGAACGTAAGGAATCTTCTCCATAACTTTGATGAAGCTAGATAGCTTTTTTGTAATTTTAGTCCAAAGGCGCTTTGTTTTCAGGAAATGCATCTCATGTCATCAAACAAACCCTCTGAGGCATTACGCCATTTTTCGCAAAGACCGCCATAATGCTACGGCCTCGTCTGGAGGCGTAGCAATTGTAGATAAGTCTGCTGATTGCCAGCATTATTCTCTCCAGGGACCCCTCTATGCTGTGTCTCTGCGAGCAGTTCTCTTCAATAGGTTGATAACTACCTGTAGAATTTATATACGCCCTGATTATCAATTACCGAAAACAGAATTTTAAAGGCTCATTGACCAGCTTTTTCAACCATACGTGATGATCGGCGATTTTAATACCCATCACACCCTTTGGGGAGACTCCCGGAGCGACAGGAGAGGGCGGCTAATAGGAAACATCCTAGTAAACTACGGTGCATGCCTCTTGTATAACGAGGGGCCAATCTATTATTGTCCTTATCATAATTCGTGTTCATCAGGAGATCTGTCGATTAGCTCTGCTTACCTTTTCTTTGACTTAGAATGGAATGTACTCAAAAGTCCATTGGGAAGTGACTCATTTCCAGTAACCATAAACTAAGACACCATGACTCTCCTCCACATGCCGCTTGGTGGAAGCCAGCCTTTTCCAATTGGGAACATAATAAAGAACCGACTTTTTCATCACGAGGTTTTATCAGCGAATTTAGTATAGGTGACGCAGTAGCGCATTTTACCGATTTTATAGTTGACGCAGCTGAGAGATGCATTCCGCAAATGACTGGAAGCTCAAACAAAAGGTGAGTGCTATGGTGGAATGAGGACTCCGACCAGGCGCGAAAAACAAAAAAAGCATGGGGCATACTGCGCAGCTCACTGGCTACAGAAAGTCTCGTTGAAATTGAACGTCACGTCACAAAGAAGCAGGACCCGGAGACAGGCTAGGGGAACAAGCTGGGAGAGGTTTCTTTCAAACGAATCTTCACACGCAAGAGGCGAAGGTTTAGAATATTCTCATAAAGCTAAAGGGGCAGCAAATTCTTCCGTTGTCCTTGGTCGATAACCTAGGGAATACCTTGAAAGACGAAGTCGACGCCCTTCGAGCGCGTATGAAACTTCATATACTGCAAAAGAAGCAAGTAGCAGAACTTAAATTACTGGACTGTAAAAGCCGACCGTATGAGCCGTACAACCGTCCTTTTAATATTGCAGATCTGAGGCTCTTTGAGCGTACGTAGGACCTCTGCACCGGGAGCTGACAGAATCATGTATGACATGATTTAATATCTGCACGCCGACACACAGATGACGCTTCTGGCACATTAGAAATCTACTTGGGCAGCTGGATACTTTCCACACGCATGAAAAGAAGCTATTGTAGTCTCGATATTTAAAGAGGGTAAATATGCATCCGACCGTATCAAGTTATCGCCAAATAGCACTCACAAGCTGCTTGTGCCCGCCCTCGGAAAAACATATAAATCGTCATCTTTTACTTTTTCGTGAACTGAACAAAATGTTTGACCCTTATCAGTGCGGTTTCAGAGAGGGTCTGTCGACTGCCGACCATCTCGTACTACCATACTGCCGTACTAGACGGTCGTACTACCTATCGCACGACCACCTCAACTACCGACCCACCCTTAGGATCATTTTCAATCACCAACTCACCCAGCTTGCAGTGTTAATTCAGAAATAACCATGGGAGAGGAACCCGGTCACCACCTGACGCGTTTCTTAGCGTTCGCACGCACCGGCATGCCATGCATTTTTGAGGCCACGCGCAGGCTTTGGGACGGTGGTGCTAGATTAGGTGGAAGAGAGGTAGCACCGATTTTTGTTTTGAAGCGCGAAAGAGAAATCCCACCGCAGTGCACGCTGCATGCATTACTTGTTTCGATGGTGGCAATACGTTGTGTCGCTGTACTGATCCAATGCTAAACGCATTACCATTAACAGTCATCCTGAGATGGGTTTCGCCTACTTCTTTTCGTCATTGTTGAGCGGCACATTGGCGGTGGCACATTGGCGGTGGCACATACCTAGTTAGCGAAGTAGGCGTCAAGGACGTTGATTGAAGAGCTTCACACACCTACTGGAACATCCACTGGGGATCAAGTATCCGTCAAAGAGGTTCATCGAAGATCAGTGCACACCGAGTGGCACATACCCAGAGCTCCAAGTCGGCGTCAAAGTGTTTAATTCAACAGCGGTCCCCTCCCATCCCCTCATATACAGTGACCCACGTCGGTGTGGAAGAGGTTCGTTGAAGAGTGACACATATATACATATTACTCATACTCAGTGAGTCAAGTTGGTGTCACGGTTGGTTTGGAACCCTTTTCTCTCAGCACAGCAGTCAGCTTCTCTTACCATTCGGCCACGAACTACGCAAGACCTAGACGGCGGGAAAATGCTAGATACAAGCGTACATGCATAGAAACATAGATAGATAGTTAGTCCCCGGAAAGTCCGCGATGTGCCCCTAAGAATGCGAATCCATTAAAACGCGAGAAGGAAGTGTCACTTGACATATACCCGACCAGCCGTGGTTGATTTGTGGCTTTGGTGTTACAATGATAAGCAGGAAGTCGGGAGATCAAACTTCGCCACGACGGCCCCATTTCAATCTATGTGCAATGCAAAAGTGCCTGTGTACCATGCGTTACGTGCATGTTATACAATCGCAGGTGTGAAAATAATTCCGAAGTCTCCCAATACGGTGCGCCTGATAATCAGATCGTGGTTTTTCATGTGAACTCTCAGAATTTCATTTTAAGTTTAATGATCTAAACCTAGGGGCACAACCTGGTGACCCAAGTTGGCGATAGACCCACTAGTCGATGACAGACGGACATGAAGGGAGACATACAGCAAACTGGGTTAGGTTTCCAAAGAATGCAAGTCATATTAAAAATATAACGTATAAGCCTGTGGGAAATTGACTCCTCCAGCATGTTAGGCAAGCCGTAATTAGTAGCATCCTTGAGCGGGCAGAGAATGGTATTGAAGAGAGTAAACCGGAAAGTGAGGGACGAGCATTAAAAATATGGAATGACCTATCCAATTCACTTTAATGTCATCTTTGAATGTATTCAAACATGAGCTAAGCTGTTTTATTTCTTTTTGTAAATAGTTTCATGTCCTATATCATGTTCTCTGTATAATTATGCTTCTTGATATTTGTGCGTTTTTGTTTGTTTTCTCCTACCAATGTGTTGCATTACGCGGATTCATTTGTTTTCCTTGTACTTTTTTTGCTGCTTTAACCCACGTTTTGTACATATCTTTTTTTCTAGAGCCGAGGGTCCCGTTGCAGTCATTGACTTTGGGACCCTTGTCTGCATACTCTTTGTAATTTACTCATTGTTTTTCGAATGAAGAATTAACTGATACTGAGTGGAAACTGAGAACCATCGTGACGAGGGCATCACTCAAAGCTATCGCGAACGAAGCAACGCCTTCTATTGCCAGGCCACCTAGCAGGGCCTCTTTCCCAAGAGTCAACGAACCGGCGGGCCTTGAAGGACATTACGGGCAGTGCCAGAGTTTAGTTTGCTTGCCGGAGTAAGCTGCCTGACCTGAGGCTGGCTCACAATCTCTTTTTCTTTCTCAGTGCTCTTGATTAAATAAACCTGCATGCGGCTACCAGATTTTTCAATGCAATATTTTGTTTATGGTAGCCTTCAGGGGCTTCTGCGGCACGATCCACCTGCACCAGATCTCAAGCATGATCTTCGACACTTTTGACAGACTCCGCAAACCCACGAGAGGGCTAAAAGTGACTGTTTGCATATGACTTGCTGATGGCCCTTTTTTGACGAGTATTACTGTGTGCTTTTTTGAACGGAGCTTTTTACCTCTACCGTGGGCGGACGGCTGTCTGGTCGAGTAAATTGGACCGATCACTGAGAAAATTTAATCGGAGACGGTGACTTTGCGGTTTGATTCTGACACTGTCGCACAAGGTGTCTTCCCAGAATGGCATTAAAGCGGTTTGTAGTGCGTACCCATCATAGAGGCAGTGCATTGTGACCGCACTCACACACGCCTCCAAGCATTTGCCCAAAAAAGCTGTCCAATCAGTTTCCCTAGCAGCATATGTGAGCATGTTGGCCGGAAGGCTATCGCTAGGCTTCTGGCACCATCCTCCGCAGGTTTCTGGCCAAATTTTGTGACTAGCCTTCATAATTTTCAGATCACGTCTGGTTCCTTTCTTTCCTCAATGATGAAGAAACCCAAGTTAGATGACGAAGACGCTCTTTGAAGATCCCGCGATGGGTCTTCACTCGCCTTCGCCGGTTCGCACTGGGGCGACGTGGTCCCACCGCTACAGGAGGAGACCCGCAGCGTTGACCGGTCACTGCTTGCTGTACAGCCTGGCCATCCTTACACTGGGATCAGTGGCCTGCCTCGCCTTCATGTTAATGCGCCACAACGACAAGGTGTACGCTACCGTGTGGAGCTTTACGGCTGAGCTGCTCGGGCAAATTTTCCGCGAAGACTGACCATGTTGAGTAGTTATTGCGAGACAGCGAAGTGGCGGCCCCGGCAACGCTAACCATTGTATGGCGAAGTGTGAACAAACGGCATGAAATAAGGCAAAGACTGGAGGAAGACGCACCAAGGACTTTCCAGCAAACTACGCATACTTCAGTATGTTGCCACTGAGGTCCGCAGAACCGGCCGACACCGACACACTTCTGCATTTTATGCCGTTTACTCGGCTCGATGTATGCTTCGATTATTTAAAGGACGACAGTTGTTTAATAAAAAAAATTGGCTGAAGGCTTAGCTTGGTTAAGCCTTGGATCGGCTGTTGGTGTGGACATGGTTGCCCTTTGTTAAACTTATGGCTATACATCATCCGACATAGCGCAAGGCAGCTCGCCGACCACTGCGAGGAGCCGAGCTGTAGACTCATTTATCCTCCAAGCGTGATGTCACACTAGCGAGCGCCCTCTCTCGGTAGCGCCGCAGCAGCGGCGCGCAAGGCTTCGCCTCCGCCATCGATGCCCCAAGCTGAGGCCCCGTCTCCCGGTCTGGCGTGACGTCAGACCAGCGAGAGCCCTCTCTCAGTAGCGCTGCAGCAGCGGCGCACAAGGCTTCGCCTCCACCATCGATGCCGCGAGCTGGGGCCCCGTCTGTCGGTCTGGCGTGACGTCGCATGGTCACGCGACGCGCAGCTGTGTAAGGAGGCGCCAGGACCACTGATGGGCCGAAAGATGAAAGTAGTATTGCTTTCGCAATAAAAAAGGAGTATATGAGTTCAGGTAGTTTGTGGCTCGGGGAAGAGGTTCTGCCAGTGAGTAGTTGATTTGAGAACGCTGGTAACGGGGGTGATAATGAAGCTCGCCGACGAATAGTCATGAAAAAAAAAAACAAGTATCGGCCGTTTCCTTAACACCGTGTATGAAAGTTCTGGCACTCAGTTCGGATAAAAACCCGCCGTGGTTGCTCAGAGGTTATGGTGTTGGGCTGCCGAGCATGAGGTCGCGGGATCGAATACCGGCCGCGGCGACCGCATTTCGATGGGAGCGAAATGCGAAAACACCCGTGCACTTAGATTTAGGTGCACGTTAAAGGACCCCAGTTGGCTGAAATTTCCGGAGTCCTCCACTACGGCGTGCCTCATGATCAGAAAGTTGTTTTGGCACGTAAAACCCCATAATTTAGTTCGGGTATAAGAAGCATGTTACTCCAAGTGACATGCTAATTGCCATAATCTTGAGAGACAACGTGACAACGGATAGGTTGGAATTTCGCTTCTCCGTGCAGTTTCTAACACTGAGCAAAAACGAGCGGTCATTGGAATGGACGTCCTAGGCTAATTTCCTGCTATGCTATGCGCTAATTTTAATGATAAAGAAAGACAAGTGGGAGCAGAGCGCAATGACAACGTTAACGCGCAACTTCCATGTTATGTTTTCACGCGATAGCGTTAAGGAGCTCGTGTCGCAGAAAAGCCGGTGTCGTCGGCGTCGGTGTCGGGTGTCGGCGTCGGTGTCCGCGGCGTTGACCGTGAGCGATAAATCACGGCAGGCACTTCATAAATAAAAACCAACTTCCAAGATGGGCTGGGTGGGAATCGAACCAGGGTCTCCGGAGTGTGAGACGGAGACGCTACCACTCAGCCACGAGTTCGATGCTTGAAAGCGGTATAAACGCGCTTCTAGTGAACGCGGTGTTGCCTTAAAAACGTGCCGTAGAAAGTTATACTGCGGCGTATATCGGTGATTATGAGCATGCAACTTACAGAAGTCGCATTTACACGAGTAGCGAAGTACGTTTCCGCAACATTTCTTCTGCGCTTACCGCACACGCAGAGCCATCTTGCGGCAAACACAGAAGACTCCCTCCTCTCAATGTACGGCGCTGCCCCGACAGGTGGCGCGCCATGCGCGCATTGGGCCTTGCTGTGCGCGGACCGGTGCCAGGTGCGTTGCGGCTCCGACCACCTCTCCCCTGACGACGCTTCGCCGTGCTCTCACGCGGGTTGGAGAATCAAGCGCCGTTCCTTTCTTTAGATTACTATCTATCTATCTCTCTGCCCGTGCCGATCACGACGTTTGGCTGGCGTAGATCGTTTCCCCCTCGACACCGAGTTCCTTGGTTCGTTCCGTTTGCTCAGGCGCACGTTTCGTTGCCGCGCCGAACGCTGCGTTGCTCGACGCTCTCCGTGTGATAGGTGGGCGCAAAGTTCGATGCGGGGAGCCTCGTAAGTGATCCCTGCGCCGTAGCGCTTTGTCTTACACCCCTTGGCGGGTCGATGGGAACGCTGTCGCGTTCAACTCTTGAAGGCGAAGCTTAAGCGTCCTCCATTTTTATTTACACACATGTATTTCTGGTTTGTTTAAGCCTTCTTATTTTTTTGTTCTCTTTTCTTTCTCGGACTTCTTCTTTTCACTTTGGATTGGTTCTTCTTCTACTGCACACTCACTATTTAATGACACCTGATTTTGACTAATTTATTGGTAAACATATAATAATATAAAGAAATGGCAAGTTTTAATAATATTTCATGTAATATTTATCCCCTTTTCTCGTTTCACCACCCGCTTTTCGGGCAACCCGATTTTGTGGGCGTGTGTCAGTGTTCGAAATCATCATCAAGAAGACAATTGGGAAGCCCACAGCTAGCTTTGCCTGGTGATCGAGAAGCGAGGCAAGCAGGCCTGCTCTCAGCAAAGCCTTCAGCGGTCGTCCAGCACAGCAGAAGAGCACAGCGCCTCCGAGATGAGCGGAACACAGGTCTCGAGGGACAGCGCCAGCGGGGCGGACGTCGAGGACCACCGAGGAAGCATCTCGCCTCTGATCAATGTGGCTAGGGCTCGAGGTCAGAACTCACTAATCACCTTGTGGGTGCAATACGTTGCCTATCATATCAAAAGACGTTGATAATTTAACCTTAGCGCACTGGTTGAAGCGTTTAAGATACAAATTAAACAGCATCTGTGTGAGTCAATGACTAGTGCAGCTACAGGGAAAGGTACTGCATTTTTAAATCTACCAACGTTGCTATAGTTAACGGCCATACTGGTCCCATGGCGATGGCAGCAGTGGTGCAGGTGAAGTCGACGGTGTGAGTTCCACCTGCAAAATTGCACTGCATTTGCTCTGTATGCATCGGCGATGGGAAACAGCTCTAGAAAGACGTTGAAATTTAATATGTGCCTTCAACATGACGTCCTAGAAATTGGCCAGCGTAATTTGTTGGTGCATCTATAAAAAATACATTCTAGGTTGACAGTGCTGCACTAGCGCGAATTATTCTTGGCCAACTTCAGTCACTTTGTGTCCATCGGACCTCTTTGCGATGCAGTTCAATAGCTCTTTAATAAAATACTGCTTAAAGTTCTACTGCTGCGTTCTTAGGTTGTCACCGACTACAGGAGGGGCGTCAGGCAGCTAGCCTCAGCAATTATTACGTAAATGAAATCTGGGGTTTTACGTGCCGAAAACCCGACGCAATTATTATCCACGCTATAGTGGAGGGATGCATGTTAATTTCCATCCCACAGGTATCTCTGACATGCTGGCACACGAGCGTCATGGAATCGCGCCCCCATCGCAATAGGGTAGCTGCGGCTGTTATAGAGCCTACGACATCGCGCTAAGCAGTGATGCGTCATATCCGGTGAACCACCGCCGCTGGTCTAGCCTCGGCAAGCCATCCTACTCTAATGCCAACCGTCCCTCCTACAGCCCACCTACGGGACTCGCGGGCGTGGATTCTCGCGAAAGGCACCGGCCCACTATCGTTGAACTTCTGAATGCAAAATGTGGTTAGCGGTAGCTCTTAGTGAAGTGACGATTGGTCCACGTCACTGTCTCCGCGTCGCTCCCCACCAATCTACGTGCAACAGCGAGCGAGATGGCTAGATATTACCTCTTACCTATCGCCTGTTGAGAGCCCTTTTCCCACAAGCCTTCCTTTACACTTCTCAAGACAAAGCTTTCTTTGCCTCTTCTTGCCACTTTTGCGTAGACGGCTGTTTGGCGGAGTAAATTATAATCAAAGGCGGTGACCTGGTGGGTCGATCTGGATAGCAGTGCACGATGTGTGGCCGATCGTGAACGGAGTGCAACATCAGAGCACCCGTAAGCCCCATAAGATGAACCAATTAGGTTAACCAATAAGCGACCACAGCCGCCTGTCTCATAGCAGTGGTTGACAGGGCAGCTATCGCTTGACTAGGACTATAATGCACAGTTGGATTCTGCCCGATTTTCTTTACAGTGGTTCTAAATAATGTCATGCGAGGGTAACTTCTTGTTATGTTTTCTTTGCCATCAGGACACGAACGAGAACGTGACGAACACAATATTTGCAGATCCCAGGCCGAATATTCCCTCCCCCTCTCCCGTTCGGGCTTTGGCGACGTGGTTCTTCCGCAACCGCCGGAGACCCGCGAATCTGGCCGGCCACTGCGTGCTGTTCTGCCTGGCCATCGTGACGCTTGGATCGGTCGCCTGCCTCGTCTTGATGTTCTTGCACCACGACGGGAAGGAGTACGCGCTCGTGTGGAGCTTGATGGCCAAGCTGTTCAGGCGCATCTTCCGCGCAGACTAACCGCTTCGAGTAGTGTGTTGCGCGATACAGATGTGACGCCTACAACGACAACATTCTCTACCGAAGTTGGAACAAGCAGATCAGATGACACGACGAAGTGACGGACAACGCGCGTCGCACTTAATTGAGCACGTTCCCCCTTCGGTTTGCAGGAACCGACCTGCGTCGACACACTTCCTCGGTTTGTGCCGCTGACACGGCTCGATCTGTATGATTCGGTAATTTGGGCGAGGTTCGTTTAGAAATAAAATATTCTGTCAAATTAGGCGATGCGGGCTAGCGGCAGAGGCGGTACTAGAGAGTGACTGATTGGTAATGCTTCTGCTATGGTACAAACGCTGAAGGTGTTGTATAACGGGTATGACGAAAGTGGTAATAGAACTTGTGGGCGAACAGTTATGAAGAAAGAAAAGACCAATAAGTACTGGTTCCTTTCATTAGGCTTACTTTGAATATCTTGGCACTGAGTACGGCTTCGCCAAGCACTGTGCAGATGATGGCGCAAATGACGTGCTGGTGGTTTCGTTGAATAGATTGACTCTGCTTAACTTTGTTGCTCTAGATACACTCCCGACGACTGCAATGCTTGGCGCGTACTGCTAAGAAGTACCGAAAAGATTCGTCATTAGGTGATCAGCGCTTTTTGGTTCACCAGTGTCACCCGTACTATTTAGCAATTTCGTTACGTGTAACGAAAATAGACGGGAAACTGGAAAGTGCAGTTAGAACTGGCGAATACGGTAGCCAGCGCACATCAAGCAAGGCATGCCGTAGCAAAGCACGCATCATTTACATGTCAATATTGTAGTAATTATGAATATCTAGCACAGCATAAATATAAACGCTAAAATGACTAGTTGGCATGTCTGCTAGACCTAATTGCATGTAAATGGACCTTGCAATCACTCGACAGCTTGATCAAAACAATGTGTAAACCGAAAAACTGCATTTTCGAGCCTGTAGTAGGGGATAATTACAATTTCAGGCAAACCTTGAAACGTAGCCATAAAATCTAGCATGTTCTTGTTAGAGATTAAGTTAACGCTGGTTGCACATTTCGGTAGACTATAGTGAAAAGCGTAGCGAATTGCCAGTAAAACACTCAAAAAAAGAATAAGTGGCGTAGTTCATGTTACGTAACAAACTATTGTGCCTACTGAACTGCTACTCATGTATGCTTTGGCGCTGACACCTCGTTTTCAATGCCTCCAGGTGTCTGCTACAGTTTGCAAGTTATTTTGAGGCGATTTTAGTCGACTCAGATATACTCGTAATGACGAGCTTCTTGCGTAATTATAAAGCGAGCCGTAGCTCTACACAATAAACTTTAAGTGTCACCTTTTCCGATGCGCATTGGCAATCATTTCTTGACGTGAGGATTTCGCCGCAAGAAGTCTCTCTTGCGGCGAAGAAGTCTCTCTTGGGGCCAAGGAAAACATTGTCAGTAGAGAAGCCTGGGAGGCCTTGCTCCAGAGCGAGGCTGAAGACGACCAGCGTCGAGCAATCGGCCTGGCCGTTGAGGCCGTGAAGACTCACCGTCCTCAACGCGCGGGGACTGCTTCGTCCTCCTCCCCTACCTACGTGTAGGTTAAGAGGCGGGCACCCCAGCTCGGTGGAACAATAAAGTTTTCAATCAATCAATCTCTTTATTCCAAAAAGAAAAGAAACGTTTTAGTGCTTCCGCTTGGGTTGAATGATTACACCACATGCCTTATTCAAAATTTGGCAAGCTATTACTTTCTCAGGGGAAAGTGCTTTTGGACCACTGAAGTCATGTGTGTGAGCGTCATGCGTCCGATTCCTTGAAGCACCGACACATGATGCGTCCACAATCTTGTCTCAAGCATGGCGCTGACTTTGGAGGTTCGGTTGCAGCGGTGTATGGAGGGATTTCACCACGGCTTTGCTTCTGCCGATAGCCATGACATATCTGTCGAAATGGTTCATGTAGGCATGATGAATGGTCAAGGAGCAGTGTAAATCTATGCACGCCTGACTGCTTTGAGCACTGTGCCCAGCGGCCAACTTCCGTCTTTCCTCAACCTGGAATGGAACCTGGAATTTTTACGGGTGGAAAGAAGTAGCGCCATTGTTATTTCGTTCAATTCGCCATGTGGAGACTATATTCGGTAGCGAGCGCGGGCGCATTCATTTTAAAAGTAAGTAGAGCAGGAGAGAGAAACGTTCATTTATAAGGCGCAATAAACCGAAATTCCCAAAACAACAACGCAATAGGATAACCTTGAGTACACAAGTGCGTAATACACGGATATTGTCAACCTGCGGACGAAACGAATGAGAGCTTTCGTACCGACGGCCAACGGTTTCACCCAGACCACAGACCAAATTTGTGGTGTGGAAACCCCAAGAAAAATTGTCATTACACCAGACTCCAAGAAATTTCAGGCTTGAAACTCGTATTTCAGTACGCTGATAGACAACTTTGAGAGCGATACTTTCTACTGTTTGGTAAGTTCAAAGGCAATAAAGTGTGATTTCAACATATGAAGGATTAGCTTGTTAGTAAATAACCAAATATGTGGTTTTCCTAAGTACGCATTTACCACAGCCTCCATTTGGGAGAAGGAGCGGGATGAAAAATACATATTCGTGTCGTCAGCGTACATGACTAGATTAGGTGATTTGGGTATGACAGTGATGTCACTTCTTTATGCTAAAAGCAATAAGGGTCCTAAACTTAAGCTCGAAGGACACCGTGCTGAATTAGTAATTTGTTAGTGCAATCTGTTGTTCGAAACGTTCTTCAGCAAGTCAGATGCAATACCCCGTGAACTGTTAAGCTTGCATAAGATGGTGTCGTGGTGAACGCAATCATAGGAAAGCTGAGAAGAAAATTAAAAGTTTGTGTATTGAAATCGCACCTGAAAGAAACTGAACTAATAAGGCCGTCGTCTTTTCCTAATACATTCACAACGTGGTAAATATTACACGTGCACTTTTTCAAACTTTTCAACTAATAAGCAATCTTTAGCTTAAGCAATGGTAATGGACACCTGGGATTGCATGTTTCGGGCAATTTTTTTGTCGGGCCTAAAGCTTCAATGATGTTACACGAATTTACTCGGAAAATGCAAGCGTAGCATTAATGTCAAGAGCCGTGTTCATATTCTATAACATCACAACTAGTGCAGAAATTAGCGATATAATTCTCGCCTCTCTAAGTTTTATGCCGATTGATATCAGTTTTAAGGGGGACGAAAAATACTCTTCTCATGAAAATATGGCACGTATCGCTTACACTGCAGGCAAAAAGCAATAGTTAGGTATAAAAATATGAACATGCACATTGTATGAACGGTAAACATGTTCAGAATTACATTCGCCAATTTCATGAATATGGGCTTTCGATTCGACAATAATATTCAGCCAGGCAAGCCAGCAGAAAAGAAAGGGAGTAAAAAGAGTATTCTACTTTGAAAGCTAAAAGCAATACTTACAGTCGAGACGGTCTATATCTTTTAGGGCAAGCATAAGTCTAGCAGATAAGATCATAAGAAACAAATAGGTCAACCTGCAAGCCATGATGCTAGAATCAATAAAAAGACAAATTTCCGGTACGTTCTGGTTTCAAGCGCATTTAGATACTACGTACACTGAACATTGTTTGATAACAAATACATCCACGACAACAAGTCAAGTTCTTCAGCTGCTAGTGAATAGCACGCGACGTTCCACGAGAATGAAAATTGCCCATTGTCTCACACACTTCATAAACTGACAGCAGTTTTTCGAGGAACAGGTGCAGTTTGATGAGAACTAGCATTTCAAATGAGTCAAATATAATGTTGTTCAGCATATACATATAAAGGAGCTGGTCTTGTTCGTCACATCGAATGAGGAACAAGGAGGCCTTCGCAGGTACAGTTGTAACAATATACAATAAATAATAATTCTTTGCGTATTTTTCTACGTCATATAAAGAAAGAACTTCCTGTTTTCAGTGACTTTTAGATGAGAACCATGTCTGACATTTGTGACACATGCGATCTGTGGCTTGTGACCCCGGTGATTGATGTTTCTGACGTCACATATTTGCGCCTCCGGCACCTCGGTGTTTATTACTGGATGAAATGTCATGCTCTGCTGCCTTCATGAATGCCCGGTGATATGCCATCACGCGGTAATTACCGATAGGGAGAAAATATGTCCAATGTGTTCGTTCAACAAGAACGATAGCTAGTTTAATTAGGATATCACGCGCCCGCAGGGCTTTGGCCCCAGCTGAAGCCTGGGTTTTGTGACATTCCTGCTGAATTTATTCGGTGTGTCCCCGATGATGCCCATGGTTTGGTGCGTTGGTAATATAAGCACTTCGATGATCTCGATGCTCTGAAACCTAATGCTGACATCAGAAACCTTATCATCGTGTTTACGCGTAAATGACGCAAACTTTCAGCCTCGAAGGAGTCTACCACGGTCGAACAGGTAATGGATCTCGAGGCAACGTTTCGAAAATGGGACTTGTTTTCGTGAAGGCAACAGTTGCGTTTTCTTCGTAGGGTTTAAATAGGCAAGTCACCCACACCCCTAATTTGGGAAAGGAAAAAGCGGTAACGTTGAATAAGGCGATGAAAGTCCAAGCGACCAACAGCTAGGGAGAAAGGGGTGCAGTTATGATAGCGAGGGAATGGGCGAAGTTCGACGGCGACACTACTCTAAACGGTTCGCTTATCTCAGCTGCTGCCAGTTAAATGCTTCCACTCATGCGGATTACGTGACGGGAGGTTTGCTTAAGTTTATAGGCTAGGATATGTTGTGTTCTATTAGGTTATTGGCTGAAACACCTGATCGATAAACAAGGAAAATTGTTACTTAGGTGAGTTCATATGGAGTCATTTCGTTTCCTTCGTACTGTTCCTTTCAAGTAAAATATTCACTTGGGTGTTCGGCGCTTGTGTTGTCTTGTGTCATGTTTGCGTATTTTTCATTGCTCGTTCCTTCACGCTGCAGGCTACAATAACGAGAATTTGGAGCATGCTGTCCAGTTTTCTAAGCGGAACCGCTATCTCACCCTAGCTTGCGGCGTAGTGCAAACAATAGTTTGAAAGAATCTTGAGCTTCCTACAAAAATTAAAACGCTGAACTCTGGCGATATCATCTAACGGAGATGAAACTATTTTTCTACAGCCAACACAGGATACCTAGGCTTGAGTGTACTACCTAGCCAGCACAATGAGCCTACACTTCGTCCTTCTGGCTTCAAATGCCTTTGTGATCTTGAAGATTGATCAATTTCAACACAACATATTGTGTTATTGTGCAACAACTCACAGTGTATAATATCGTACGCTGTGGTCCTTTTCCCTCTGGTTATCAGAAAACGAAGAATAATTGGGAATTTAGAGAAATAAAGCGTAACGTATAAAGTCACAATGAAGTTTGCAGTCTAAAGCATGAAGATCAAATCAATGTAATCTTCAATAGCCTTAAGATGCCGGCTTAACAACTTGGTCGGCTAAAGACCCTATATACTAACCATCATTAGGATGAACCATCACAGCGCCAGAGTGCCCTCTAGTAATTTTAGTGAGAAATTACGTTTGGAAACAATTGATTTACCGCCGTGTTTTAAAGAAGATACAGCGTGAAGAGAACGTTAACACCTATTCCATGGAATTAAGACCCCAGCACAGCCTCGTTATGGGATTCCATGGTTTGCTGAAAGATTTCAGAGCGGGTAAGACAATGCGTGCACTTTCACGTTTCCTAGGTGACACGGGCCTGGACTCACGCCTGTGATACCAGTTGTGTAATGTGTCATTCACCTCGTTCCTCCCATTATCATTGTTGTTGTTGTTGTCCTGAATGGCCGTGGCACATACCCACAGTGGGGGATTGGCCAAGAATCGGGCGGTTTAATTAGGTGCCTAAAATAATAATGATAACAAGGGAGTTAACAATTTGGGAGTGTGAGTTTAAAAGTAAGCGTTTTGTGTTTGGAGAAAAAAGGAAATAATCAGATGAAAACCGGGTATAAGATAATAATAATAATAACAATAATAATTAATAAAAGGTAAGAACTAAAAGAAAGCTATGGTTGGGAGAGAGAACGATCAATCTAACATGCAAATCGATTAGTTTCGATGAGGTAATTTTGGAACGCCAAGCAAACATTTCTGTGGCTGAACCCAACAATGGAGGCCCCAAAAGACAGGATCACAGGCACTGATAAAGTCAGACCAATAGAGCGAAGCGGGATTTCGAGTAGTCGTTTTCTTATAATAGAAAAAACGTCTGCAAGACAACAAGAAATGATCGATTGTCTCCGCTTCGCCACAGAATGAGCATAATGGTGAGGGCACCAGACCAGACCTGTGGAGGTAGAAGTTCAATGCAGGTATACGGCAGCGCAGCTTCGTGATGGACACTTCAATTTTCCGTGTTCGGCAAAAATTTCTGTTGCAAGGGTGCAGGAGATGTCCGTAATCCACAGAGTTAGTAATTGCGGAGCCTGATATTGACTGTATAATGATACTCCTGCGAAATCTAGCTGCAGTTACATAAGCAGTCAAAGGGCAGCAAGGAAGAATCGGGCCACTTATCGATGCCTCCCCCATTGTGACCCTTTTCCTTCCCCTCTTCCCCTTCCCTTACGTAGAGTAGCAGGCCAGATGCTCCATTATCCGGCCGACCTCTCTACATTTTCCATTAATTAAAATACTTCTTCTCTCTTCAGAGCGGGTAGAAATCAACATCGAGACCACGAATTAATTCCTTAGGAAGGTCGCGAGCCGTGGTTGCCTGCAAAGAGGAAGAAGACGAAGACCAGCCACTATGTCGACGGCGTCCACCACGCAAGACGATGCGAGCGAAGACCCGACGAGCACGTCATCCGCCACGAACCGCACGGTGGCCGAGAGCGACGGTGGCGTGGAGTCGAACCTGCTCGAGATGATGAGCCTGAGCGTGCACGAGCTGCAGCAGCTGTCGGCGCTCAACGACGAAGGTCCGCGGGCGCCCGTCAACAGCTTCGAGAGCCTGGCGCCTGACAACCCTGTCGGATCGAACGAGGACGCCCCCTCGCGGCGATCCAGCCTCGGTTCTTCCGACAGGGCTGGGGAGCGGCCGCAGCCAGCGCGGGTCAGAGGTACCGCTTTGGGTGTTGCCCTCGTGTGGCGCTAGGAGCGTAATCTCTAGAAAATAGTAAAGCACAAGCCTCATGACCCACTACAAACGGGCCCAGCTGGGCTAGTGCAGAGTAGAGTATAACCCCGGGTCGACCCTTGGCCAGCGTCACGACTCGTTAAATCGTCGTTTGCCGGCACTTTATTAAAGTTATCCCTATACCAGTTTAGGAGAAGTGGCAGCACGGGCTGAGCCAAATGAAACTCGATTTCCGGTTGAGACAGTCAATTTCGACATTGACGGATGGCAAGAAATATTGGGTAGGCAGTATATCGTGGACGCAGCCGCAGTGGAGTAGATGAAACGCCTTGTATGTGCTGTTGCAGGTGTGTTATCAATAGTACACTTAAGTGATGTAACCAAAGACACCAATGAACATTTGTTTACGCATTATGATGCGTACATGCCTTGTGATATAGCTAGTGGGGTCCTACAGTATAATCTTGCATTCGTGCTCGCTCCTTATTCGTAATGGGCCTGCTGTGGCCAAATGGTTTGGTCGTAGATTAGCGTCTCTATGTCTAGCTGCGTGGGCCTCTTCTCGCCGTTTAAGGACCCTACGTGTCGAATTCAGGGGCGCCAGAGTCGGGCAACCGTCTAATCGCTGTAAAACTTTGCACACTTGTAAGCCTTATTACCCCTGATAAGCATAGGCTTGGATTTCGTGGATTATAACTACTATGACTAAGTGAGCTACTCCAAACGCGACCACTCCCGCTCAGATGGACAAGCGTGCTGCCGAGAAATTCATCTGCGAACACCGAGCGTGAGGCTAAATTTAGCTCCGTATGCGCGATTCGTGATGCTTATATGGCACCCGCCTGTGTACGCGACCGACGAATTATCGAGTAATGACATTTGTCTACACGACGATGCCAGTGTAAGGCGTGTGGGTAGTATGGTTGCAAACATATAAGTTATATAATAAGATAACGTGTTTTCTTCCATTGTTATTTTAGCAAGCGATCCCCTACGCTGAGCGAACTGAAAGACGTTTGTCATAAAAACGCTGATGTACTTAAATTTAAGGGGACATTTTAAAAACAAGTCGTGTTTCTTCTGGGAATGGCCTCTCCTTTATCTTAATGTCGTGGGCTTCGGCAGCAAATGTAAAGGCGAGGGACATTTTTTATAAACAGAGCAGACTTCATCAGAGGGGACGGACAAGCCTTGGGAATTAAAGAGAAAGCCAGTGAGCTTGTGTTATGCTTTGGAATCATTAGTATGGTATAAGTTTACCCTCAAATTTCTTCTTTTCAATTGGTTCTCACATAGGCCAGCATGCCATAAAGTGGCGTAATAACTCTTTTTCCATTCCAGTCATTAATTTCCGGCGAGCATGATGCGTGGCGCCTGAGTTTCTTTTAATCTCTCATTTTCGCTTGCAACGCCGCCCCATGTAGCAAACGACACTGCTCGACTACTTCAAGCACGCGTTTCAATAAACATTTAGAAGCTGCAGCTGCTGAGAACTGCTGCAGAATCCTTTAGTATGGTGTCTCTCTCAGCCGCGTTGTTGTGTTAGAACGTTAAACGGAATCGTTCAATCAGCCTTAGATTGGGGTCAATCCGATGACCGTCTACACAGACTTGATATAAAGAATACATAATTTTAGTGTACGCCTTAAATGATTTGAAAGAAATTCTTTGCATTTAAGAGAAATATCATATGATAGTGAGGAACTCATGGCCAATTAAAGGCTGACTCGTCAGAGAGGCATAATCGGGGAACTCTATCTTTATTGCGTAGTGAGGGAGGCAAAAGGAGTACACAAGAAGGCAAAAGAATTTAGGGAAACAACAGCTCGGCCAAGCTGTTTCTAAACTCGACAAATTGTTGCCGTAATTGTTGTGCCATCAACATCACCCTACTTTCGTCCTCAGGGCGTAGTCTTCGTGTTTTTGGTCATTGCTTTCGTCATCGTTACTATCAGGTCAGTTACATCTGTATTTACCGTGGGACTAGCGGCCTTTTAGTGACGTTCCAAAAGATTTTCTTCGCTGCGCAGCTGACCGCACCGTCACCGAAACGATGTCGGGAGAGTCCAAGGCTCGACGCCCATGGTACGGCGCCTCGGCGGCCTCACTGGCCTGCATGGTCGTGCTGATGGTCGTCATCCTGGCGGCAGTCGCATACGGGGTCTTCCTCTTCCGCCTGGGACACCTCCCGGCCCCGGAGAAGAGGGCGGGCGCACACCAGTCGGCCAACGACACCGGCCCTGGCCGTGGTTGACCGAAGCGGCACTTGGGCGCAAGGCGCTGCCTTAGTAGAAAGTGCTCGGCTGGTCCGATATTTCGTGTTTTATTGTTTTATTCACTGCCGATAAACGCGCTGTACGATTTCTAATACATCTATTGTTTACGGCTCAATAAGAACACGTTGCGGCAGCTGAATTCAGAATACTACCGATACCTTCAATGCTCTTGTGCGTTCTCAGGCGAAAGCTCCCTCCTTGGCATCAACTAAAGATTGCGCAAGAAAACTGTGATTTTAATAAATATAAACGACGTCCACTCTTTGTTAGAGACCGCAATATTAAACTTTACCGCCTCGTTTCCATGACATTAGGTGAACATTTTTACTAAGAATGTAGAAGAAAGAGAAGTTGAGCAATAAAAAAATTACAGAAATGTTTACGAATACGTTTGCAGGGTAATCGGTATTGTTATGTGGATTCGCCACCGATAAGATATGATCATTTGATTTTGCTTTTCCGTATTCACCCTCCTCCTCGTATCTGGAGCGTTACGCAAAATTTTGTCTTGCCTAGGTACACATACACCTGCGCTTTAAACCTTGCCTGAATGCCTTCAGCTGTGCCCGTTATTTGCTATTTTACGCAGATGGGCAAGGAAATGAAATCGATCATCAACACGTGCATGCGTTTTTTTTTAATGTGATCAAACTGTAATATCTTCTTCCTCAACGCAATTATGTCAGACGACACGCTTACGTCAAGCTAACAAAAGCGATGTCAGGACGACGAGAGTCGGTTGACCAAGCTAGAATGATGATGCAACGATTTCGACGACATCGCGAGTTCAGGGCATACGTGTTGGACCAAACTATAAGGCGATTTGGCCCACTATTTCTGCAAGAACGCATGACGACGACGCCGTAACTACAGTTCCATGACGCACCTAGAATGACGACAATTGAACGACCACGACAGCATTACGATCGCGAGTACGTATCTGGAGTTCCATGCCGGTAGCCAAAGTGGGCCACTGCGTGGGCATAAGAGAATAGATAGTTGGATTGATAGATACATGGACAGACAGGCTCAATATGCCTGAAGTAGGCGAAGAATGCTAGCCGCATTAAAAAGGAAAAGAAGTGAAGCATACCCGCGTGGTTGCTTAATGGCTATGGTGTTGGGCTACTGAGCAGCTGAATGGAGGTCACGGGATCGAATCCTGGCCACGGTGGCTGCATTTCGATGGGAGCGAAATGCGAAAACACCCGTGTACTTAGATTTACGTGCGCGTTAAAGAACCCCAGGTGGTCGAACTTTCCGGAGTCCTCCACTACAGCGTGCGTCATAATCAGAAAGTGGTTTTGGCACCTAAAACCCCATAATTACAATTATTAATACAAGTGAAGCAGTAAAAGTATCTGTATCCCGTACAGGAGGGAAAGCGAAAATATTCAGAGAAGCAGCGCAATATGGGCTGGATCTTTAAAATACCCATAAAAAGCCAACGAACAATGTAAGGAATAAATAGAGCTAGGACAACAACTTCGTTACTGAACTGCTAAGAAATTGAGGGCGAAATTTGCCATATACTTCAGACTCTTAAGAAAGGAAACATTATGAAAGCTACTCTGCGGTCGGCGGAAGCGGAACCCCCAGTACACCGCACGGTACCTGGAGCGCTATACCAATTCAGATAGGGAAGTGGCTTTGCATTTCTAAACTATGTTTATTATTTTATTCAATGCGTCAATACTATATCTTGCCCAGGGATTTTTAGCCGTCGGTACTGACCGCCATGGTTGTGCATGCTGAAGTTTTATAATCTGTACGTGGTAGAAAATGTGGTAGAAAAAATGGAACGTAATCTGTACGTGGTACAAAAAGTGGAACGTGGTTGTGATTAATGATAAAATGGACCAGTTTAGCCGAGCAACCACTTAACAGATTGGGAGCAGATGATGTTTGTCACATTTTACAGCGCTTGGCTTTCGCTTGCATAGTGCTTATGTATAGTTTGATTCTGTTCTTTGGTTTGGATTGTATCGCCGTAATTTCCCTTAAAATTGCACGGGAACGATATAATGTTTCGTGGAGTGCACATTTCCTATATAGAACTTAGCAGGATGCAGCGAAGCGCATTGACGTTTAAAACATTCTTTATTTGAGGTTATTTAACGAGTGGGCACCTGTCGGTTCACATGAGTGACCACGTCTGTAAAGCACTCATGTGCGGGTTCAGTTAGAAAGCTGCAATTAAATTGGTCGCGCATCACGATGCAATTTTTGCCAGCGCCTTACAGGCACTGGAACTGTGGAGCATCATAGGCTCCAAATGCAGTTTGGAAAAATGAGTGCAACCTGCTTTAGCTTTATCAATAATAAAATTGACTTTGACGTTCTGGACACGTCTTTTGAAGCGAGGTTACTTTGGCATACTGGAATTTCTTTAACTTGATTGTTTTTAATTTTCTGCAGTGTTTGTTAATATCATAAAGAATTGATTCGATCACTTCTTCGGCATCCATTGCCGAATTTCTTGAATACATATCAATATTATTGTAGTGTTTTATTGAATAAAAACATATAGTGAGCTGCTGGCGGTTGGCCTCAATTTATGAGGTGTACTTGAACAATAATTTCGAAAAGTAAGTAATATTTACATAAGCGTATATCACCGAAAATCTAAGGACTTCTCCGCGACCTTCAGCAGTTACATGTCATAGACAGCGAACAGCCGTTGAGCTAATGGCTGCAGTGGAGACACAGTAGTCAGTATACCGACATTGAAATATTTTGATACAATAGCAAAATTGCGAATCTGAACAACGTTCGCGAGATTTCGTTGCTATAGGGGTTTTTTAGGGCGACGTTTCTCCGCCTTTCTTCAATGCTTATACGACACATACCCTTAATTTTACGCTTTAATTTTATTATCCAGTAGTTGGTCTAGGAAATTCTGGCGTACTGCTGTGCGAACCATAATGACTACCTCGTAACACACCACTGCATTAGTCCTGGAGCTTCCTCCCCGCTATCAGCGCGAAAAACATTTTATTTCCAGATAGACCTGCATAATATACCTGTAGCCTTCCACAACAACTTAGCCTTTACTCGTCGCCACTTTATGCAGTTAAGGCATTACAATTTTGTGTGCATGACTGCTGAATGTCCTGTATTTCAAAGTTGGTAACAAAAATTTAATGGACGCTAAAGCTTCGCGTTTTAAGAGTAGAATGCGACGGCATTCAAGGATTCCGGACTGCTTCTTACGCTTCCCGGCAATTGCAGCCTATGCAACTGTAATGTTTTCCAGGAAACGCTGACGGCGAATGCCATGAACAAAGACGAGCTTTCTGGTGGTTTTTCTGTGTTTTCCCGCCACGGCGGGTGACGCCGCTGCTGCGGGTGCGCGGAGGCGAGCGCCATCTGGATGGTATTGCAAGGAAGCGAGTGGGGCGCACCGCTCCTACTAAGACAGACTTCAACTGCAGCTGGAAAAGCGGTTCGTATTTGAGCTTCCGCGTAACAGAATTATGTTTTCTCGTATATTCAAATAACAAAACGACGCTATTGTGTCTGTAGGCTGTGTGTAAGTCATACTTGACAAATTTTATGTCGCCATTTAAATTGAAAAATTCATTTAGCTCAGTAACGCCTATGCGCCACGTGGAAGGCCTGCGGGGATCGAGATGCGTAGTTCTGGATGATTTTTCTCATACCGACAACGCCGCCGACACCGACGCTGACATCAAGACCAGATTTTCGGCGACACTGTGGCTCTGACGCTATCACACTAGTAGAGAAATTGATAAAGAAAAGAAAGCAAAACAATGCAACACTTACTGCATTGAACATTGATTTGGGAAGCACTACTTTTTCCTGTGCCACGAAACAGAAAATGATAGGGTACGTAAATGGTATAAGGCCATGCAAAAACCTTTTAGCACTTAACCAGAGTTCAGACATATAATTTGCTTCGATCAGCTATTATATATTGTGTTTGAGCGCTTTCGTTTGCGAAACTCTGCACAAAGTCGCCACACAGTTCGCATTGTGGGCAAAGGGAAATCCTGTCAAAAATTTTCAAAATTTCGTATTGAGAAGGCTTAATATGACCAGAAAAGAATTTTCTGGCTAGTATGTTCTAGTGCAGCACGTCCTACAACAAAAAAGGTGCTGAGATCCAACGACTGAAAGCAGCTAGATTGACACTGTCCACTTTCAAAGGCACAACGCAAGTTTGTGTTGCTTGCGGTTGGGTAATCACTGTTGTTTTACCGACATGTGGACGGCTCTTCGGCAGGAAACAAAGTAGTAGAGCTGGGATTGTTCGATATGTAAGCACATCCTGACAGTTCATGTCTCGACCGAACTAGAGTGGAGTCACGTGATGTACTTTTGAATAGCAAAAAAAAAACGCGACATTAGAGTAATAGCTTGTACGACTCGCCTTCGCGCACTGCAGTTAAGTATCGCATTTACGACAAAAAGAAAAGAAAAATGAGGTGGCGTTGAGCTCGTTGATTACCTCGTAAGGGTGCTACTTCAAGAAACACCGAACGCGGATGGTTTTACCTGTTGAAAAAAAAATGAAGCGTTTCCGTCGACAGAGAAGGTTACGGTATGGTATTGTATTGACCACGTTCTCAAAACAAACAGGCAGAAAGTAACAGGAGATGAGAAAGATTGTACCCTACCTGACACCAACATTTTTGCGGGCACTCGGACTTTGGATGCACTTCTAGAGCTACGGCATGCGCGATAGAAGATAGGCACATGTGTGCACACCACAAAACAACAGAACTGAAGGAGAAACACAACACAAGCACTGACTTCAACGTACTTTTATTTGCGAAATCGCCAGAACTATATACTGGTAAAACTAAAATGGCATGCTTCAATATACAAGACGAAGCTGCTGATTTTCGCTGTAACATGGGGAATATCTCTTCTTCATTTCGATCTCTCATGTATTCTACAGATTATGAGTTTTGCCTTTCAAAGTTCGGCATTGTCGGCACATTGCGTTATGAAACAAACACGCGTAGGAAGTGCTTTATTTGGCGATGTTCCATTGCGCGAAAAATTTTTCTAATAGTACAGTTTTCTAAACACCAATTCCTTATATTTTAATATAAGAAACCAAATATCGTACAGTGCGCCGTAACTTCACAAAAGGTGGTGCGCGCAGCTGCGCTTAATGCTTGGGTGTAACTCCATAAACCTACTTGGTCCGCTGTTTCTTGCAGAATCTAACAGCTTTTCTTATAGGTCAGGGCACGAATGTGCATCGCATCTGCATATTGGGTTACGTTATTAACATGATTGAGGAGCCCTTTCTGATCAATTCGACGTCAAGCGACTATTTGCAGGTTCGTCTTATAGTGAACGTATAAGATTGCCCCAGGAAAAAAAAAAAACTTGAGCCATCAAAACAAAACCAAACTGGGCCTACGTATAGAGAGAGACGCACAGCATGTACCACTAGAGTGAAATTAGCGGATGCGTTTTTACTGCTCTGCAATTGGCATTTCAAAAATCACACCGTGCAATTTAGGCGGGCCTACAATATTGCGCTAGAAAACAATCTTGCAAGTGAAAATAAGCTATACGTGACATAAAGTGAAAGACCGTTATCGGGATAAAGGGTGTAAAGTGCGAATGGCCAGAAAGTATTGCTCCAAAACTGATATAAAAAAACAATGCTTCTCATATTGTTACGATAATCACAGTACTAGATATCCCGAGTGTCTGGGCTTGTATGCACTTTGAATCATATTTAACCAAACTGAACTTCATGGGTCACCGAACTTTGCAATGCATTATTCATAATATACTCAATAAAGGTTGAAGGGTAATCAGGCCAATCCAAGTGATACTGTCTGCGGTTTGTTGTAATATTGGCTGTTGATGAAGCTGAATAAAGCTCAAGTTTCAGTACCTGCTACTGTTAAGTTTCGAAACACTCTGTGATACGTTATGCAAATAAACGAATAAATAACTTACGTGTTTTCCTGATGGTGTGTAGAAATGGGGAGTACACGCCCTATTTAATTCTGCATGAGTAATATATTGTTCTTCAGATCATTTCATTAAATTCTTTATAGAAGGGAGCAGGCAACACTACTCTGTACTCCCACGCAAGCAGCTTCTCAACACACCGGATATGCATACTGTATGGTATGGTATGAAGAAATTTATTTAGGTCCTGAGGGATCAGGCTTGGACTGATGCGGGCCGCTCCCACGTCGGTACAGAGGCAGATCCCCTCTGCCGTCACACAGCCCCCCTGGACAGCACTGAGTTGGTCCGCCAGCCCTTCACTGTGCAGCATCCGCTGCCACCACTGTTCATCTGGAGAACCATCACCGGCCAATGCCAAGCAGCGCCAAAGCATGTGTTCTAAATCGAGCAAACCCCACACTTACTGCGATAGACTGAAACCCCGCTGTCCGGCTTAATTTTATTCATGATGACCGGGTTAGGGTACGTTCGTGTCTGCAGAAGCCTTAATGTAACCGCCTGTGGCCTTTTTAATTTGAAATGTGGCAGGGGGAATGCCCTGCGCCCTGAGTAATAGTGCTTGGTGATTTCGTTGTAGGTTAACAGTTGGTCCCTGTATTCAGGAGCGGGAGATCCAGCGCCCTAAGGGACTACACGGCACACTAATCCTCGCGCCTCCCTGTACGCCACCTTGCTGAGGTTACGCGGAGCTCCCTCCACTGTCCCCATGTGCGCCATGAACCAAATAACTGTATGCGAAGTGATATACCTACCGTGCAGCAGTCTGTTAGCCGGTTCCGCAACAAGTCCTCTCGAGAAGGCTTTAATCGCAGATCGCGAGTCACTAAACACCTAAACACTTCTTGAATCAGTTAGTGCTAGAGCAATAGCCACCTCTTCGGCGACCCCCGGACCTTTGGTATAAATGGAAGCGGTTTTTCTAACGCTCCCTTTGCCATCTACCACCACCACCGAATAAGCATTTTTACCATTAATCCATGCGGTGTCACCAAACGCAGACTCCTCCTCCTGATTCTTAGCTTCTCGCAGCAAAGCCCTAGCTCTCGCGACCCGCCTCCCTACATTGTGCACGGGGTGCATATTCGGCGCAAACGGACGAACCATGATATTTGCCCTAAGGTTCACTTTCAACCCATGTAGTAGTGCCCTATCGTGCGACACAGCCACCGATTCTTCAATCGACTCTAAAATATACCTACCCACTGGTGTACTTACCAACCGCTCCTTCTGTGGAGTACGCTGAGCCTCGTCAATTTAATTTAAAGCATTATGGAAACCCAGTCGTAACAACATATCGTTTGACGTAGTCAAAGTCAGACCAAGCGCAGCCTTGACGGCTTTTGTGATTACGGCTTCCAATTTATTTTTCTTCCCCCTATTCTAAGTTAGCATAGCTGCCATATACGAGAAACGACACATAATAAATGCGTGAACTAAGCGCATCGCACCTTCTTCTCCTAAACCCCTATACCTATTAGAGATCCTTCTTATAAGTCTTATGGCCTCCTCAGTCTTCTTGGTAATACGCTGAATGGTTCTAATGTTAGATCCATTCGCTTCAAGTACAAAACCCAAGAACCTGATTGCTTCAACTTTGTGTATCACCGACCCTTCCCTATTATGAATTCTAATGCAAGGTTCTACTGCAAGTACCCAACCCTTCGGCCTACGACTTAGCTTCTTAGATTTGCAGATCAATAACTCCTACTTTTTAGTGGAGCACTTGAGCCCCATGAGACCAAACAGATATTTACTGTGAACAGAAAAGCAGGCATGATGACGTTGCACCCCTAAAACGCTTTCCTTATCATCTGACCTATACATTTTCTTGCGATAAGAAGCCACCCAAGTTTTACAAAGCCTCTGAAAAGGGTCAGGTGAAATATTGCACACATTATCACATTATGCGAGGATGTTTGGAATATCTCGACAGTTCATATTCTTTAATGCAGTACAGCTCACTATACACAAGTAGCAGGAACACTTGCTTTGAGAGCCATATGACTGGATTGTGCTTTAAGGCCAGGGAACGTAGAGTGTGTAGTGAAGTGTCGCTGTCAACTATTACGGAGCCAGCTATTTGTAAGCTTTGAGCACTCTATTAACCAGTTCGATTCTGATTTCTAATGGAGCGGTAGCAGTGAGAGCCGTCAGCAGTTTGATGTGATAACGCTTTGCTACGACACCTAAAGCACATTCATAAACGTGTGAGCTCAAACGAAGCCTATTCGGTAAGACACATCAGGAGTAACAGCAGCTTTGCTATATGTACCACCTCGGTGTATATAGAAGACGTGATTACACATTAACTAATCTTTAAGAAAAATATTTCCACACGAGCCTTCGTACATCTCGCTATCCTTGGAAATGCGATCGACTCTCGACCAAAAATATCGGGCAATTAGGACTTTGCACTGATTATAGCAAGAGACTGCAAAGCACATGAACAAAGCACAACTCCGATAATGGGGGGACATTGATTTGAACGTGAAATACAGAATCAATGTTCCTTGTTTGGTGTGGTAAGACGCACTGCTGTAGACTTATGAATATGATCCCTCACTACAGCATCCATCGCTGAGCTCTTATCAACGCTGGTGCCACTGTGAGACCCCACTCTGCGAAAACTAAGACCTTGACGAGACTGAAACTTGTTCACCTTACATCGAAGCTAACTCTGCTAGTACTGCTGCCAGGAAAATTACGAAGATGATGGCCCCAAGATGCAGACGTCCACAATCTTCGAGTGGCGTATCGACACCTTTATTCAGCCAAAAGTGACTGGTCACTGATTGTTTGCTGACCAGTAAGTCTAGCCGTGCCAGAAAATGTCGGTATCGCATATTACACTCCGAAAGATAGGTCATCTAACGTGAGGCAGATAAGAAATGAGCTAATGGCGTTATCGGAGTGTTCTATAGCCTATGCACGTGATTTTTCGTCTTGGCCAAGAAGAAAGGCAGCTAGCGGTGTTGCCTCGATAATGGTTCCTTGAACAACTTAACTCGCAAAGGCGGGTATTGACGACACATCTTGACTGTCCTGACGAAGCCTGTGGGCTTAAGCGAAATCACATTGAAAAACTTGGTTCTGGGGAAGACAGCGCGTATTATAATGTAGAGTATATTTAAATCCTATGTTATTCTTTTTGGACTACGCAAAACGTTTCAACACTTATTGTACTTTTTGTTGATGGCTATAAAAATCAATTTGTTTGGCTATCATGTTATTGATTCTGGTGTCCAACGCGAGCTTGAGAAGGTTCGCCCCGTCAAGAACGTCCCTGCGTTGTGTTGCGCTAAACATGCACAGAACTGACGTGTCCTTATTTTCGACGCTTGATGTGAAATTCTGCAATCAGTGTCACATTTAGCAGTCTTCAATAAAGAAGTTCCCTTCTCATGGGGCCACCAACAAACCACTACACTGCCCGCGTTCATCGATTTGCGGATCTCACCACCTCTACTAGCAAATTTCTTTAAAACGCTAGTGGACAAGGTATGGACACTTTGCCAAACACCGGTGAGGCCAGACTTGTGGCATTAAATATGCCAGCAGCCTTCTTTCCATTTCTGAAATTAACTATGCGATCACAAAGCGCGAGTACTTTGCCTTGGCTTGGACTGTCCCAAAATTCCAGTATGGTTGCTTATTCTCAGTCATCCCCGGCCACCATTTCATCTGCAGGCTGTCTTCCCTTAAGGTCCCTGAACGGCCACCTTGGGCACTTGGCTCTCAGCTTGCAAGAGCCTTCCTTTGAGGTAATGTAGAAATATGAAGGCTTACACCAAGACGTCGATGGTCTCTTTTGCCATCCTGTGTACCCTCTTTCCCTCCTTGAACACAAGGGGAATTTTTGTGCACTTGATTATGTGATATGCTGGATATCCACATCCAGCAACGTCGTGATCTTTCATCCTAATCAGGAAAAATTTTCAACTACGAGATCCCATATTTGCGGAATATTTCCGGCTAGTAAAACGCTATATCAGCATGGCGTCTTGAAGGCTGTGTGGTACTTGGAATCATAGTGGCGCACGAGGTGTCTCAATCCGAAATGTATTTACACAATAGACTAAAACGTGCACTCTAAATAAACCACGCAAGATGAAATGGACAACACCATGCGCATACACGGAAAGAAATGTGAGAAGACGGGGAAAAAAGTCGAAGAAAATGGCTTGCGGTGCGAAAACTTAGTGGCAGACAACACCCGTCACCAGAAAGATATGTATTGTGATCAGTAAATACCCTCACGCAGAACTGCTGCATCCGTCAAATAAAATTTTTATTCAGCGGTGTTAAGCGCACCTGTAGCTGGTTCTGTCGTTTCTCTGCTGTGCGCTGTCTAGTAGTATAGATCGTAATCTGACCCATTGCCACAGAAGTAATCACAAGCGTCTTGGCTAAGAAAGCCGTTACAACTGTCGTTATTTGCTTTGATGTCAAAGCATTGTTCTGTAGTACTGTTGAAAGTAAAGATATTATGTCCGTATGTGGAGTTCTTCGTCGGATATGGACGCTGCATATCCTGCATATCCGCTGCAAATATAGCACGCTGCAAGAACGACACAGAAATGTGATTAGTCAAAATAGTGTTAGTCACGCTATTTATAACGGTTGGCAATGATAGCTATTCGATAGCTATTCGACCTAAAGGCGTAATGACATATGGTTGTCCAACTATTCTAATTTTGTTCTGTTAAATGGGAGTGGAGAGAAAAATATGGTTCCAGAAACAAAACACCGACCTCTCAAACACACAATATAACTCGGACTTTCAAGTTAAATCACTGTGTGTATTTCCCTCCCACGGGCAGTGACCGTAATTTCGGCGTGAACTCTGTGTCGTTATGAAGTGTGGGGTGACCGTTAAATCAACTGCTTCGAAACAGTTAGAAAGCACAATGGACGTCGGGATCCACATGCTCTGGAACCCACTGGCGTAACAAGGCCGTCGCCGTTGAATTCTACCGACAATTCATTTACTGGCTCAATAACCGCCCAACAACACCAATCCACACGCACAGACCTAACCCATAGTAAACACGACGAGTTTCCGGCTTTTTATTTTCTTCGCGTTGTTGCATTCCACATTAGCATGTTGAAAAAAAGAAAAGATGACGAGGGAACACGCTCGCTATTAAAAGTCGCGCTCATTTGAAGTAGCTCCCTCCTGTTTTATCTTTTCCTGCTGGCCATCAAGCGCATTGCACACAGGCAATTTTAGGTAGCGTAAGAACACATCAGTAAACTGGACCACATACCTCATAGTTGCTGGGTTATTTGGTTCATAATTATTTGTATGTTTCAAGACTGCTCGATCTGTCGGGCGTACTGTCCACACTCATGCAAGGAGCTTTCGTCGTTCAACTCGGCGCACACTAAGCTGTATAAGCGGCCACTTGCACCCATACGTGTCGGGGTGGTGTTGGCGAGATCTTGCATAGAAAAGATGCGGGAAACGTTTAAGCGTCACGTCGCGCGGCTACGCTCAGCCGGCTATACTTGATCTGTCACGATCACAGCATAGCTGAAACCCTGCTCTATAAGGTTAAGGGAAAGAGACAAACAAGCAGCTAGCGAAAGAAAAAGTAAGAGACTGTCTCGCATATTCTAAAAGTGGCTGATAACTTCATGTAAGTGGACAACTGCTATAAGTTCCTTATTGCTTTTTCAGCTCCACGGAATCAAGTTGGTCGGCGCTCTCGCATTCTAGTGCCGCTGAAGCCAGCCAGGCAATGGCTGTTTATAACTTACGGGGTAGGCATGGTCTGTTCGTTTCCCCTCATATGAGGTGTGAAAGTGGCAAAATAATCAACATTTGAGTATATGTTGAAGCAATCAAGGGGGACGCAAACAACTGCATGTCGGCTATTGCGTATAGGAAGTAACGCTTCTTTTCTAGTCTGCTAAATTGCAAAGTTAGTCGAGAATAATTTTTGAACTCAAAACTTTTTCAATAAGAAGGATGTAGAAAATCCTAGTTAACATCTAATTCCGCACCTTGGAACTTCCTACTTCTCATATATTCATGTTTGCTCCGTAAACCGGTGAAATGTGAAAAAGGGTGGCTGACGTGTCCCCTTTTGTACAGCAATGTTATTGCTCTCTAACATGCCGTGCATGAAGGAAGAGCGTATTCGGCTTCTTGTGCCTATAAATTCGCAATATCTTGCGAAACTTTCACGCCCGCATAAATAAGGTGCCACGTGTTCAACAAGCAAGGCCTTGTAATGAGGTCAAGCGACTAGGGCAGCAAGACAAAAGGGTGCTAACTCGCTCCCACTCTATTTGACCATGCGGGAACCCTTACAATGGGGGAGTAGGCCCGATTTTAAAGTGAAACTGTAGGGCTGGTTGAACTGTATGATAGCTTAGGAAGGTAAGTTTTGTAACGCGTGAATAGATGCGATACGCAATATTTTGCCATCATTGTTTATAGAAAAGAAGGTATACGGTCGTGCATGAAGTGCGTGCGCAGATGAGTGCGTTGTTGCGGCACGCATGACTCAATCGGAATTTTGTTGCCTGGTTCAAAAAAGTGTGGCTTGGCTGCAAATTTTTCCATACAAGAAGGAATCGTTGTGTTTGAGAGTGTTCACCAAACCATAGTAGACAACATTTTTCAAAACCAAACTGGTGCTCACCAGGAGATATACGGCCTACAAGTGTGCCACGTGTTACACAAACATGTGCGTGCGGATATTACACCGGTTCTTTCTACGAAGACATTGAATATTGTTTAAAATTACCTCGTTATGAATAAAAATACTCATTCGCGATTTATCGGTAAATGCGAGAGAAATTATTAGCATTGCGGTATGGTAATAATTGCACTAGTGGTATATTATCACTCCACAATTGTGGTCGCCTTCGTATCTTTAGTGTTTCGCCACTCAACAGGGAAAGGCAGGACTCGCATGAGAAATTGTACTATCGTAAGATAAATTCGGATCTGCTTCACCAATCTTATTATGTGCTGGAAAATACAAACTGGAACCTGGTTCACGCAGAAAGCGACCCTGAGAAATCACGCCGCCTTTTCATTCACACGCTTAAGTCTATCTATGATAGGTTCTTCCCGCTTGTTCAATACTCCGCGAGGCAAAAAAGGAATTCGCAAACTCTCGATTAGTCGATGCTTACACAAAAGGATCGAAACTAAAAATAAAAAGTATCACGCATTTGTACAGACGCATGACGCTGTTCTGCCCAGCGAATACAAAAAAGTACCGAAATAAATTAAATGCAGATTTGAAACAAAGGATATTTAGTGATCCCAGAAACCTTTGGAACGAGGTTAACAATTTGTATAACAATTCGAAAGCCAAGCGTCCTATTAGCATGACATCTTTTGCTCATGGTAAAACGGATGCTGAAGCGCTCAACGATATGAATTAATACTTCACTAACGTCGGTGATTTTCAGATTTCCGGCAAGAGGGACCTTAGTATGGAAATTTGTCTCTATTGAGATTGTCTTGTTTTGGTAGTGGAAACTGGAATCTTCCCCTCCGATCTTAAGCTTGCCCGCAGATGCCCAATACACAAGTGTGGGGCCCTTAGTGACATATGTAATTACATGCCAATCTCAGTGCTGCCCATGCTAAAGTCTTTGAAAATGTTACTAACACGTGGCTCGTGAATTTTATAACTAAACACCACGTAATGAATGACGCACAGTACGGCTTGAAGCACGATTTGATAATTTTAAGCACGTCGTAGCGGGGAACTCCGGAATAACGCCCAGCACCAGGGCTTCGCTATTGTGAGCTGAATGCATACTATACGGCAGTTTTTAGAGTGCAGCTAGGTGCCCATTCCTGTCGCCAGCGTCGGCGTCGTACCTCCTAACCGAGCGAACGAGGACAACGAAATGATGAGAGGGAACGCGGAGGGCAGTGGGGGCTATAAAAGATGACGAGGGCTAATATAGCGCGAGAAGGAAGGTATGGCGAAAACGGGAGGAGAAAAGCGTAGTGCCTCGGCAAGAGGGACTATAGGGAGGTTGCGAACGTAGTTCCCGCGCCTACTAGGGCGCCCCTCGCGGCGGCGAGCGCGGAACCGGCAGGATACGACCGGCCCGCTTGCGTTCGGAAAGCCTGTATGTGGACTGTTTCGCGCGCAGCTGTTGCCTTTTCTGAGCAATGCCGAAGTGCAACCCGAGCTGTTGAGTAGTGGGCTGCAACAGCACGTACACCAACTCACGAGGAACAAAGTTTTACAGGTTTCCAAGCCGACCGTATGAAGCAGAACGGCGTCAACACTGGATAGCGCTCGTCAGACGGCATAAGCTGTTTTATGTTCCGGCGTTATGCCAAGTGCGTTATAACGCTGAATTCTTTGCTTTTACAGCAATGATGGCCGCAACGGGACACCTGCAGTCAGTGGCGTAGCTAGGTCGTCTGGCACCCGGTGCCCATAGGTCTTCTGTCCCCTCCCCCCCTCCCCAGGGTTTATTCGAGGAAGGTGAGGTTATCAACAATTTCCGTGTGTCTCCAGACGTATATGACACCCCCACACAGGCCCCTCGGACCCGCCCCCCCCCCCCCCCCACCCCGTTGCTACGCCACTGCCTGCAGTGCGTACCAGGATATGCAGCAAACAAAGTAGTTTGTTCCCACACTGTACTGCAGTAAAGCTGTGGAACTCTTTCCCAATCCTCTCCCATTCAAACAGCGCTAGGGCTTGCTGAGAGATTTGAGGAGGGGTTGAAGCCGGCTGAGCTGGCATACGCCCTTCTGCGCCCAGCATATTATCAACGAAGGGGCAGTTGAGATAACCAAAATTTTTGACAACGTGGTTTATTGGAACCTCCTTTGCACGCACTGAAAAAATCGCAACATAAGAGTATCGCACTTCCAGTGACTTGGGCGAAAATATTTTCCCAGCGTAGTCTAACACAACTGGTAAGTTCATCCCCTTTTTTCTGTGTTTGGGGAGAGCAACGTTAGAATACCTCTGGTAGGTCTTACGAGTCGTTCGTACGCTCCACGTTCCTGGATGAGATGTTTTGGATTCGTATTCGCCGTCCTGTATGTACAGGGAAACTACCGCGGCGTCCTTGCACTTCCCTGCGATGCCAGCACGGCAATCGCAGCTCCCCGCCAGGATTTGTCTGCTGTCGCCGATCTTCAAGAATCAATGTCGCCTATAATTTCATGCGTCCACACCGGAGATAACGAAGTAACTTACGCTGAGCTTCACGCATCTCGCTGGTGCATTATTTTTCGTTTGCGGAATAAACCTAGCAGTCACTTCCGATTAGTGCGAGTTCAACACTTCCCTCACGTCGTAGACGTGCCCCACTTCAAATAGACGACTTCCTTTCTCTAAATTCTTTTCACGAAAAAAGCTATGAAGATCTTGTAATTCCCGAAACCCGGTTAAAATTAATATCGGCACGCTGTTTAGCGCCATCGCTACCGTTTGGCAGGACGCCAAACACGCAGCGCGGGCTGCTGACGCCGTGAGTTATCCTACCACATTCGCGCAACTATTCGTCAGATGGCGCTAGGGGTCGGAAAGACAGGGCGCCGCCTATGCACTTGCAACCTGCCCATGGGGACGATGGCTACGAGAGGGAGACAGATTGGCGCGCGTCGTCAGGGCACCTCAATGTGCTCGATCGCCTGCTCTCTGTTCGCAGGTGTACCCGCGTCGAGGCACACTACGCGTCGTCTGTTCGCCAAAGCGCTGCATGAGCGGAAATCTGTCTGCGGCGGCAGCTATGAACCATGCCCCCGAGTTAGGCGCGTACTCCATCTCGCGGTCTCCCGAATGGCGAGGTTGTCGCACTACACATCGCTTAGTTTGCAACGTGCCGCAAGAGACAGCTTGTACGCGCCAGCCAATATATCGCGAGCTGAAAGCACATGCAGAGCCGTGCTTAAATTTTGCAATCGAGAGCGTCGTTATCGTCGTTTATCTTTGTCCATTTCTCGTTCATCGAAGTGCAGCAGGGACCCACTGGATTTTATCCAGCGAACTCGTGCTTATCAGCGTCCCACAATGTTTAGTCATTAAGATTTAAGCGCATATATAGTTACAGTTGAAGTAGTTATACTTCATGTTTAATTTGTGTTCTGTACTGCGCAGTACACTGAAAGTGCAAGAAAATTAATTGCTGGGAAAAACTTACCATCAGGATAAGTGCAGCCTTTTCTTGGATCACAATCTTGAAGCGGAACAGAAAAACGTATTAGATGCGCAGTTTCATTCACTCAATTTTCAGACAGCTTTTTTAAGAAGAATGTGCAAGTTATTGGTACACTGTGTTGCAGGCCATGTTCACCTTTAGGATGAACAGGCCTTAATAATTGCTTTCTTTTTGCCGTCGCCTTCGCGGTGACAGAAAGAACAATCTTTTTTGATGAATTGACACAATGGTTGCAAACGAATACATATATCGTTCTTTTCTCAGTATGCTTACAAGGCCACTTTTTAAGGGGGCACGTCCATTCCAAATGTAGAAACAATATTCGTTTAGGTAGGTTATAGCTCCCTTTGGAGTTCGCTGATGCGACGTTTCTCATAAGTTAGGAACAATATCGTGCAATAAAATATTTTCCGTTATAGTGATTTTATTCTACGTCATGCTGTTATGAATCGGCAGGTTGGCTGCTCGCATTTGTTGCTGATTAGGGGCGCTATAACGTAAAACTATCCCAAACGTTTCTATTCCAATTCTGCAATCAGCCCACCGCGATTGGCCTGAAACTTTTTTGGACCACCCCCACTTCACCTGTCTGTCACGCGACGTCACGAAAATCGAGATAGCTTTGGATCTGATATGACTTGTACACATTGATTATGTATGATTTGCCCGAACAAAATCAAAATAGTTATTTCTGATTCGACGCCTTTTCGCCATTAGCTCTCGACTACTGGTCAAAGGCTTTCGGGCTGTACTCACTTTCCCTACCTGCCACGCGACGTCACAAAACCGCAAAAACTCATAGCGTCAAAGTGACGTGTACGCGTTAAAGATGCATTAATATGCCGAACAAAACTGAATTTTCTTCTGAATTGCCGCAGGCTGCCCCGTTCCGAAAGGAATAGAAGATGGCCGCCGCCGTTCACTCAGGCACTGGCTACTCGCACCTGCCGGAGAGCATGGGTTTATTAGCCTATAATAAAGGATTTCGCGTGGCCGCGTAACGTTTTTGAGCACTTTCGTCATGTTACGACCTCGTTCTGGCAACTCTTCTTTGCTGAGGATCCATTTTAGCGTCATTCTTAAGCTCCCGTTGTATGCCGCCGCAATTCGCGACCAGCCACCGCGAGTTAAATATGGGGAAGCAGACCAATCGCAGACGCCGGCACCACCCGCTTTGTCCGGTTATCAATATTCAGTGCAGTGGCTCGGCCCCATCGAATCCCTTTCCACTTGAGCATGCTCCTCACCTCTTGTGAGCCAATCAGATAACACAAGCCGCTCAGAGCAGGCAATGTTATTAGTTCTTAACGCAAACAAAAGTGATCTCCTATGAAAGAGTTGAGCATTTTGATTGGTTTGTTCAGACAACCCTGCGGGTGAGCGCCCGATGTTGCGTCCGCGGTTACGCAAATTTGACGTCAGGAGATTAGAATAAAAGCATATTGGAATAGTTTTACGTTGTACGGCCCAGCCTTTACCCCTCTCAAGATTCCGGCATTTTGATACCGCTACAGGCACACAATCGCCAGAAAATGCAAGTACATAGGTGTTACTTTTCAGCGCCAGCTTACGTCGCTTGTGCGCCTGCGTGTCCTAGGCCAGTATAATGTTCAAATTTTTTTTTTCCGCCGTACTATTCCATTGTTATCATTCAAAATTCTCAACCAACCTATCTCGGTAGCAGCATGGGCGGAGGGCCAATCAGAAGAATAACAGATCGTCAAACAGAAGATACTTTGAATGATATTGTTGCGTTGCTCCTGCCTAGCGACTTCCGGCTGAAGGTACTGAGTTTTGAATGACAACGTACCTACTAGCCTGCGAAATATTTCTTTTAAGTCCTCCGGTGCAAACTGTGCGCTGCTACTATAGGAGGTAGCCTATGGCGAAGGAGCCAGTGGATATCAGTCAATCATGATATCAAATAGGTTCTTGGTGTAGAAAAAAACTGAGAAATATTAAGGACATTGGGGACTTACTTATATATCCGGTCATGTTACCAATGGTTATTTCATAGGAGAAAACCACCCCGACTAGAAGGAGACTCAGCCCTACGGTCAAGAGGGCAAACAGATAGTAGCGCTGCATGTTCACCAAAATATGGGCTTGAGATGCGGTGTGCAGTGAGTTATTGACAATCCCTTTATATAGCGCGATGTAGTAAAAAAAAATGTCCAACACTTGTGCAAACATAATGAAGAAAAATAATGAACGCAAATGATGAAATTCCTTGATAAATGTCAAAACTGCGGTACCCTTCCAGGTGTTCAATGCTGACCTTTTCTTTCTCTGGGGTACTCGTGGTTATGTTTAAACCATCATATTTATTTCGTGTGTAAAGGTTTTCGCGAGAATGAACTGTTAGTGACGCCTGCCTACAAAGGTCACAAGAAAATGCTTACATTAACCTTTAATAGGAACGTCATAGACTGACGTTCGCAAAACTGAATGGGAAGTAACGGCAGAGAGGCGATTTCGTTTTTTTTTCGCCACAGAGGTGTTTTTTTTTTGTATAGTAGGGTGTCTTCTGAGCTATGGCTACAAATTCGCTACCCTGCGCGTTTCGTGCAAGTAAAGGGATCGTTTACCCCCGGGTTGTTGTCTATAACATAACTAAGTATAGCAAAAAAATAGAAACAGTTTCTTCGTAGTGTAATACATTGCTTGTCTCAGAAAATACATGATAAGTAGAGGTTAAAAAAAAAAACGTTCTAGAAACTGCGCAGATGAAGAACGTGCTAGTGAAGTGATTCATGGTAAAAGCTTTCCAGGATAATTTCTTGGCATTTTCAATGGATGCATTTCTCCAATCACAACGTGGCTCACCGCAATTGTGAGAACTCCTGAGCTGTCAAACACGTTGCAGAGCATGGTTGAAATTGCTGTCCTCCGAGTCTAAAGAACATGCAAAAATCACAATACTGGAGGAAATAGACAATACAACATACGTCATCCTTAATGCGAATGCGTTGCTAGTGAAACTTTGATTTACGGGGATCAAAAACCACTTGGCAGGCAATGGCGGCTCGTACATGCTGCAGGCAAGGTTTATAGACTGTAACCACAGTCTCACGGAACTATGTGACGACTCTTAGAAAGCAGCAATTCAAAGGGTGTGGTAATACTAATTATGACAGGCTCCTCGGTTTACTCATGTAGTTGATTAGTGTTGCGAATGATGCCGCTAGAAAAAAAGCAAGCCCATTTTCTCGCAACCTAACCAGACAATGAATATATTCGCTGGTTGTCGTGAGTACGCCAAGAATTCGTGGTTGCAGGACTTTGCCCAGAAATCATAAGGTGGGAAGAGAGAGAGACAAGAGGAAAGGAACGACAGGGAGGTTAGCCAGTGTAAACACAGGCTGGCTACTCTGTGCTGAGGAAAGGTATAAACGGAATAAAGGTGCAAGCTGTAATATGCGACACTAGGTGAAACAAAAATTAGCTTTGAGGTCACTGCAGCTTCACTGCCTTGAGGTAACTTAGAAGAACAGTTACAGACTGTTGCTAAAGGAGCACGGGTAGGGTCTGATGGATGGATGGATGGATGGATGGATACAACTTTCTTGTACGTCCGGCAAGGTTTAACGCGACCCGGGCTCAGGTCTCCCATGGAGGAACGTCAAGGCCCTGCCTCAACGCCGCCTCACGGGCTTGCTGGACTGCCCACGTCTGGATTCCGAGGTCTGAGCTGCGCAGAGCGGCGGCCCACCTAGACGACAGGGTCTCCGGAGTAACTGCCATCCCTCCTATAACTACATTGCACTCCCACAGCATGTGTTTGAGTGTTGCTGGTCTTTCCTGGCACAATTTGCACGTGTCGTCCTGATGCTTATCTGGGAAGATGCGTTTGAGACGGAATGGATTAGGGAACGTGTTTGTCTGGAGTTGTCGCCAGGCGACGGCCTGCCTCCTGTTCAATTTGGGACTCGGCGGGGGGTATATCCTTCTGGCGTTCAAATATGCACTGGTGATGTCGTTGTATCTTGTGAGCCTGTCCCGTTCTGCTCGAGAAGCGTTCGCTATCGTGCGAGAGGCGTTGCCCTGTTCGGCGCGGCGGGTCATGTCTCGCGCCGTCCGGTGCGCCGTCTCGTTTAGGTTCGGGAGCGCGTCGCCTTCCGTGGTGACGTGCGCGGGGAACCATATGATCCTCGAGCTCGCGGTTTTGGATCTGCCCGCTTTGGCCAGAATGGACATGGCTTCCTTGGAAATTCGACCTTTGGCATAATTCTTTACTGCCGTTTGCGAGTCACTTAGTACGACTTCGCATTCCTGTTCTGTGAGGGCTAGCGCAATCGCTACTTCCTCCGCTATTTCTGAGTGTTTGGTGTATACACTACATGTGGTTCTGATTTTTGATTCTGCGTCTATGACTACGGCGGCGTATGTTTGGCCGTTCGCATATTCGGCTGCGTCGACAAAGCGCGCGTTTCTGTCCCTGCCGAATGAACGGAGCAGAGCCTCGGCTCTTGCCTTTCGTCTACCTCGGTTGTAATCGGGGTGCACGTTTCTTGGGATGGTTGCCACCGTAATGGTCTCTCTGATTTTGTTGGGGATTTGCATTTTCTGGCCGTGCTGGTTGTGGTACGTTATGCCGAGCGTGTTCATAATGTGTCTTCCCGTCGTGGTGGTCGACAGGCGTTCGAGCTGCGAGATGCGTTGTGCTTCGGCTATTTCTTCTATGGTGTTGTATATGCCCAGCTGAGTCAGGAGCTCGGTGCTCGTCGATTCCGGTAGGCCCAGGGCTATCTTGTACGTTTTCCTTATGAGCGTGTTAATCTTGTTTTTTTCCGCGACGTACCAGTTGTGGTAGGCGGCTACATAGGCGATGTGGCTGACAACGAATGAGTGGATCAGTCGAATGACGTTGTCTTCCTTCATGCCCGCGTGTCTATTGGTTAGTCTCTTTATGAGTCTCGTGGCGCTGATGACTTTGCCTTCGATCTTCCTCACGGTTTCACCGTTAGCTCCGTTGGCCTCAATGATCATTCCGAGGATTTTGATCTTGTTCACTTTGGGGATTGCGTTTCCGTCTTGGGTGTACAGGCGGATTTCCTCGTACTCCCGGGGTCCTGTGTAGCTCTTTGGTGGCATGCCTCTGCGCGTGGGCCGGTAAAGGAGTAGTTCGGACTTGCTCGGGGAGCATTTGAGGCCCGTTCCTTGGAGGTACTCTTCCAATTTGTTAATGGCCGTTTGTAGTGCGTGTTCAATTTGCCCATCACTGCCGCGGTCTGCCCATATCGTTATATCGTCTGCATATATAGCGTGGTGGATTCCTTCGATTTCGCGTAGTTTGCTGGGGAGACCCAGCAAGACTAAGTTGAAAAGGAGCGGAGATATAACTGAGCCCTGGGGGGTACCTCCACTTCCCTGGGCTCGTTCTTCGGACTCGAGGTCGCCAACCGTAAGGGTGGCTTTGCGATCGTTCAGAAAGTCCCTCACGTAGTTGTAGGACCTTTCCCCCAGGTTCAGATTAGACACTTGTTTAAGGATCGACTCGTGAGCGACGTTGTCGAATGCTTTCTCCAGGTCTAGTCCTAGGATGGCTCTGGTGTTTCTTGTCTTGTCGTCAAGGATCTGGTTCTTTAGTTGTAACATGACGTCCTGCGTGGACAGGCGGGATCGGAAGCCTATCATGGTGTGGGGGTAGGCTTCCGTCTCTTCTAGATGGCTGTTGATACGGTTCAGGAAGGCGTGTTCCAAGACCTTACCCACGCACGACGTGAGAGAGATTGGGCGTAGGTTCTCCAAACTCAACGGCTTTCCGTGCTTGGGTATGAGGATAGCCTTGGACCTCTTCCACTGCTCCGGGATGCGGCCTTCTCTCCAGCACTTGTTCATATAGCCCGTGAGTTTGGTAACAGATTTGTCGTCCAGGTTTTTGAGCGTTTTGTTGTTAACCCTGTCCGGTCCTGGGGCTGACTTGCTGTTGAGTCCTTGGAGTGCCGTTCTGATTTCCGCCTCACTGAAGTCTTCATCTAACTTGGGACTAGGACTGCCAGTGTACCGGCCGTGCTCGACCGTCGGTCGTTGCGGGAGGTATTTGTCGCAGAGTTTCATGACGATTTGCTTCTCGCTCGCCACCCCTTTTTCTTTGTGCAGAAGTCTCTGCATGTCGGCTCTTTGCTTGGATTTGCACTGGGTTTCGCCCAGTAGGTGCCTCAGCAGTCGCCACGTATTTCCGTTGTGGAGTTGGCCATCCGCGGCATTGCAGACTTCGTCCCACTGTTGCTTGCTCAAGGTGTTGCAGTGCTCTTCGATTTGTTTGTTTAAGTCGGCTATCTTTTTTCTCAGCTTTCGATTGAACCGCTGGCCTTGCCATCGGGTTTTTATGGATTTCTTGGCTTCCCAGAGGTGGGCGAGGCGACTGTCCATCTTCTCCGTCAGGAAATCGGGAGTGATGGTTTGCGTGGCCTCCCCGACATCCCTGGTCAAGTCTGCGATCCATCTGTCAATGTCACCGATTGGCTCGTCGTCTTGCCTGATATCCCGGTGCTTGCGGAACTTGTTCCAGTCTGTCCATTTGAAGCTTTTGACTGGGAGGGTGGTTCCCGCTCGGGGGATCGTGATCTCGATGATCATGTGGTCGCTACCTAGGTCTTCTAGGGTGTTTCTCCAGGTAGCCCTCTCGATGTTTTTGACCATTGTTAAGTCCGGTGTCGTATCTCTTGCAACCGAATTGCCCATACGCGTTGGGGCGCTGGAATCCGTGATGATCGTGTAACCCAAGTCTTGCGAGTCCTGCCATAACTGTTTGCCCTTGGTTGTGGTGTGGCCGTATCCCCAGGCATGGCACGGCGCGTTGAAATCCCCACCCACTATTAGCGGGTTCAGGCCGGCGAGCTCGGCTGCCTTTTTGAGCAGGGAGAGAAAACGCTGCCGTCTTTTGGATGGGCTACTGTATATGTTCAATATGAAGATGCTATTCTTTTGCGTTCTGTTAGGAATAATTTCTATCATTATATGCTCGGCCTGCGGGCTTGTAATCTCATGTTCAATGGGTACTAGACCCTTTCTGATTAGTGTGGCAATGCCCCTATCGTTTTGGAATTTAGGGACGAGGGCGTGGTAGCCCGGGATGTTGGCCGACGCGCCCACGGTTTCTTGAAGCATTATCACATCGGGTTTGGGTTGGATGTTTCTTACGTATTGTTGTAGGACAGGTTTTTTCCCGGCTATACCTCTGCCGGGATCTTAGGTCTGCCAGACCAATAACTCTTTATCGTCTCTGGCCATCCTGGAGTCTTGAAGAAGAAGCTGTTGAAAAACTGGAGCGGTGCACGGGGGGCGGTGCCACCATGGGAACGTCTGAGATTACGGGATTTATATTATGAGTTCCCATGTTTGGCTGTGGTGATTGCGACAGAGACGGTGCCCACATCGCACATTCTTCGAGCTTGACCACCCTGGTTGTGAGGCCGGATATGGCGGAAGACAGATTGCCGATTGCACTTTGTAGTTCGGTAAGCATGGCTTTTATTTCCGATCTAGCCTGTTCGGCGCGGCTGGTGTCTTGGCTTTGTACGGCTCGCTTTTTCGCGGGTGGGGTTGCTTTGTCCGGTTCCTCGCCATTGTTGCTCGGAGCAGGAGTACTGACGGGAGTGGGTATGGGGATTAGCGCGGGAGGCGCGACCTTTCTCAGTTCGCGTACCTGTTGGGTTAGCTGTTGTACAAGGCTCTTGAGCATGGCGTTCTCACGTTTTATTTCTGCAATTATCTCATTGTCTATGTTCTTTGTGACTTGCGGTTCTGAGGCAGTTACTCCGTATACCCCGCGCCTTGGCGCACCCTTGACCGCGTCTGCCCAGCTCACCTTTTCTGGGAGGGCCTGGATGGATCTGGACCTGGCTCGGCCCGGTCCTGGGGTGCGACTGCGAGCTCTGCTCCTCGACTGGCTGTGCTGGCGGGAACGAGGGGTCCCGGTAGCCGACGTCGATCTGGACCTGGCCCGGCCTCTGGATCTGGATCTTGGCTTTTGCAGGGCGGGGGCTTGATCTTCTCCGGATTCCTTGACCGCCTCGAGTTCTGCTTCCGCTTCGGCTCTTTTCCTTTCCCATCTTCGTTTCTTAACTATATACGGGGTCTTGAATTTTGCTCGGCAGGATTTGTCTGCCGTAGGGTGTTTCCCTCCGCATAAGCGGCAGTTTGGCGTGCACTGGTGATTGGGGTCTGGGTTCTTGGCACCGCAGCCCCTGCAGATCTTGTCCTGGGGATTTGGGCAGACGTCCATACGGTGCCCCAGTCTACCGCATTGGTGACAGATGTCGACCTGCTTCCTGTACAGCGAACAGCGAAGCAGAATGCCTCCATACCTGACGAGAGTGGGTACTTTTAGGCCTTCGAAGGCGATGATGACTGTGGTCGTGTTGCTAAGACGCTTGGCTGCCAGGGCTGTCGGGTTCCTGTCGTTCACGATCTTGGAGTTAATTGTCCTGGAGTCTTCTTCGAGTGGTATGCCTCGGATGACCCCCTTGGCCGTATGATCGGGCGCCGTTTCATAGGCGTTGACTTCGTATTGGCGGTCGCCGATCCTGATGACCTCGAGCTTCCTGTATTTTTCTGCGTTGGTGCTGCTGGGTGTGCTGATAACGATGATATTTTGGTGGGTGTTGGGGCAGACGGTGTCTTCGCTGGCGTCTTGATCGGACACTCCTGCAGCCCGGTATATAGCTGACGCAATCCTGACTGCGCCAATCGTTGCGGTGTTGAGGCCGCCCTTGGGTCTAACGACGATCTTGATGTCGTTCCTCGGGAGAGCCGGCATTCTGCTGGCCTTGAGTATTTGTTGTTTTACGTTCCGTGAGCGTCGTGGCGTTTGTCGACCGTCTCCCTCACCGGTGCGGGAGTAGGCTTCGTTCTTAGGTCTATCCCGCGATGCGCTGGGGCCGGACCGGCTTTTGGAGCCGATCATGCACCAGCCGGCATCTTCACCGAATTCCTCAGGAGACATCTCCTGTCCGTCGACCTGGACCTCCATGCTTGGCGAAAAGTGATTCTTAGGGCTTGGGTATTGTTAGGCCTGGCGGGCGGTAGCTCGCCTAGGCTTGCCTCCAGGCGTGCCCAGCGTCTGAACGCGGCGTCGGCGTTGCTCGGGCGGAAGTGCTTTCTAAAGTAGCCAAACAACGTTTCCCACCTTGAAACTTGATACCAGCACGCTCCTGGCAGCTTGCTGCATTCGAAAATTGCTGAGCTAGAAAAATAGCGTTCTGGCTCGCAGTCACTTCGTCGTCGTCCTCCCGGTAGGGTCTGAGTGATCAGTTTTTTTTTAATTACATGACAAAGCAGAGTATTTAAAGAGCCTGACTTCTGATGCTGCGGCTGCTTTGGTCGTTGCTGGTGTTGAGTAAATGGCACGCGCCTCAGCTGGCAAGCCACCCTCTCCCAAATGAACGCTTTGATTGGCGCCGAAGAGCAATGAGTGATCACAAATTACTACGAGGTGGTTCGTTCCCCACACTGTGGAGGGACTTTTCAAGGAGTACTTCGAATGCGTCATCGTTTATGCTCTTTATCAGTATCTATACATTAGCAGCCTCTGCTAATGAAGCGTCAATATGCTTGCAGAGATGGAGCACGTCATTGATGTAGCTGATAAACATTGTAACAGGACCTTTTGCCCGAGCGCGCAAACGTTGTTCGCAGCGCAGTTTCCAGATGGCAGGACGGATACAGATGCTTCCTCCTTGCATTTGTGTTGTTCTTTTTAGTCAGCCTTGTTCTACATGGGAAATCAAGAAGGAGCGGACTGTACACCTACAGGTCATGCGTTAGCTCATGTAGAAAACGAAGGACGCCCTTTCGTAAAATCTTAAAATGCTAACAAGCCTCCAGCGTTTATGGCGTCCCTATTCGCCTAACGCAGCATAAAACAGATGTCCTGGGAGACCTTTTTACTTCTTCGATCCTATCGTCAAACATGCCATGTTTTGACTTCACAAGGACCGAAATGATGAGAGGCAGGAACATGCGCCAAGTGCTTCCAATGAGCCAAAGAATGCTTCGCGTAGGAAGGCACACTTGCGATAGGCGCTTCGACACTATCTGTTCGTATTTAGGAAAACCTGTATTTCATTAATCAATGTTGGTTATTATTTATATTGATACTACGCGGAATTTGGATTCTAATATTTGAAGGATTTGCTGGCACTAATACAACAATGAACTAGCTATTTTTGTTTGAATCGATGTGATAAGGTAATATCAGCATCGTCAGTGAAGGAATTGATGTTAACGGTGCTGGCAATGAAACAGACTTTGGTAACCATAAAAACATTTGTCAGAATGCTTTGAATATTCATTAGGCAGTGTCGAAATATGGCTGCTGCTAAATCATTACTGGTACCGTATTTATGAGAAATTTCGAATAACTGCTGCGAAAAATCGGCATTTTAGGTGATGTTTAATGGAAATTTTGATGTAGTAGAGGAGCAGGTAGTCAAGATGCATAGCCAACTAATTATACTTAATCACCTTCGAGAAAAACTATTGATAAGGTTTCCTCTAGCTCACTCCTTTTAAAAATGAGGTACGCATGCTTAGCGAGGCCAACAAATAATGTTTGCCGGTGCTCTTCTGCACCAGTGCGCGGCGGTTGTGAACTTTCGGTTCGGACTTCTTCGCCCCGTGAAGACACGTTTTGATAAAAATGTACCATTAGGCACGGGAACAAATCGTGTTGTGCCTCCTGGTTGAAACTCAGTAAGACACGTGTTGTCGCCTCGTGGAAAGAAACAGTGCGTATCTGACATTCGTGATATTTGATTTGATTTGATTTATTGATTTCCATTTACACACACACATGTACAGAGGAGTGGTAAATGGAGGTGGATGAGGGAAAAAAGCCGACAGACGCGGCTTGAGGTAACCTCACCCCCTTATGTACAATATGGGTGCATGGGGTAACACATCAAGCGCCATATAAATTACATTTATCTAGTGGCCATAAAACATTGCAGTTATACAATATATGAAAGAACAGTGAAATATTTCCACAATAACAATGCAAAACACACTGCGGCATTGATATAAATAAATGATATACACTTGGTAACATAGACAAAAAAAGAGGAACATAACACACATTATTAATCATTAGCAAACGTGCTCTAAAGTGAAAGCAATAGAGTTTTAAATTCTGACAGTGATAAATCCTGTAAATTGAAGCCTGCTCTGTCGTATGAATTCAGTAATCTTGGAAGGTTGTTACACAACATTTGACAACCGTAGTTAGTTCTAGGGCGCGGAACCTTCCAGACTTCAGCTGTACGAGTTGAATAACGGTATGAATTGACGGATAGATTTGCAAGTTCTACAAGTAAAGTATTGTTACGTTTGGTATTAAAGTAATACTTGCGTAATAGTCTGCTGTTATAGATGTTATGGGCTGTCGCAATGTTGTATTTCTTGAACAGGTTTTCAGTATGGGCGGCAAACGGTACATTAGCGATGACACGTATTATTTTCTTCTGCATACGAAATAATTTACTCAAGTTATATTCAGTTGTGGTGCCCCATAGAAGATGCCCATAATGTATGTGAGACACGAATAAGGCATTATAAATTAATAATTTTACAGAGACGGGTGAAGTATATCTGTAGCGATTTAAAACACCTGTTATGCGGCTAAGTTTTTGGAGTACAAAGCTTACATGTTCGTCCCATTGCATGGTACTCGTGAAGTGTATCCCTAAGACCTTAATGAAACACATTAGTCTTTAAAATTTTATCAGATATATTGAGGTATATATATACCTCAATATATCTATTGATAAAGAGATGTATTCATAAAAATATACCATTAGGCACGGGAACAAATCGTTTTGTGCCTCCTGGTTGAAACTCAGTAAGACACGTGTTGTCGCCTCGTGGAAAGAAACAGTGTGTATCTCACATTCGTGGTATGAAACACATTAGTCTTTAAAATTTTATCAGATATATTGAGGTAGTTGAAAACTTCCATTCAGTCTGAAATTGGTCCATAGCGACTAGATGTAGGTCGAGCGCAAGGGTCAAGAGGGCCCACAAAGTGGCCTGTGTATATGTGTCTTCTTCCTGATTATGCCTTCGCGCTACCGAATGCCGTCCAAAAGTACGAGTCGAACATTTTTGTCTAGAGTTGAACATAGGACGAGATCTCTAATCCAGTGTTGATTATTCACTTTAAATGGCCTGATGATGCAAATAGCAAAAATAGGAAGAAAATGATTGTTACGCCGCGAAATTTTAGGCAAAGATTAATATTATTCCCGACACTATTGTGTCGAGATTAAATTATTTAGCTAGATGGCCCGGTAGGTTGAATGCCACAATGTCACAATCATATTTGTGCAAAAGAACATGAAAGAAGTATTTTAGAATTCTGAGCCTTAGCATGACTACAGCTGTACTTTTGACATCAGGGGACAATGAAATTACTTTCGTTCTTTTAAGACAGATCTTCCAGTTTTTAGCGTGGAGTCTAGCACCGAAAGGGTTTTTCTCATTTTTGAGAAAAAAGTGGCAAGTACTTGTGTCCAGATTGCCGCATTCAAGGTTTTGATTTTTACGGTGGAATACATGCTCATCATTTGGCAGCGAAAACTACACTGGTAAACGAGGTGTTCTACGTTTCTCACTAGTCTGACGTGCGATGAAGCGTAATACATTGTTGCTACACTTCTGTTTTCTATAAATAATGTGGAAGGTATTGCCGGCTTTCGTGCCTATGCTAGCGGGAAGGGAAAAAAAAGGCAAATTGGTATTTCTATTTGTGCTGAAGCACCGACCATAATACAGATAAATGATGATGAACAAGCACCATTTGGAGATACTTTAGCAGCCACAGCATGTTAAGCAGATTTACGTGCTGATGCTCTAACAATATATCAGAAAACTCACTCGGGAGCTGATTCACTTACACTGACACAGACTAAGACAGACCCGCCAGTGTACATTTGAGCGAGTCTGGCTAAGGGGAATTTTTGTTAGTATGAGTGCTAGCGAGATCGGCTGAGCGTAATAGTGAAGAGGCTGAATCCGCGTGAGCCCGACTGAGTAGAATTCCGGTGAGTCGTAGATCGAGTGAACCTACATAAGTAGGATTTGGTTAGCATGTGTCGGATAGATCCGGCTCAGTAGAATATAGGTGACTCGGAACCCTGGAAGCTCCTGAGCGAAAATTTTGTGAAAGAGTCTGAATGAGGTCAATTTATTTCACACACCTATGGAGTCAACTATGTTATTAAATGCACTCAGCCACCTAGAAATTATCAGTGCTTTCAATATATTCTTCCACCACTACGTGGTACACTACTGTTGTTGCGCCCCTTTTTAATACTGTGAAGTCTGATTGAGGATGCTAGCGATGACAGGATAACATACGTGAATATTCTTCTCATTCTCCACTAGAAGGACAGTATATCTAACACATAGAAACTGAGGGTGCTCGAGTGGATACACAGAAATAGTATTCGCATTTTTGCAAACAGGAGTTCCTAAAATGTACCACTGAGAAACTCACGAATTATGAAGCCAGTTTCAACAGTGTGGCTTGTTTTTGCTCCAGGAATAGTTACAGCTACGCCTTCGTAGAGTTAATCAAATACGCTTGGAAGACAGTGCCCGAAATAGTACAATTATACACCGCAGAGTGTGCACTAGCTCCGCAATGCCTTTATAGGTACTACAGAAGATGCGCAGAGGAAATAAAACTGTAAATCTATACGTATTAGTACGGGGATGTTGGAAGTATATAGGCGATTGTATCTACAACATATATATATACACAAAATGAATCAAAGTAGTTAAGATGGCTGTCCACCAACAACACACCGCAGGCAGCGTCCCGCGATCTTCTTCCTTTCTTCATTCATCCTTCCGTAACATGACCACCGAGTCGTGAGGCGCCATATCGCGCATGGTAGGCGAAAACTTGCGAGCGAAGTATGGCTTCAAAAGGCGTCGGACTTGAGGATGCATCATACTGTAGCAGCGCAATCTCGTAATTTACGTCGGTAATTTGACGTAGGGATTCATAAGGACCTGTGTAGCGAGAGAGAAGCTTCTAGGAGAGGCCGACCCGATGACATGGTGACCAAAGCATCACCCAAGCACCTGGGGCGAACTGAACATCGCTATGGCAGCGGTCATAACGCTCTTTTTGTATATGCCGCGAGGCTAATAAACGAGATCCGGTGACTTGACGTGCCATGTGAGCGCGATCGATGACTTCACGAGCGTACTCTGTTGCAATACGTGGCACAGAAGAGAGGATGGCGTCAAACGGCAATGTGGGGTTGCGACCATACAAAAGATAAAAGGGCGAATATCCTGTGGTGTCATGTCGGGACGATTTATACGCGAACGTCACGTAGGCCAGCGTGGCGTCTCAGTCACGGTGTTCGTTGGAGACGTACATCAACAGGATCTCTCTGATTGTTCTGCTGAGACATTCCGTAAGACCGTTCGTTTGTGTGTGGTAGGCCGTGGACAGCTTGCACTCAGTGGCACAAGAGCGTAGGAGGTTGTCGACCACGCGAGACAAGAACGAGAGGTCGTGGTCTCTATGTAGCTGTCGAGGTACACAGTGGTGGAGAATGACGTCGTGGAGGACAAAATCGGCGACATCGGTTGTGCAACTAGTCGGAAACACCTTTGTTATCGCATAGCGCGTCGCGTAATCGCTAGCGATGGCGATCCAGTTATTCCCTGTAGTGGTCGTCGGAAAAGGCCCAAACAGGTCAAGGCCTACGCGAAAGAACGGTTCAGAGTGCGCTTCAATTACATGGAATAGTCCGACTGGTCGCAAGGGAGATTTTTTCCGACTTTGACACAATTCGCAAGTTGCGACATAATGACGCACAGAGTGGTAGAGACCCGGGCAGAAGAAACGGTGTCGTACGCGGTTGTATGTACGAAAAACACCAAGGTGTCCTGCCGTCGGTGCATCGTGAAGTTGTTGGAGAGCGACGGATCTCAGAAGACGAGGAAGGACAAAGAGCAACTCAGGGCAGTCAGGGTTAATATTGCAGCCGTAGAGGATGCCGTCATGCAGCCTAAACATGCGACACGTTCTGGCAGCATGTCGGTGCTGCCAGATTGCACTCCGGCGATGATGGACCCTAAGGATGCGTCGCCTTGTTGTTCAGCGTGCATGTCGATCATGTCAGCCAAAGCCATCACGCAGGTCACCGAATCATGCGAACAGGATCGGGAGGATCCATGGCGTGACGCGAGAGGCAGTCAGCGTCCTTGTGCAGCCATCCAGACCTGTAGTTGACAACAAATGAAAATTTCTGGAGCCGCAGCGCCCAGCGATCAAGTGGTCTTGTCGGGCCCCGGAGGGAAGACAGCCAACAGAGGGCACGGTGGTCTATAACAACCGAAAACGTTCGGCAGTACAAATATGGCCGGAACTTGGCGACAGGCCAAACTAAGGCCAAGCACTCCCGCTCGGTGACGGGGTAATTTCTCTCAGCAGACCACAGCAGGTGGTTGGCGTAAACTATCACGAAATAGGTACCATTCTGCTCTTGGGTGGGAACACCGCCGATGCCATGGCCGCTTGTGTCAGCGTGTGTCAGCGTGACAGCGTTTCAGCGTGATCGTTTGAAGTTTCTTTTTCTTATTATTCATGGCCATGTTAAAATCGTTAAAGATGACCATTTTCACTTCTCTCCTAGTAACTATTTTCGTCATCGCCACAGTATGTATATCCCTCCTCCAATTACTCGCAATGATTGTTTTTACTCGCAATGAGCAATTACTCGCAATTTTTACTCGCAATTACTCGCAATGAGCTTCTTTCCGAGAGCAATAAAACAATGGAATCTATTAACAGACTCAATAGTAAGGACGTCATGTTTACGCGATTTTCTCGAAAATATCAAAAGGACCTGTGTACGCATACCATAACTTGGCCTAATGGTTATACTGTACACCTGGGTATTGTATTACATGCTGTATTTGCCATGCCCCAAAATGTACTTTTTCTTTGTATTTTTTCTTTATCGTGTAAATATATTTTTGGTTGTATTGTGACCTACCACTCCTGTAATAGCCCAAAGTTGGGCTGACAGTATCAATAAATGAAAATGAAAAAATGAAAATGAATGAATACGGTCGGTGCAGATGGATCAAAGTGGGCAAGTATTGGAGGTGTGGTCAGAAATCCGATGAGAACGGCGAACGCGTGAGCGTGCTCCGGGCCCCATAAAAATGGCGTGTTGTTTAGGAGATCTGTCAAGGGCCGAGCAGCGTCGGCGAAGTTTTTATGAAACGGTGAAAGTAAGAACATATGCCGACGAAGCAGCGCACATCAGAAGCAGAACGTGGCATAGGGAAACTGCGTACGGCTACGAACTTTTTCCGAGTCTGGTTGGACACCGGATGCGTCAAGGAGGTCTCCCAACACGGTAATTTTACGGTACCCCAATTGACACTTCGAGCAGTTCTATTGGAGGCCGTCTTTTCGGAAGACCGCAAGAATAACATCGAGTTGGGTAACGTGGCTGCCGAACGTGGGAGAGAAAAAATAACGTCGTACAGGTAACGGAGACAGGTGGTCCATTTGTAGCCTAGCAGAACAGAGTCCACCGTACGTTCAAATGTCGCAGGAGCATTGCATAGACCAAACGGAATGACTTTGAACTTATATATACCATCCGGCATGATAAAGGCCGTCTTCTCGTGGTCCGTTTCATCAACTGGTATCTGCCAGTAGCCGGATCGAAGATCTATAGACGAGAAGTACTTAGCTCCGTGCAAGCAGTCCAAGGCTTCTTCGATGCGTGGTAATGGGTACATGTTTTTTGGCGTGATCTTGCTGAAGTGGTGATAATCTACGCAATAGCTCCAGGTACCATTTTTTTTCACAAGCACAACAGGCGAAGCCCAAGGACTGGCTGATGGCTCGGTGACCCATTTGCGGATCATTTTGTCGACTTCCGGCTGGATGAGTCGACGTTCAGCATGCGATACACGACAGGAACGCCGATGAATAGGATTCCTGCCTCCAGTGTTTATACGGTGGTGAAGAACAGATGCTGGCCTAAAGGCCTGTCGCCCAAATCAAAGATGTCACTGTACGGTTCAAGCAGGCGACATATGTCCATGGCCTGTGCAGGGGTGAGGTCAGGTGCAATAATTTTCGCGAAGTCATCCGTTAAGGAACCAGAGCGTTTAGTTGCGATTGGTGCTATTAAACCAATCTCGGCATTCAGACTCCCAATAACAAATTCGGAACCACTAGGAAACACTGGTCAACAACATGCCGGCGGGAATCACTTCAGGGCACAGGCTGAAATTTAGAAGCAGTGGAATGCCGTCTTTATTAGTAACTGTGACCTACGCATGTGGAACAAGAACGTTCCCTTTCAAAAGCACGTCGATGATGGGGTGAAGCACATATGGCTGGGTGGGCGGTCAAAGTGAAGTAACTGCTTCAGGTGGCAGACGCACATCATGAAGCGAGCACAAGTGCGGTGGGTTCTGCTCGGAGCATCGGCGAGTTGAGGCAATTCTAACTGAAGAACGCCGTTCGCGCAGTCGATGAGAGCAGAATGAATGGATAAAAAGTCTAATCCAAGGATAACGTCATGAGGGCAGTTTTCGATCACAGCAAAGAGAACAGAAATAGGGCGGCCGGCTATACTTAACCGCACAGTACACATTCCAAGAACATCAAGCACGACGCCGTCAGCCACACACAGCACTGAGGCAGCTGCTGGGGTGAGGGCCTTTTCTAAACGTCTACGTAGGCTAGAACTTATCACAGAAATGTGGGCTCCAGTGCCGACGAGTGCTTGGATAGGTACGCCGTCTATTTTAACGTCAATTACACTTCTCCTTGTGGGCAGAGAGAGAGGATTTGTTGCAGTAGTTGGCAATGCAGCACCTCCTCCGGGGGCTGAATTTGCTAGTTTTCCGAAAGGGTGTGGTCAGAAGCCACAGGGGACGAAAGGCGACGTGGCTCCCATGAACGGGAAGATGGGCGACGTGTTTGCGGTGAACGAGACTGGTGTCCGCGCATGGCGATGGTGAGCGGCTGTACCACGTGTTCCGACCAGAGTTGTCGGCGCTGTTAGAGTGGGTGGTGGGCGAAACATTGCAGGCACTTCCATCAAAACGGCTCAGGTGTTGAGGGCCACGAGTTGCGACAGTATCACAGGTGTGTGCTTACATACCCTGTCGCAACAAAGTGTTACTATTTCGAAAATGCGCAGCGTATTTACCGGTTCACAAGGTTCATGTGTTAAAAGGGGAGACGAAGAAAGAAACAGTCAAGGTTGCTTGTTCGCCTGGGGTTTGGTGCGTCCCATAAATGCTATGTTCCAGGGAATTAAAGCTCACATTTAGGTCCAGCATAGTATCCCGTGTGCTTCTTCGTCTTGCATCACGTCAATTTTTTAGTTGTTAAATATGTCTGAAATCGTGATAAGGCACTATCGACATCTGTTCGCGAAGCTTTGTTGCTGTAGTGATGTCACTGACGTCGAAGACAGATGCACCCTTCAATACTGTAAAGACATTAGTCCAAAGAACTCTGAAGCAGGTGTTGATTAGAGCTGCAAGTAGGGTGGTTAAACCTGTATGCGAAGGATGGTTAATACAAGTTTTCGCCTAAAGTTAATTCTTTCCGTCTTAAAACAAGGATCTGGCTTCTGTATATGGACAATTTTCAACAATGTATTGCTTTGCCTGTGAAGCTGTCAATGAATACGTGTGTTCGTGGAAAGATTGTTTTCATGCACATAAAAATACAATGTCTGAGACCTTATGAAGATAAAGCCGAATAATGAACAATGAATGAATGCATGAAGCCAGCAGCATTTGAAGTAAACAAAGGCAGCAATGTACAACCTTTCCTTGTCGTGGTGAATAAACTAGGGGAGCTCCAAAGTTTTTTCTAGTAATTTTGTAAGGTCGTCTGTGGGCTGTATGACGCACGTATCCTTTAAGGTCACGTTCACACCATAAGTTATTTCAATGGAAAAACATAAAAATATAAATAGAGACTCGCCGCGAATGGGCTAACGAAAGGTACGATTATAATTCACAAGTTTAAGGCGAAAATGCGCCAGCCGACTGACGGTGTTGGCAAAGTTGATGACTTGAGGCTGCCACGAAAAGGCACTTAGGTCTTGAATATATTGTAGGAAATTTTATTGTAATATTAATGGTACTGCTGTTGTTATTTGCTGTAATTGAAACGCTCACTCACTAGCTATCGTTCATTCAGCCGGTGACACACCTCTGTGATACCTGTGGGCCATGGAGCCAAGTTCAACAGCGATAACCGGGCTTGTAAAAACGGTAACGCGAGCACGCAGGCAGCCGCTATAATAAATTATAAGGTTAACTGGAGATCCTGCGGGTTAGGTTTGTTAGCGTTTGAAAGAAATATTCAATAACATACAGAATCATACAAGTCAGGAGTTAATGACGATATTTTTGAGAGTGAAATATGAAATACCAGTGCTTCTGTTGAGTACTCAGCCTGTCTTTTAAAAAAATTTTCTACAGGTGAGGCGCTGTGCCTAAAGTGTGCGTGCGCAGCTGTTTAATAAAGGCGCAGCTCGGTAAGGTTAAGATGTTCTGCTATCTAATATAGTTTGTCAAACTTGTGGCCTGGCATATGCTTAAATACGGGTCTTTCAAACCTTAAATTTCCCTTGGTCCGCTTCAAAACAAGTTCAAAGGGCAGCTTGTCGCTTATGATAGTTCTTGCAGAGAGAACTTAAAACATATTTATCATCTGGCTCAAACTTATTCTATCATTTGTTCAGTATAATTTGCATTCTTTCACCTCCTATAAGAATACAACAGGCTCCGTGATACACCTGCTGTCGAGCATGGTCGCCGGCGCGATGCGGCGGCTGATTCTCATACAACGATATTACTCACTGAGACTTCATTAAGGGCCGCACTGAAGATATCACCGAACGCACGCTTGAGAGCAGCACGATACCACTGCGCAAGCGCTCTGTCACGTGGCTTTTTTCATATTTCGCGGTCTTTCCTTGCACACCCCCACTATATATATAAAGGACTACGTGAGACGTATCGTAAAGGAAACAAATTAATCGGTGGTTTCTGAAGGCACTCTACAGATTTACATATCATACCGTGGTTCCTCAGCCAATAATTAAATAGTTGGGTAATTAAACCTTATTAATTAGTGAGTTATAGGGAAAAATTGACTGGGTTACTATAGGCTATTGGCAATAGTATGCGTTCGGTTCCACTTGCTTCCGACGCGCCTTTCATTTTTAAATACTTGGATCAATTTATGCGGGATACCCTGTATATATACACGCTTTCCTACGCGGTCCCGTCCGACCTCTACCTCTTCCACGTGACCAGCTTGCCAAACATCCCAGGCATGCGCTTTTCCCTCTTTGACAGTCCTAATGCAAAACATTAAAAGAAAAGAGATATAAGGAAAAAGAAAGATCAGAGAAAGAATGAAGTGGCAGCAAGATTGAACATTATAGTACACACAGTGCAGGCGCTTTCAAAAATCGCTGTTGTTTTTTCATGGCCTGGTATATCGAATATTGCTTAGGTCAAGTTGCCAGGATATTTCTCACCGAGAGTTACCGTTAGGTACCACTAAATATCTACCAGTACCGTATTTGCGAGAAATTCCGTATAACTCCTGCCACAAATCCGCATTTTATGTGATGTTTTACGTAAATCTCGACGACCTAGCTGAGCAGTTAGTCAAGATGCATAGCCGATTGCTTATAGTTTACCGCCTTTGAGATAAAGCTAATAATACAGTTTCCTCTAACTCACTCCTCTTAAATATGAGGTACACATACTTAGCGAGGCCTACAAATAGTGTTTGCGGGTGCCATTCCCCACCAGTGCGCGGCGGTTGTGAAGTTTCGGTTCAACCTTTGTCGCCCTGTGAATACATGTTTTAATAACAATTTGCCTATTGCGGGCGAGCTCCAGGACCGGAAAAGCTGGCGCCACCGTCGACACGAGGTGGCATGAAGGATCACGTGGACACAGCGGGCACGTCGGCTTCTTCGTGAGCGCCGAAGCGAGCTGAAAACGAAAGTTTGAAGTCCCACCTGCGCTGCGATTTTGAATAAGTGGTGAGGCTTTCCTGCCTTGGGTGTCTGCTTGACAACATTTGAAACCACTATACTAGGTAGTGGCTGCCATTGGAGGCGTGTAGCATGGTAGGCTACTGCTCGGTGCCACCGTGCCGCACGTACGCAATGGAGCCTGGTGTCAGCCTTATTCATACGTAGCCGCAGGACAAGAAGCTGCGTGAAGCTTGGCTCACTAAACTTTGAACCGGCCGACGGCCATCGGCTACAACTCGAGTGTGCAGCAAGCACAGATGCGAGGAAAATTTCTAATATGGCGTCGGGCTGCGATGCTCAGTGAGTAGCAAAAACGCGCACTGAGAGGCTAATGTGATGAAGTGTTGGTCTGTGAACTTATCGGTGCTAGATACTGGCAATTTCGCATTAATGGAAAGGGAACCACAAAAAGCACATAAAAAGAGGCGTGACATATGGTCACGCTTGTGTAGCATCGAACAATGAAATTGATCGGAATAAATAAACGAACCAGCGGGTATAATTGCTCGCTGAGAAAACGACAAACATACAGCACGAGGCAACTTGAGAAATAATGGTATTTAAACGTCCGATACCTCAGGAAAAAAAGATGTCATCATCACTATGGACATGGTAGGTGTCGAAGTCCGTAGCTATAACGAAGTTATTTTTGAAGAGCTCTGATAGTTTCCATGCAATATGGTTGCTTGTGTGCTGTCAAATGCTCATATGCTGCGACCTAAAGCTCACGGCCCGATGCGAAAACCAGCTCGCAGCGAAAGGGAAACATTGCTCGCGTACATGGATGCAGGCGCGCAGTCGGTAACCGCGAACCCATGCGATCACTGCATGGAAGTCTCATTCTGTTACACTCCGTTTAGTTATACAGACAGCCGGACATAAGAACATATTAAACACGGTTTGCTGACGGCGTGTGCCTACTTTTCACGCAAGAAGCCGGTTCGGTAGACTCCATCGCGGCGACCGCGTACAGTGGCCTTCACTGTACGTATTAGGTAAAGAAACAGCGTCTGTAAACGATTCTGTGCTTTCAGTTTACCCAAGGTTATTATTTCGACAGGAAAATATTTCCTTCGTTTTGACATTACGCACCGAAATGTCCAGGAGGGTTGCAGCGCCATGCTTTTATTGAGTGCCATAAGCGAAACCTATGAATAGCGTGCCGCGTGATCTCTCATACTACGCGAAGGAGGCACTTCCGACAGATGGAGACTCCGTAAGTCCTCAGTCCCAATAAGCACGGGAACAAATCCTTTTGTATCTCCTGGTAGAAGCTCAGTAAGATAAGCGCTGTCGTCTCGTGCAAAGAAACAGAAACAGTGCTTATCTGACAAGTATGACATGAAATACATTGTATAGAATGTTTTCGGATATATTGATGTAGTTGAAAACTTACATTCAGCATGAAATTGGCCTATAGGGACTAGAAGTAAGCTGAGTGAAAGGTCAAGAGGGCCCAGGAAGTGACGTGTTTATGTGTGTTCTACTTCCTGATTATGCCTTCGCAATACCGATTGTCGTTCAAAAAGTACGAAATGAGCATCTTTTTCTAGAGATGAACAAGAGACGAGATCTCTAATCCAGTCTTGCTGTTTCCCCTTAAATGGTCTGATGATGCGAACAGTAAAAATCAGAAGAAAATAATTTTTACGCCGTGAAATTTTAGGCAAAGAGTCACATTGTTCATGACACTATTGTGTGGAGCTTATATTATTTAGCTAGTTGGCCCGGTGAAATGTACACCAGTAAAGGTAGTATTATATGTTTTTTTTTTTGCTGGTGCGACGTGCGATGAACCGAAAAACATTCTAGCTCCATTTCTGTTTTCTATAAACAAGTATGAAAGATATCGCCGGCTTTGGTGCCTACGCTAGCTGGAAGTACAAAAAGCAATGTGTTATTTTCTTTTGTGTCAGAACCTACCCTAGTACAGAGAAATGATGACGACCAAGCCCCATTTAGGGAAACTTTAGGAGCCACAGCATGTTCGGCAGATTTACGTGCTGATGAGCTAACCATCTGCTAAAAAACCCCCCTCATGAGCCGTTTCACTTACACTCGTACAGAATAAGACTGAACCACCAGTGTGCGTTTGAGTTAGTCTGGCTAAGTACAACTTATATGAGTGTGAGCGAGACAAGCTGAGCGTAATAGTGAGGATGCTGAGTCTGAGTGAGCCGAACTGAGTAGAATTCTGGTGAGTTTCAGTTCAAGCGGGCCTAAGTAGGATTTTGGTTAGAATATGTCCAATGGATCCGGCTCAGTACAATATCATTGAGTGTTAATCCTGCTAATCACTAAGCGAAAATTTTGTGAATGAGTCTGACTGAGTTCAGTTATATTCGCACATCCAATGGAGTCCACTATATATGATATCAAATGCACTCAGCTGCCTTGAAGTGATCAATGCTTTCAAGTAATGTTTTCTGCCACTTCACGGTATAGGGGGGTTTTCGCGACATTTTCTGGTAGTCTGAAGTCTGATTGAAGATGCCAGCGATGACAAGATAATCCACGTAAAAAATATTCTCTCAATTCTTCATTAGACGAACTGTATATCAAACACATATGAAGTTAGAGTGCTCGAGTGGAAACAAAGAAGTATTCGCATTATTACAAACACGAGTTCCTAAAAAATAGCATTGGGAAACTCGTTAATTATGGCGCAAATTTCAACATTGGGGATTATTCTTGCTCCAGGAAGATTTACAGCTACGCCTTCGTAGACTCAATCCAATACGCTTACAAGACCGTGTTCGAAATTGTAGAATTATACACTGCAGAGTGCGCACGAGGTCCTTGGAAAGGTGACACTTTATTTTTTTGCCACAAGCAGCGCAATGCTTTCATAGGCACTAATGAAGATACGAAGAGTACATAAAACTGAAAATCTATAGACATTTAAATAGTTCTCACGTGCATCTTGCGTGTTCGTGATAAAACAATGGCATCACCTAGGCTTAGCAACTAAAAATCATTTGGCAGCAACATAGGAAATTCAGAATCGACATTGTAATAATGACATTGCTCGGTAATATACTCCAGTCCAGTACACTACTGCGCAAAATAAGTTGGAATCATGCAGTTTCACATACCGTTTTTAGCTCAAGAGCAAGGGCAGCTCTCAAGGATAGGTAGTCATATTGCTGTATGCATTTCGTGCAATTAGTGCCACGTCTAACGGGATACTCTCGTGATAATCCCGAATTTCGAACCAAGTACTGGCAGTGTCCTTCAACAAAAATGACACGCGACGCAGTTTGTCTACAAGGTTCCACTATATGTAAGTTGACTCGATCGCTTTCGAACGCCTCTAGCCAGCTCTCGGGGTCTTCCGATAAAGCTGAACGAGGAGTAGGCGGCTGCCTGAGTTGTTGGAGCTAGAGTGTTGGTTGCTCCAGAGCTTTCATCGTGGCCTGATTGGTCTTTCTTTAGGCTCTACACAGGTAGAAGTCGATAATCTGGGGTCAAGTCTCATAGTGTGCGGCTTGCTAGATGGTCTGCGGTGACGTTGGCGTTGCCTTCGTGGTTGGGACTTACTTCACGGCTTTGAGGGGCTGTGCGAAACGTAGACGATGATACACCTTCACCGGGGGCCCCGCTGTAGTGATGGCTTAAAACAGTAACACAGACTGCGCATCACGAAACAAACTCGAACCTGCGCAAAGACACTGCTAAGCACGAGGTCACGAGTTCACCTCCAGCCACGGTGGTGGGATTTCGATGGGGGCCAAATGCGAATACACCTGTGTACTTAAATTAAGTTGCACGTTAAAGAACACCAAGTGATTAAAATGATTCCGGAGTTACGGACCACTGTGTGTCTCAACATCACATCGTGGTTTTGCCACCTCAAACACCACAGCTTCATTTCAATTACTTGTGGCCAGAAAAAAGAAGTGACAATAAAACTGAATAATAGAGGTGAGCACCTTCATGATCGTCGACATCTTATGTGAGCTTTAGACACGTTTGTTATTTAAACTTGATTTGCCTCTTATGCTCGCATATTTCTAGAAAGTACGGCCCTTTTCGCGTCGCACATTCAGTCTGATTACAAAAGGTCTTGTGACAACATAGACAACAGATTAAAATACAACCGGCTGCAAGAATGAGTGTGTTCTTGTACACCTAGGAGCTTCTTGCGCTGATTGATATCGTTAACAAGTACATGTGTCTGTGTTTTGTATTTTTGTGTAATTATTGGAATATTTTTATGGCTATACATTTCAAATTTGTTTCGCCCTACACTTTTCGAATAAAGATGTTTGGAGGACGCTTAAGCTTCTCCTTTGACAGTGGAACGCGATATCATTCAAAGATACCTGACTGTCTCGCACGCTTCCCGACAACTGCCGCTTATGTAACCGTAGTGTTTACCGGGAAATGCTCGTGGCGAACGTGTTGAACGCAGGAGAGCTTCCTCCTAGAAATGCGGTCTCTTGCGCAAAAACTTATGTTATTGTTTCGGAACTTTTATATTTCTGTCTGAGAATATTTAAGACAAAAGGCGGGCGCTCTAAATGATTTGTATCATGACAGTTTTTGTGGGCTGTCATTCTGAATTCTAGGAATAAGTTGTAAAGAATGTAAGAGGTATATGAAAAAAATGTGGTAACTGAAGAACTTTATACTCGCGGACAACTTTCTGCGGCAATGAAGAGAAAACTATGGAGGCTAAACGCGCACAAGTGAGAGCGCTGCTCAAAGGAGTACCGTGTTTTGATCCACCTTAATTTGAGCTGGGGAAGAGAAAACATGTACACCTCATTAACAATAGTGAACTAAAATAAAACACACCACTGAATGTAAAACTTTACTTATTTTGTGCCTTTCCGCTACCGCGTTTGGACAAACGCTAAACCGTCGCACATGAAGCTGCGCCGCTTCAGCGTCTGTTCCGAGCAAGAAAAAGCACTGTCAAACGCTGGCGGACTACTTGGCACCGTAACACATGTGCAACAACCACGTGCCCGTAGGTTTCCCTTCATTGCCACAGAAAGTTGCCCTCGAGCATAGTGCCGTGTAGAATACATACTGCAATTTGCGCTCACTGCACCAGCTACGCAAGATGCCGACACAATATTTTCTGCGGCACTTTAACTTCACCTTAACGCTCTCGCGTTAAAGTGAAGACGACTCCTTCTCCCAAGAAGGCGACAATGTTATTTTTTTTTGCTCTGAGCAGGCGCGAAATTCTCACGTTGAATATGAAATGTTTATTCGGGATATCATTGGGATAGTAATGTTATTTCAAAGAGTGGGAGAACCTCGTTCTAGAAATTAAATGCAGTGAATGAGGAGATAAACGCATATGTTGAATGAATATGTCACTTTAACCATACATGTGTTGAGATCAGGCCAGCCACAGGGAGTCTTCGGACACTTCTTTTATTCGCACAAAATGTTTACCTAAGACAGCAAAATCACTCATCACATTGCTACGAAGCTGAAGCTTCCTGGTTGTTATTTGCTTCTCCAACAATAAATCTTGTTCAAAACGTACTCTTTCAACTTCATGACATTCGAATTTCACAACTGAAGAAACAATTTGTCATTGTTTAATAATTTTTGTCACATCACCTAAAAAAAATATTCTACACGGAAAACGATTTTCGTTCGTTGAAAAACTTGTAATATAAGATAAACAAAATTGACAAACCTGGCGTTCGAAGAGCAAAGAGACAATTGGCGTAATTTGTTATTTCATTTGATATTTCCCTTAGAAGAAATTTCTCTCGCGAATGTTTCTGTATGTATTTCGCACTTTTATAGTGCTTAGAATAATGAAATTACTCTTTCTTCTTACTGTTCCAAATTTCAGCCGTAAAATAAAGACACGTCCGATGGTGTAGAGTTCTTATGCAGAAAAGAAAAAATAAGGAGCGCTCCGTCTTTTCTAACCGAAGATAATTCATCGTGGAAGCCGTTACTTAGGAGCGCCATAGGAACAGTGGAAGTAATAGGAAATAGGTTCGAAATTATAGCACATGGAAATGTGAATTAAGTCTGGGGCAAAAGTAAATTTTGAGAGCATGCGTGGACATCGACGGAAGAATGTATTTCATCGTGACACGTCTCTGTAAGGCTGACCAAAGGGGGTGATTTGCTAAAACCACGCATAAGAAAAAAAAGGTACATAATTATCGATTATACTCTTGCAAGGGAAACACAAATTGTGAAGATATTTTTTAGCGTTATGTAATAATAATGAAGCCATTATTTGTGAATGCATGTGTTGTGTGCTCGGATGGGGTGGTTGAGACGCGACGCATGACGCAATCGGAGTTCAATTCAGGCTTCAGCCTGTCGTTGGGTCGTGAGACAGGCATAGCTCGGCAGTTCGTCTGTCGATCCAAGAATGAGTGTCGCGTTTACGAGCTCACTCAGGCATGCTCTATATAGTGCATGAAACTCAAACCATTGCTGGTGGGTAAGCACAATGCCTATAATTTTGCATTTCTTGCAGAAAATTCACGCAACCTTGGCTATGACGCATTCGCGTTTTACGGGGAAGGTGCAGAAATAGCGTGAAGAGACTGGTGCAACAAGCTAGATACGGTTGTTTCCTTCTGTTCCCAATTCCTCCTCCTTCCTCCTCAGGCGGTTGTAAGGCCTGGATGGCACGAGTAGGCTGGTGACTTCACAAGGGCGGTCACCCGGCATGTATACTGTTGGAGGTACCGCCATCTCAAATGTTGGACTCGCGTTGAAGCGAGAGCAGGCCGAAGCGTTCGATATTCAAGGCTACCGGTGTTCGTCTTACCTGCACTTTGACCGTGAGTGTTCGGGGTCATCAATTTTGATGTGCTGATGTTTGCCTCTGCGCATGTGAGGCGTTGCGGGATGATATATTTGTAAGCCTGTGTTTGCTGTAATTTACAGTGCCGATGGCAAGAGAAACCTTACTTCGCGTAGTTCTCTGATAGCAATCTCTATAATTTCCTCCTGTTTGTGGCGTAGCTAGGACATTTTTATTCTTACCGCAGCATGTTTGTTCTAAGTCAATGCATCAAAGAAGCCACCATTAGCATGCCGGAGGCTTGAGTGGCACGGCACTCTACTGGGGACAAACCTCCTCCTATGGCAACTGCTCCATTTTCCCTCCTCCATCCCATCGAGCAACTCTTCTTTCAGCTGTACATATTGTAGCCGAGCTACGATACGCCATTTGCAAGAAGAATCCAATGATTTATGATTTTCGATTGATGGTTTTCTCGGCCAAGATGTTGTACGTGCAAAAGTAACAAAGGGTCTATGACAGCTATAGCAGTAGAGGTCGCTTTATTCTTTTTACTGCCGACTATTCTATGAGCATTCGAAGTAAATATGCATTAGTGTGTTCACATCTTGGGAATGGGGCAACCGCAGCAGGGTATTCCACTTGAGACTTTGTGTTCGACAACAGGAAGCAACTATTATTTATTGCTTGTCACAGATTCTCATTAAAAAAAAATACAACTTTTTTCTGTCTGCTACGCTGCATTTGTATTATTAAAGAATTGAAGAAACACAGCCCACGTTTAAACCTGACGCTTGTGGGGTGCGACGCGTCAAAGGAGATGCCACGGGGTGCCTAACAGGAAAGATTGGATAACGTTGTTGTTGGCTTGCATTTGGTACTAAAAATATTTGAACATGTTTTTTCAACTCAACCGATTAATTTGCGAAACGAAAAATGTCTGGTAAAATTAAAAGTAAAAGGGGCTTAGTGTTTTTTCTAAATTCCCTTTCTTTCTTAACCAGCCACGTGTTGTATTCACCAGTTTCTGTTTAATATTCGGCATTCTTCAACGTTCGAATGTCCTGCGCAAGGCTTGACCACAGCGGGATCTAAAAGATTGTAGATTTTCCTGCGCGTTGTGAAAATGGGGAAATATATGTAGTCGGATTTCTGAGCGAACACTGGTTAACAAGCCGCCTAATGGATTACCGAAAAAGCCTATTTTGGACCATGCTATTCAAAATTCAAATTTACTTTTTCTTCTCTGTGCTGTTCCTTGCATATTTTACGTGAATTTATTTTCGTTGTTTTTGAATTTATGGAAGTTAAAGAATATATGAAATTCTTAAATTTTTATACGTTAATTTACAGTTTGTTATAGCCGTGATGCACCCCTGTTGCAAGAGTGTTGTTTGAAGCTAGCCCTAAAGAAGAGTTTTTTGGTTGGACAATCAAGAAAAAGGCTCCCGGGAATGAAATTATTTTCTGTTTCATACCAAAATGTTTTAGTATAAAACCGTTACCAGGGACCCTCCAAGCTGTGACTCCTCTGAAGCACTATTGTGTGCCTATATGAACATAACCATGTCATGCTCTGGTGAAACAACCAGTAAAAATTTATACGGTAAGAAGCAACATTTTAAAGTAAGTATTTTTATTATACTTTTTGAGGGCGCTGAACCTTTTTTGATAAGAATGACGAAGGCCGTGTGCTGACGCTCGGATCTCCCAGCAGTGCGACTTCGGCTGCCTCTGATCTTTCATGAGAAAAATAAAATGCAAATTTTAACTCGTACAAGGAGCACTGTTTAAGAAGCCGAATTTTCATCATAACCCTTAAGGTTGGTAAATCTTTTCCGCGGAGAATGACGTAGGTAGCGTGCTGACGCAAGTATCACCCAGCCATGCGGCTTCAACTTTCTATGAAACTCTCATGGATGATGAGACTTGCCCTCGCTTGAATTCTGCGGCATCCTTAACGAATAGGTTAGACCTGCTGCAGTTCGTTTGAACAGAAGCTAGAAGACCAAGAGACATTTGCATTTGCTTTATGTGTTTCGTGAAATTTATTGTAGCGCGATTATTTCTTTGTTTTCTTACAGATAGTCGCACGTAGTGTTGTAACCATAAGAATTTCGTGCACAAGGTAGAACATTCTGCCTCATAATTCTTACTCTTATTATTCCACCATAATTCTTACTAGCTTTGTATTGGCTTAGGACACAATTTTGATCACTGCCTATTCAGTTTTCATTAGACTGTGTAACTAATATGTGTGCGCAACCCTGGTAGAAATATAGGAGGATTTCATCCACTTTGTAAGTGTCCGTCGATCACACTTCAGGTGTATGAGCTCAAAGGATCACCTCAGAGTGTGACTGAAGTTCGAAGTTTGTAAGCGGTAGAAGCTATTTAAAGGTCAGTTTCATAAACAGGTGCGCAAGGTCACATGTGACGCACGCACGGACCAGAGTCACGACGTCATCCATCATTGGCTGTCTTACGATAACCTTAGGGCACTTAAACCTTTTATTCTTTTTTCTGCATTTATTCACGCATTCACTCACTCACTCATGCACATAGAGAGAAAAATTTTTGCACGGACGTCATTGGGGAAGGCGTGGCAGAAAATCAACCAAATGCCAGGCAACGTCCTTTAACCTTTTCTAAGCTTCACGGACTTCGTACGGCAGTGGGAGGCACTTCTCGCGAGCGAGCATCAGGAGAGCCAATCGGCCTTCCTGGACCAAGCTCAGTGAGCCGCAAGAACCAGTGGAGCCCTGGATGAGGGCCCCACCAAGATCTGCCATATCTCTGATTAACAGATCAATGAAGTTTTTCTCTCATTCTCTCTTTCTCTCTTGAAAATGTCCGTGAACCCGTGAGCAACAAAACTGCCAAACGCTCATCACCATGTGGTAATAGATTTTTGAACAATGTAGAAATGAAAGAAGAACACGTAGTTTTATTCCTCTAAAATAACGAAATTCAAGCAAGAAAAGCGCGCATCTACAGGCTATTTACAAGCTACACGTAGCAATAAATTTACAAAACCTTGTTCGCTGCAACAGCGTCGTAGTCGCTACGAAAGTACACCAAATCAGAAAGCAGCCAATGAGGTTCCAATTTAACATTGCAACACCTTTGCGTGCTTGCGCGCATCACACCCTTGTAACACCATGCTGCAAAAAGAACAGATAAAAAATACAGGAATTCACTCCTTAAGGGGCACTAGAGGGTATGCAAATTTTGTTCAATGCGTTAGTGAGTTGAATTTTTTTACCAAGCTGGAAATACTACGATGTGTATTCAGCAGGTGATAAATTCGATGTGCGCTTTCGCCTCCCTTTATTTGTCCGGATTCTCTCACTGTAACCTGTGGTGTGCCTAGAATTATAGGTACGCTGTTTTCCAAAATAAGATTCACGGAAGTCATTTCTGCTGACCTCTCCGAGTATGTTATTGCATACTATAAAGAGTTAACGCTTCGAAGTTGTCTGCAAGTTCTTGAGATAGACGTTTCTCTACATAACATTTAAAAGCCTTTGGAAAGCTTGGCAGCCTGACTACACTCAGTTTCAATTATAAAAGTGCTAGCTTAGCTTTCACTACCTTCATCGCTCTTGGGATTCGCTTCTTGCTTCTCGACTGTCTTCACTAGCATATCCGTTATCAGCCGTCAAGTCGAGACCTAGCACACCTAAGAGTCTAGTCTTCACAGTCTAGTCACAGCACAGCAACTGTACTCATAAAGCCCTCCCCATTAGCCTCGCCTTCGGACTCAAAACCACGTTTCTTGCAACGAGTACGGATGCTCGCACTTCGAACAGAGCTGGGCTTCTCCTACCAACCGTTATCTTCTACTAAGGAGGCGTTCTGTAAAAATTCGCGTACTTGTAGAAAGACAAGTATTAAACAAGTACACCGATGAGTTACCTACTTATACGTAACAAAAAAGGCAATTAAACTGAAGCGCGAGAGAAAAATGCTCGATTGCTCGTTTAATCTAGCATTCTTATAACCAAACGAGGCAGAGAGGGAGAGCAAGAAACGTTGTTCGAAACAGTGTCCCGAGCGAGGCCCGGTACCGCGTTGAGGTGGGAAAGCTCCTTCGTCCACGAACCCCGTGGCTTCGACTGCCCTCTTCGCGCTAGGCATGAGTTTTCGTCGGTCTTCCAGGTCCCCGAGGGTGAGCTTTGCCTCCCACGTTTCAATAGGTGTTCTTCGTTAGCTTGTTCTGCTCGTTCCCATCTGTTTCTGGTTGCATTTAGTTGCCTTCCTGCCACGGGCTTTCCAGGAGCAATTGATGGAAAAATTACATAAAAAGGCTGATCACTTTGGTGAGCTGCTCCAGCTTTCCTGAGAAGCAAAGTTAAGCGGGTGCATATGTTTCATTCGGCATGGGTCGAGAGGCTGAAAGACTAGTGCACCATCCGGTCTGTGGCGGAGGGAGTGGCAGGTGTGTCAGATCGGACCTCCTGGTGGAGCACCAGATGGCGAGAGCGAAGTAACACTCTCAGCTCGTCTGGTTTAAGGCGAATTACACTCGTTTTTATTTTATCCTTTGCTGCTCCATCATTCCTTCATGATTTCCACAAAACGACGTCTCATTTATACGATTTTGATCTTCCTACAACGTCTACGAGTTAACTAACCAACCACAATTTTCTCAAGTTGGTTACGAGATACCCAGGTCTTAGGTATGCCAAATTCGTATGAAGCCTGCTAAGATGGCACTGCCGCCAAAATAGCTGCATACTAGCAGCTTGAGTCGCCACTCATGTCTAGATAGATATTACAGTGGAACCGATTGAGGCCAGGCCGATTTTATCTTTCATGTAGCCATCTTTCAAATCAGCACTTATTGACTCCCTGATGTAATAGCACCACTACTTTTGTTTAAAAACTTGCACTCTGTAGTTCTGTATCGGTTTCTTTTTTTGCATTGTAACCCTCCCCCCATCTTTAACGCCCTTCCAGGCATTGAGGGTACTGAAATAAAAATAAATAAATAAATCACTTCAATATCAAAATAACTATATTTGCGTTCACTAACCTATTGACCCTCCAGGTGCACTTCTGCAGCTGTGTACGTCGTTTGTGTCCATGTCGCAGTTAGGTCTGCGTAAAGCATGAGAGCGAGAAAATTTTCGCCACTCGCCGTATGCTGTATGTGCTAGCGAACGCTTACGAGTGTGAGCATGTGAACGCGCCTCGATTTCGCTATTTATGGGTGACTTTTATAATTCCGCGACATTGTGTTTACAATATCAAGACGAGATAACTAATTTTTTTTTGAATTTTTACTCCTGTTATTCGGAAGCAACGCTTTCAACGCAAGGGCTGTAGCCTCTGCCCTGCGTCACCAAAGTTATGTTGTGTACACAGTGTTTTTTGATCGCTTGTCATTTCCGTTTTCTTCTTCGTACAGACTAATGCACCAACGCACGAGATTGTAATGATTTGCATTGCTAACGAAATGCATGTTTCACCATTCCCCATTTTAAGTCTGTTTCATATTTCCTGCACTTCCAAGAATACCTTGCACTCCTGTCCCTCAAGGGCCATGAAAAAATGAGAAAATAAAAAAAAATATTAGAGGAAGTACAAGAAAACGTAACATCTCTATTTAACGGTAATTCCTGTTCACATGTAATGACACATGTTGGAGCTACACCCTTTAGCCTCATTTTTCAGTGCGATTTGAACCCACTGCGGCGTTCTTCTCTTCTGTAATCTTGGGAGATCGGTTTAGCGGAAGCAAGTACTACATGTTTTGAGAGGTTCAGAACAGAGAGGAGACGGGCTTTATTTAACAGAAAAAGCAAGTTTGCCGAGTAGCTGTGCTGGCGCGTCTGTCGAGCCTCCACCTCACTTCCAAGAAAGAGCAGTAGGGTAGTAACCTTCACGTGGAGGCCAGGTGAGGTACCTAAATTTCCCAGAACCAGGGGACAACGTATAGTGATGGACGGTCGTTAGAAAGGCTCCACTCCTAGAATGCCGGGAACATAGGTGTGAATGGCGGATGGAATGACGCGCTAATGCTAGAGACATGCTGGTTTCATGCGGTTGCACGGCACTGTCCCTTGTTTGCCGGGTACATCAATGTTCAAGTTTTTCTCTGAACGCACAGCCATACCACAGGGGCCTTCATAAGAAGAAGTCAACTGTCGCATGATAGAGTCGCGCCGCAGAGAGACGTGGACGGTTATCTGCATTGTCGGGAAGCTAAACGCAGGCTGCCCGCAGGCGACATGTGGGGTAGGTCGAAACTGATCTAGCCAGGAACGCAGCCTGTCTAAGATCTGTCCGGCCGCTGGCAGAGTTGTCTTGCAGGGTGCCGAAAAACTGGCTTGAAAGGCAGATTGTTGATCCATTGAACATCTCGACTGCACTGACTGTGACATCATGCTTGATTGTTCGGAGTGCAAGTAGTACTAAGGGTAGCCTTTCCACCCGGTGTCGTCTGTCGAGCGTGGCGGTCAATGACACCTTCAGTTGTCGGTGGAGACACTCGACCATGCCATTACTTTTTGGATGGCAAGCCATGCTGTTATGAACGTACGTACTGAGCAGTCTTGCTAGGGCAGCCAAAAATGAGCGTTGGAATTGCCGGCCTTGGTGAGTAGTTATTTGCAGAGGACAACCGTACCACGACATTCACATAGTAAAAAATTCTTCCGCGACTCTTTGGGCAGTGATGTCTTGTAAAGAGCTTACCTTGAGTACCGGTCGGCACCCGTAAGGAGGTACCAGAGATCCTGCCAGGGTCGAAGAGGCCCTACAGAGTCTAAATACCCCTGACCAAATTGGCTGCACTGCTGAACGAGTGCGCAGGGTCACTTTCATGGCTTGGCAGGCTAGGAAGTTTCTTCCACAGCTTCGAACGCTTCCTTGGTCCGTGGCCAAACAAACTGGTTTGTGGCTAGACTATGTGTCGCTTTGACGGCGGGATGGCTTAGTCCGTGCAGTGAATTGAATACTGGCCTGCGAAACAGACGGGGTTTGCCTGGGTGAGGAGCAGCTTGCGATGTGTCCCATGTGAAAAATGTTGGTGTTTAGGGAAGTCGCAACTTCTCAAGTTGAGCGATGAGCCTTTTTCCAGCGATTGCCGCAGCTCGGGGTCGTTTTGTTTGGTGGAAGCTAGAGCCTGCAAATCCCTAGGGCCAGCAGGCACAGTGCGGATCCGCGAGAGTGCGTCAGCTGACTGGTTTTCGTCTCTGAAATATGGTGGATATCCTTGGAAAATTCGGAGATAAAGGAAAGTCGCCGTAGCGCACGGTCTGAATACGAAGAACTCTTGTTCGTGATAACGAAGGTTAAGTGCTTGTGGTGGGTCAGAACGTAAAAAGTAAAGCCTTAAAAAAAAGTCCGTTTGCTTAAAAGCGCCATAGATCACCAACATCTCCCACGAGAAGGTGCTGTAGCACACTTTTGTGGGCTTGAAGCGCTTTGACAAGAAGCCCAGTGACGTCCAGCATGTGTAATCGTTCTGCTGCATTACTGCGCCCAGTGTTGTGGTGGACGTGTTTACCATAATGTGAGTTTGAGCGTTGGACAACGTATGAATTATGAACATTGCCGTAGACAACCGCGCTTTGGCATTTTGGAAGGAGTGCGTGTGCTCAAAGGACCAGTGGACGGTAGGTGGCTTTTTGGAGTGACGACGCCGCAGACTGGTGCACGGTTGCAGGATTTTCGCACACTACTGTATGAAGCGGCTGTGAAAATTTCTGAGCACCAGAAACATGCGCAACTTTTGGGAGGAGGTTTGTGAGGGGAAGTCCTCGATTTTCCGCACCCGTGATTCCCGTGGCTTGATGCTTTGGAGTGAAATGCGATGGCAACATTGCTTTAATTAGCAACAAGGGTCGGGGGCTCGACTCTAATGTAAGGTCTCGGGTTTGAGTCCCACCAATGGTCATGCAAGCCGGCTTCAATTTTGGTGCTGTGACGCGAGTGGTGTGAATTTTTTATAACTTCGAGACAACCAATTTTTCGGCCCTTGAGCCACCGAACGCTTTCGCCTTAAAACGGCTACACAATCGTGCCTATTTTGCGTGTGCAGACTTGTATTATGCTCCGACAATCAGTTTGCGCTGTCAACAAGAGCTAACCGACTTTTTTTTATTCTTGTTATACGGAAGCAAAGCTCTCAACGCCACAGTTGTAACCTCTGCCGACTGTCGCCAAAGCTATGTTGTGTACATTCCATTTTTATTAGTATTTCGGTTACCTTCTTCGCAAAAACTGATGCACCAACGCACATCAATGTAATCATTCGCATTGCTAACGAAATGCAGAGTGATGCGCCTTTTTTCATATTGATTGTTTTTATTGTTTCCTGCACTTCCAAGAAAACCTTGCACTCCTGTCTTCGATTCCCGCAAGAGCCGTGAAGGTATTAAGAAATAAAAAGTTGAAATCTATACTGCAAGAAGGAGCATTCTAATGGAAGTATTTTTATCAGACTTTTTAAGGACGTTCAACCTCTTTTGATGAGGATGAGGAAGGAAGTCTGCTCACGCTTGGATCGTCCAGCAGTATGACATCTGCTACCTCTGACCTCTTCTAGAAAAACAAAATGCAAATATGAACTATACTAAGCAAGATTCTTAATAAAGCACAACTTTTATCGTACATCTGAAGCTTGGTATACCTTTCCCGAGGACAATAGGTCGGTAGTGTGCTGACGTAGGTAGTGTGCTGACGCAAGTATCATCGAGGAAGCCGCGTCTGACATCTCTGAACCTTTCACGGATGACGTGGCTTGTCCGCGCCGAAATTTGGTACCATCGTTAACGGAAATGTTAGACCTGCTGCAGTTAACTTGAGGGGGAGTTAGAAGCCCAAGAAATATTACCATTTTCTTTAAAGCTTTCGTAAAATTTGGTACAATGCAATTATTTCTTTGTTTTCTTAGAGCTAGTCGTACGCAATGAAGTAGCCATTAGAATTTCCTGCAAAAGTAGAACATTCTACATTAGATCCTTAATTATTCAATCATAACTGTTACTAGCGTTTTGCTGGCTTAGAACATCATTTTGATCGCTCCCTATTTTATTTTCATTGGCCTGTGTGACCCATAATACGTGCGCACAACCCTGTTAGGCGTTTCTATGCGATAGCATTATAGGAGGATTTGACTAACTTTGTAGGTGTCCGTGGAACGAAACATTTCAGGTGTATGAGCTCAAGGGAATGCCTCAGAGTGTGACCGAGATTGAATGTCTGTAAGGAATACAAGCTATTGTAAGATCACTTTCATAAATTACTGGGCAAGGTCACCTGTGACCCACACATGCCCCAGAGTCATGACGTCATCCGCCGGGCTGGCTGTTTTGCGATAACCTTAGGGCACTTTTTATTCCTTTTCTGTGCAGATTCATTCATTTCCCCACTCACTCATTCACATGTACAGAAATATTTTTGCGCAGAAATGGTCCAGAAAGGCGTGGTAGAAAGTAAACAAAATGCTTCAAAATCTGCGTAAACCATTTAACCACAAAACTGCCCAACCCTCATCATCAGGGACTAACAGATTTTTCCACAATATAAAAATAAAATAACAGATGCTTTTGCAACTATGAAACAAGAAAATCAAACCTAGAATAGCACGCTTCTACACAGCAGAAGCTTGATGTGGGCGGGTTGGTTTTGCATACTTGAAGAAAAGAGCGCTAGGAAGACGCGGACTACGAAGACGCAAAGTAGCGCATTGTCCTTCGTACATGTTCCTATTTTAGTCCGCGTCTTCGTAGCGCTTCTACACAGTATTTACAAGCTAAACACAGAAATAAATTTACACAACCTTGTTCGGAGCAATAGCGTCGTAAACACTACGAAAACACAGCAAATGAGAAAGCAGGCTGTGAGGCCGAAATTTAACATTGCAACACTTTTGTGCGCTCACTCGCATCACCCGCATGTACCGCCATGCTGCAAAAGGAGCAGATAAAATGTACTAGAAAGCACTTATTTAGCGGGAGAAGATAACCATGCTAGGTTTTTTAAAAGCTTTGCTGAGTCCAATTTTCCTACCATGCTGGAAATACCATGATATGTATTCAGTAGGTGAAGAATACTGTGTGTATGTTTTCGCCTCCCATTATTTGTCCGGATTTTCTTACTGTAATAGCTGGTGTGTCTAGAACTATAGGTATGCTCCTTCCGAAAATAAGCTTCGCGGAGTGCATCCTTGCCCCATGTTTCGAATTCCATGTTTTCCATGCATCCAATCCCATGCATCCTCCCATGTTCCGAATAGGTTGTGTTAGTTGGCTTTATATGCTTGTTTCGCATCCGTTTCCGGTTGCATTTTACTGCCTTCCTGCCACGCGCACTCCAGAAGCAATTGAGAAAAAAAAATGAAATAAAATGGTAATCACTTTTGCGCGCTAATCCAGCTTCACTGAGAAGCCATGTCAAGTGGGCACATCTATTTCCTTCGGCATCACTCGAGAGAGTGAAAGAATACGGCAACCCGATGTTTGTGGCAGAGGTAGTGGCAGCTGAGTCAGACGGCAGTTTCTTGTGGTACACGAGAGGGCAAGAGCGATCTAACACTTTAAGCTCGTCTGGCTTACAGTGAAGTACAGTCATTTTTTATTATATTCGTTGCTGCTGACTGATTCGTAGGTCCTTTTCATGAAACGGCGTCTCATTTACATGATTTCCATTTTCATAACACGTCTGCAAGTTACCTAACGAATCACAATTTTCTCAAATTGGTTACGTGTGAATTCACGTGAAGCCTGCTGAAAAACATTGCCGTTAAAATAGCTGCACAGTATGAGCCTGAGTCACCACTCACATCTAAATAGATCTTGCAGCGGAAGCAAGTATAGCCAGGGAGATTTCAATCACTTCTATACCTAAATAATTAAAATTACAATAACAAACATATGAAATCTCCAGGCGCCTTTCTTCGACGTCGCCGTCGGCGTCGCATAAAACACATATCCTGCATAAAGCACATGGTCTGCATAAAAATTGAGTGTGAGAAAATAACCGCCGCCCGCTGTATTCTGTGTGTGCGAGTGAACGCATGCGAGTGTGAGCCAGTAAACATGCCTCTATTTCACTATTTAGTCATGACTTCTATCATTCCGCGACAATGAATTTACACGGTCAGGACAAGCTAACTAATTTGTTTGTTTTTTACTCATGTTGTTCGGAAGCAAAGCTTTCAACGCCAGAGTTGTAGCTTCTGCCCTCTGTCGCCAAAGTTATGTTGTGTAAATAATGTTTTGTTGGCTTGTTATTTCGTTTTTTTCTTCGTACAGACATCTGCAGCAACGCACACCAATGTAATGATTTGCATTAGTTACAATATGCAGAATATTGCAGCAGTTTCTATTTTGATTGTGTTTAATAATGTTTCGTGCACTTCCAAGAATACCTTCAACACCGTGCCCTGAAAGTATAAGAAAACAAAAAAAATAATTAACAGTACAAGCAAACCTAATATCTCATTTTAACTGTATTTCCTGTTCAATTACAGACACATATTGAAGCTACACTCTTTAGCCTCCTTTTCCAGTGCGATTTGGATTCACTGCGACGTTAATCTCTTTTACATGTTGGAAGGTTGGTTTAGCGGTGGCAAGTACTACACATTTTGACAGGTTGAGAACAGAGTTTACTGGCTTTATTTTACGGTAAAAGCAGGTTTTTCGAGAGGTTGTGATAGCGCGCCTTTCGGGCCACCACCTTACTTCCAAGAAAAAGGCAGTGGGGCAATGACTCTCACAGGAAGTCCAGGCGAAGTAGAGGAAGAAGAAGAGTATTTCATAAAGAATGCACTGATAGTTCTTGTTGTGGTTGCCTGAGGTCGCAGCTCGAAGTCCTTGCACCAGGGCGGCATTTGCGGCTTGCCGGACGGCCCAGAGCTGGTCTGCCAACTCTGAACTCTTTAGAGCCGCCTCCCCACGGTGGTGACGCCGATGGAGAAGGTCCCCGGCGGCTCCTGCAGCTGGGGCGGCGTTTGGAAGAAGCGAGCTCGAGGCTTCCTGTACTCGGACAACGGCCGCAATTATGGACGCGTCGCGAACGGAGGCAGTTCTGTTACCTTTGTTGCCGGTACATTTCCAGAGCATGTGTCGCAGCGTTTCTCTCTGTCTGCAAGCTTTACAGACATCTGTTGGATATCTCCAGAAACCTGGAGGCTTATGAAAAGGGTTCTACTCAAATTGAGGACGACGCAACGATCTATGGAAAGAAGAATGATAGGTGTAACGTTAAGGGATAAGAAAAGAGCAGATTGGGTGAGGGAACAAACGCGAGTTAATGACATCTTAGTTGAAATCAAGAAAAAGAAATGGGCATGGGCAGGAGATGTAATGAGGAGGGAAGATAACCGATGGTCATTAAGGGTTACGGACTGGATTCCAAGGGAAGGGAAGCGTAGCAGGGGGCGGCAGAAAGTCAGGTGAGCGGATGAGATTAAGAAGTTTGCAGGGACGGCATGGCCACAATTAGTACATGACGGGGGTTGTTGGAGAATTATGGGAGAGGCCCTTGCCCTGCAGTGGGCGTAACCAGACTGATGACGATGACGTTGGATATAAACGCGGGGAGCAGTGATGTAACTCGGTGGGGGTAGGTGTGTGTCTGGAGCAAGCGTAATGTTACGGGCTCGTTCATGTATAATTCATCGTGCGGTGGCGGGAATGCTCGGCTTTCGAGTCTGTAGTGTTGGCTGAGGTCTCTGAACGTGGTCAGGCGATCGCCCCACGCCCATTGTGATTCTTGTTGATGCATTTGTGTCGCAGTGTCGCAATCCGGCAGATCAGATGCCCCGCTCTCGGAGTCGGAAGTGGCGGTGGCCACATAATCTGCGGCGGCTCGCCGTGTGAGACCTCGAGACGTGGCGTGGGCCGCCTCGTTGTCCTCGAGCGGGGCGTAGGTGTGTGCCGGGGGCCAGAGGAGGCAGACTAGAATTTCGGGTTTGCAATGGTGATGACAAGTCGCTGTCATCACAAATTTGGAGTATGCGGGCCGGTTCCCGCCAGATGTGACCACGCGCGAAGGCGAGGATTGACTCCTGCAAGTCGCTGATCACGACCGCAGTGTTCGGCATTGCGGCGAGTGCTCGGGATATTGCGGCTTCTTCAGCCGCCTTCGTGTGTACCGTGGTCATCGTGGCGTTCACGAGGCACTAACCCGTGGGGTCTACAACCACGATAGCTTGTGCGCTTCTCCTCCTCCATACCGCGTAGCATCTACGTACACCGCCTTGTTGCTGTTGCCAAACTTCTTCTGAAGATCGCTTGCTCGTTTTTGCATCAGCCGGCGGGGTGCGTCGGGTGCATATAGATACAGTGCCATTCGTTCTTTCGTATATTTAAATGTTGGTTCAAATGAACTCTGTATCCCATTCACCCCCCAGAGTACGTGCCAACGGGAAAACGTTCGCTCTCTCGCCCGCTCCCTCCCTCCCTCCCTCCGTCCCTCCCTCACTCACTCACTCACTCACTCACTCACTCACTCACTCACTCACTCACTCACTCACTCATTCACTCACTCACTCACTCACTCACTCACTCACTCACTCACTCACTCACTCACTCACTCACTCACTCACTCACTCACTCACTCACTCACTCACTCACTCACTCACTCACTCACTCACTCACTCACTCACTCACTCACTCACTCACTCACTCACTCACTCACTCACTCACTCACTCACTCACTCACTCACTCACTCACTCACTCACTCACTCAAACCGAGATACTACGCATTTTCGCCGGGACTCACATCTACACGTGCTCGCGCATGCAGACATGTACACGGAACTGCACACACGCGGAAACGCGCGTATACTCGCACACACAGGCACTAGTGAGTACGCAGGTTGAAATACGGAGACAGACAGGCACGCATGCGCAAATGTAAGTACGCATGCCTGCCTGCACAGGCCTGCACACGCATTTACCTTCCCTCTCCTTCCCAGCTGTCTCACAAAAACATGCGCGTGAAAACAGACATAATGACACTCGTCCTGCAATTACCGTTCATACTCCAGCGATAATAAATCGCTTTACGGTGTAAATTTGCCGCTTGTTCAAGTCAATGTGCCCTCTGCCTAGAGGGCGCAACGCCATTTTCACCTGGTTTGTGGCATGACCGCCCATCCCTGACCAAAACGCTTCATTAACGCCCCACCAATATTGTGGCTAAGTGCCATAAGTTCATGTGTTGTTAGAAGTGTTTACCCTCTCGGCGCAGTCAGCTAAACCTTGCTGGTACTCGGTGGATATATTGAAATATTAAAAAATTAATGCACAGCCAGTTACAAATGTGCACGGCCGTGAAGTTACATAGAATAGTGAAGGTAGAATGTTCAGAAGTCTTGAGTGTGTCCTGATAGAAGGCACAAATTTTGTTCCTTTTTCAACGTAACAGCTTGTTATGTTGTGGAAGAAATAAAATCAGGTAATCAAAGCGATTACTTAAGAAGCGAGCAACCCACTGCAATATTCTACGAAGTAAAAACAGAAAGTATAATATTTGAAGAGCACTTCTGCAAGAATCTAAAACCGAAACCAAATTTTGACTCTTGTGTTTTGGCCATCTGGTGGGAGACTGTAGAACTCAGTTGTACGTAGCAGTAAAAAGAACTATCACGCATCACGGTATAAAAGCGCTGCCAGCATAACGCGTAATGATAGGTATGATTGAATAAACCACTCTGACATGAATCTGATACAACCGGAATTTTATAGATAGGACGTGACTTGACACGACAGCGTTTCAGAAAGCTTGTTTGGGAAGTGTTACACAATGTTTACAGAGTGGAGAAAGCCATCAATCGAAAGCTGCCTCCGGACTCCTTACGCCGTAGCGGCTACTATGGCAGTAGCCGTAGTTTTATCATTCTGTTCATTTCTACTACTACTGTTACTGCTACTGTTCATTTCTCAAAAATCTAGTACAAATTTTCGTCGTTTTCGTAGGCTTCCATTGCTGAACCTTTAACCGTTCTGGGAAGAAAATTCTAGCTTTCTACAGCGTGATCACTGCATTTTTCTCGTGTGGATTGTCTTCTAGAACATGTCTGTCACCTGCCTTTTTCAATAATTGACTTGCAGCTCTAACTATTCACGAAAAACCTGCTGGTTTCGTTAAAAACGTTCCAATTTCATTCCGCATCCCTTGGGGCGCTGGTTGGCACGCGTTTAGAATAGCTGGACATGTGACGATTAGTTTACTGCTAATCGAGTAATTTACAGAGGAGCGCGCCATTTAGTATGTTTTGACTTTTTATATGTTGGTATTTTAATGATTGATGCTTAATCTCCCGCCTACGTTCTGCGCACTCCCCCTAAATAAGCAAGAGCAGCGTGACAATTTTGACTACTTATGGGGATATGCTGAGCATTGATGTGCAGTCGGTGAATCGCTGAAACCCTTCCTCCTGAAGCAATCCTTACTGTAGCGCTCAGTAGATTTGCGTCATTTATATTGACGCGTGTACTTGTTTACAGTTTTCGGGTGACCGCTTTTCGCCGTCCAAGAAATGTTATCGCCCAGTGCGGGACGCGTCCACATGTATAGGAAGTTTCTCGAATGTTATAGATTGTTGTATCTGCTGTCTCTTGTCGCCGAAGCTTGTGTAATGTGATCGCGTGTGTGTCATAGAGAAAGAAATTCAACAAGAGGGGACGCTCGGCGAAAACTGGCAACAGGAATCACATCGCGCCTAATGTTAATCCCAGCCGTTAGCTTACGCGAGCATAAGAAAGAAAAAAAATGTGAAATGAGCATACAAACCGCGCTTCATTTTTTTATTCTATCCCGTTAAAACTAAAAGGTTTTGCTTGTAAATGAACTCATACTTTGCGACTTATTTCCACTGCGCTACCTAGCAGCAAGCTAAAAGCGCGGCAGGCGCGGCAGATGCACGCGTCATTCACCAGACAGGCCACCAAAGCCAGCAAGGCCGCTTGCATATGCGACGTTCGCCTGTTCACTGACCCGTCTCTTTCGAATGCAGTTTGTTTTTTGGGCTCCCGGCGTACTCTTGCGTTCTTTCTGCACTTCGACACGACATCACTACACTATTAGACTACGGCAAGATGAGAAATATTGTTTGGCAGTCTTCGGCGCATTAACAGCAATTTTGGCTTTTACGGCAGGGAACGGAGACTTGTGACACAGAGAAAAGCAGTTCCACAATCTTGGTGTATATGATTTTGAGTTAATTACTCGTACTGCGAGATGTTTGCGACGCTTTCTATGGGACCCAACATCATCATAACCGAGTTCGGTAGTTTTTGGGCACGCTCGCAACACCCTGCTTTGTGACGCAGTGTCGCGTGTACTGTATCTTAGCGGGACAAGTTTTGGCGCTTTTTCTGAACCTCAACATTATTGTAAATAATTTCGCCACTTTTCGGGGTATTTTCTATACACAGTGGCCGCGCCCGGCGTTGTGACGCAGCCAGCGAAAAGTAGCTCGGCCATGTGCCACAGTGAGTTTCTCGTGTACTGAATTGGTCTGGGGCTAGTTCGTGACGCAATCTCTGACCCACAAAATTATTGCAATTTCGTAAATTTTTGGGATACTTTAAAGGCACACTCGCCGCGCCTAGGATTTTGACGCAGTTAGCAAAAAAAAATCAAGCTGGCCTTGGTGACACGTTTGTGTGTACTGCATCTTAGTGGGACAAGTTTGTGACGCTTTCTTTGGTTCCGCAACACATACCTTCTTCGGAACTCACGCTTGTCGAAAACGTCACGAGCGATTGCAAAAAGTGTTATGACTGGATTGTGTTGCTTGCGCCGGTAGAACACGCAAAAGATAATGCCAAGTAGCTCAAAAACCAAGAACCTGAAAACTCTGTCTTTTGAGCGACTCCACGCATTTCTCTTGAATGCGAGTAGAAGGCATTCTGCGAACGTCTGGCATGATCTAGCTGAGAGCCTGTGTAAAAAAATATTAATGTGGTTTTACGCCGCGAAGACGTCATGGCCGCGTCACGGTAACGCCTCCCTAACAGGGGAAGGCTAACCGTTCTGCAGGAGTTCAGAACAAAGTTTCGTCACTCACTCACTCACTCATGTGGTTTTACGCGCCAAAACGCCTGTCTGATTATGAGGCACGCCGTAGTGGGGGACTCTCGAAATGTAGACCACCTGGAGTTCTTTAGCGTGCACCTAAATCTAAGTACACGGGTGTTCTCGCATTTCGCCCCCATTGAAATGTGGCCGCCGGGGCCGGGATTCGATCCCGCCACCTCGTGCCATGGTGAAGAAATATCAGGCGAGGATATTGACGGCTGAGGCTTTTTTTCTTTTATTGTTTTTTTACAGCGAAGCCATTAAGAGGAAGCTTTAGCTCGGGCCCAACTCCGACACGGCCTATTCGAATAGATGTAAAATGCTGAAACGCTTCCCTGAGATAAGCCACGGACCGATTTTAATGAAATGTGTTGCATATGAGAGAGAAAGGTAAATTATAGTAACTGTGGGAAGCGAAATTTCTATTTAGAGCTTGAATTTTGTTCTTAAAAATTTAAATATACCAAAGTGCAAAAAAATAGAAGCACGAAGTTTACAAATTAATAACTCTGCATCAAGAGTGGATATCGCGGTTGTGCAAACGGCATCCACATGTTTATTCAAAGCGGCCAAATTAGATATGTCAATGTATATCCTACATAAATTCGTTACGTTGTGTACAAAAGTTCTGCAAAAGCTGAATTTCCATATTACTAATTTTTTCATATTGGTATCTAATACATCAATTTTGTGTGCTTTAAATGTACTGTTAGAACCAATGCACAGAATTTTGATATAATTTTTCATTGATGAATAACAGATTTGTAAACTTGATCGTTTAGTTTTCTGAAAATTTACGATTTTCGTATACATTTAATAAACAAATGATGACCCAAATGAAAACTTGAAAGCAGCAGTCATTAGATTCCAATTTTTTTGAAATGCAGAAAACATCATTAGATTTGGTGCAGTGGTTGCCGAGAAAAACGCATTATCCTTGTAAGTGTATTTAGATAGCAGAACCCGAGCTAATGCTTCCGTTTAAGGGATGCTTTCCTTACTTTGATGTCCACGTGTAGAACAAAATCGCGAAGATAGTGCAATGCCGGGCCGAACCGCGGCGAATTGATGCAGGCGGGAAGAACTCGCCATACGTGGGCCGATTCAAAAGATAGAGGAATGCCGGGCGGACCCGCGGCGGAGGTGTAGTTCGCCATTAAGGGGCCCACATACACAGCCTCGCTGGTCATACTTCTTCACAGAGTCAAAGGGAACTGGGTTTTGTTCTTTATAGCATTCATTTTGCTTTTATAAAACGATAATGCTATCAATTCAATGTCATTCGTTCATGTCTCGTAGATGCATACATAGCTTAAAATAAATTGTACCCCATTAATATGCAAGAGTAAGTGTAGGCGGGGAAATGCTCATTAGCTCACGCGCGCGCGTACACACACACATGCAGGCACGCGCACACGTACACACATGCACATACATGTACGTTCGTATACACTCACACAAACGTAGAGTCAGACACAACACATGTTCGCCCACATACACATTTACACGCGCCCACGCATGTACACATGCACAGAAATTCACGCACGCACACAGAACTGCATGCACACACAAACACGCGTACGCTCGCACACGCACTCTTGCGCACGCATATTCAAGTACTGAGACACAGCGTTCAACAGCGTTCAACACTCCAGCTCTAACAAATCGTTTTACGGTTTAAATTTCGCCGTTCTTGAAGTCAATGTGTCCCCTGATGAGAAGGTGCAAAACCATTTGCTGCTGTCGTGTGACATAACCGCCAATCTCAAAAACACTGTTTTAACACACAACCAATTGCATTTATGCATTTATGCATAAATGCATAAATATATATAAGTATATGCATAAGTATATATATAAGTATAAGTATATGCATTTCTAAGTGCCACAAATGCATATGTACAGCATACAGCATAACCTATTGGCGCAGTCAGTTGAAGCTTGTTGATACTCGGCTATTATACAGAAATGAAATTGTTGATCGTTTTGTCCGTACAGGTACGCATGCGTATTGTCGTGGAGTTGCACAGGATGGTGATGGTGCAATGTCCAGAATTCTTGAGTATGTCCACGCCGCAAGGCGTGATAGTATCGTTTAACGTAACACAAAGACATGCGGACGCTTGCACTAGGAATACATTATTATAATAATAGCCATGACCTGACAAACAGGCAAGCGGTTAGTATGTTTTGGGAAGCAAAAATCGAAAATATAATATTCGAAGAGCGCTCCTGAAAAACCAAACTTAAACCAAACCTTGAGTTTTGTGCTTCGGCCATCTGGTGGGAGTCTGTAGAACTGAGACCTACGTGGCCTTAAAGAAACTGGAAGTGGCTTAGCTCGGCTATGCCAGGATATACGTAGCGAAAGCTGAGGCGTAGCATGGTTAGCCTTGGTTAACCTCTTCTAGCCTGAATTTAGCATACTGCATAAAAAAATTATTTTTGCTGTGGCTTTTTATGTTCTGGTTATGAGGAAGTTACACAGCAACTTTTATGCGTGTCGGGGTTTTAGGAAGAAAGTTACAGCTATGTCGCGAAAACGCGACAACAGGTCGTAATGGATCAAAAAATGTTTATTTTCAAACACACTTGAGAGCTCATTTCTTTGAGTTTAGCACATTTGTATCTCAGTTCTTATGAAAAGAAATGAAACAATTTGAACTTTTTTTTATACACAGATGAACTTCGCACTTTGTGCAGAAGGAAACAGGTTGGCCTTTGCAGCCAGGCATCTTGCATCGTTGTCGTTGCTGCGACACTTCAGGCCAGTGGCCAACATTGTCTTGACGGACTTCAGCATTAGGTGTTGGAGCTGCTGGTCCTCTTCTTTTCTTCTTCTCAAGCTCTCCTTCCACGGAAAGAGACGGCCGGCCCCTCTTCTTCATCACGTCGTTGTTTTGATTGCACAGGCAGCTGGCTAGAGAAGCCTTGAACGCTAGAAGATCCAGTTGATGTTTCTTTGGGATTCCTAGAGCATCACAATCCCTCCGGTAGAGCAGCCAGCTGCTCACAACAGCCATGTCCACAAAATGAAAAAAAAATCGCAGGTAGAATTTCTTCGACTTCAGAAAAATTCTGTAGTACGCCATGAGCCCATCGAGAAGGTCGACTCCACCCATAAAAGTGTTGTAAGCCTTCACAATGGCTGGCTGCTCAACTTCACATCTTTCTTTCTTTTTGCGGTCATACCGCTGGCAGCTTCCTAGAGGCTGGGCACTCCCGAATGTGCTAGCAATATTCACTCCCCGGCTGTCGTACCACTTCACTACTCGGACTTCGACCCCTTCAATAGTAGCCTGCCTCTCCACGTGGCTTCCTCTACCGTTCTTCTTCATTTCTGCATCGCTGGGCAGTCGGCATCCAGAAATTCTGTTTGCGCGTGCAGTTCCCATTGCTGGAATACCACGCTGATGCAAATTTACCAGCAGTTTTATGGATGTGAACCAGTTGTCAAAAAAGAGCAAGTAGCTCTTGTTCTCTGGGATGGAGCGCGAAAGCTCGAGCACAACATTAGAGCTTGCTCCAAGGTCAGGTAATCCAGGAACAGGGCGGATGTCCCCTGTGTATATAGAGAAGTCAGAGACAAGTCCGTGGGTGTCGCAAAGTACAAAAATCTTGTAGCCCCACTTGTGAGGCTTGCTAGGGACGTACTGCTTGAGTGAGGAGCGGCCTTTGAACGGCACAATTTGCTCGTCGACCACCAGCATCTGTGACTTTGGAAGGATTTGAAATTTGAGCAGCAGATTGTCAATGAGTGGTCGAATTTTGAAGAGCCTGTCTTTGCCAGCATTTGCTTGTAGGAGATTGTTGTCGTTGAAATGAAGGCTGTTCTTTATCGCTTGCCACCTGTCACGTGACATAACTTCTGCCACTTTTTCTACTCGCATCTCGCGGTTCCAGTACATGCGCGATCGCGGAAGCCTGTATATGGACATATACATTGTGGCCCCAAGAAACTGCTCCAGTTCAGCGCGTGTTAGGCACAATGCTTTGTTGGCATTCTTCTGCACTGCATAGAGATTGGACTGGTCTGTAATCTCCTCAAGAAGCTTGTCTTCAAAAAAATACCGGAAGTACGCAATGGGAGCTTTCGGCTCATCTGGAGGGTCTGGAAGACCGTCTTCCCATTGAGGGTGGCATGTCCGCGGATGGTTCACTTGCTTCCAGAGGAAACTTCTTGCGCTTGACGTTGACGGCTCTTCCGTTTCACCTTCTTCATCTGCAAACAAAAAAAGAAAAAGAAATCACTGCGAGGTCGCAAACCACATTTGAGAAGCCACAAAAACCTTGGCTTGAAAAAATTGGCTGGGGCTTAGCTAAGGGCCTGGATATCTCGAAGCGAAAAGCTGCGGTGATCCGCGATAAACACGCGCTTGCGGCGAACGTCAAACGATGACGCATAGCGCGCGGCAGCGTGCGCCTGTTCTATGGGCAAGCGCGCCTTATATACCCCTCCTTTCAAATGCGCACGGCTGCGGCGAAAGGTCAAACGGTGGCGCGGAGAAGCGACGGCGCACATGGGCAGTAGCCTGCGCAGTGCGTGACGTCACTCGTTCTCCGACAAACGCGGTGTTGACTATCGTAGTGAAGCTTTTGGCTTCAAAAGAAAAAGACGCGCCACTGTCTTGCTAAGCAGCGGCGCTTAGCCAGTCGTTCGGCGCGTGGTTCGTCTGTTTCTTGGGCCATTCGTTTCCTTTTCATCTCCATGTCGATTCCAGGCCTCCTCCTGCTTATCAGAATTGTCGCCTTCCATACTGCCCCTCAACTGTGGTTGCGGCGCACGCGAGCTCTCCTTTTCAATCCTCTGACATGTTATCAAGCATGCGACACAGCTGGTGACGCGAGCGGAGGTGAGCGCAACGACGAGGAACTCGGTGTGAAGTCCTATCAAACGGCTGTGGCAGAAAGGCGCGGCGCTGCGCAGCGGCAGAACACCTGTGGCTCGGTGCTACTAGTGGCCCATGCGTAGTAGTGACTACGGAGTGAGAGAGAGAGAGAGAAATATCCGTGGCGACGCCCACCTTGTGACGTCATGTGTGCCCTCGGACCACCGCCATGGCGAAACCACAAGTTCGCGGCCAGTAAAGCTTTCGCTTTAAAAACTTATCACGCAGCACGGCATCGAACTGCTGTCAGCATGATGGGGAACGATAGGTGGAAGTGATAAAATGACTCGGCCACGCCTTCCACTGTTTAAGCGACTGATACGCTCGGGTTTTTATAGATATCACGTGATCTTGCACGACTGTGTTTCAAAAATCGCTTTTGGGAAGAGTGCTACACCATGTGCAGATAGTCGAGATATACATAAACTGAAAGCCGAGTCTCCTCACTACATACGCTGCAACCTTTTTTACGATAGACGCCGTAGTTTTATTACAGATGCCGTTTTTGTCTCGAAAATGGAGCACAAATTATTGCCGTTTCCATAGGCTTCCATTGCTGAGTCTATAACCGCTCTGGGAGGAGAATTCTTGCTTGCTATTGCGTTATCACTGCATTTGGCTCGTGTGGATTGTCTTCGAGAACATGTCTGTCACCTGCCTTTTTCAATAATCGACATACAGCTTTTGTTATTCGCAAAAAATCCGCTCCTTCCTTTGACAAGGCACTAGCTTCGTGTCGGGGCCGCTTGGGGTGCTAGTTTGTATATGTATATGTATGTATGTATACATGTATATGTTTGTTTGTAAGCTGTATATGAGTTCAAAACGCGCGCTTCCAGAACCGAAACTGGAAGTTAATCCCATCCGCTTGGTGTGTGTGTGTGTGTGTGTGTGTGTGTGTGTGAAAGCTTTTATTGTACTGAGGTCCGGAGGCTCGACTTCTCAAGCCAAGGCGGGCCGCTCCCACGTTGGCACTGTCAGGCCAAGCCTTTCAGCGACATCATGGGCCCTCTGGACTGCCCTTAGTTGGTCCTGAAACAATGGGCTTTGAATCCTTTTCTTCCACTGTGTCCATTCTTCAACGAGGTTGGGGAGAGTCACGGGACACCCCGCCAGCATATGTCTGATTCCAATGATGCCATTACAATCATTGCATTGCATCTTAATCTCCCTCTCTGGATATATTTTATTAATGGTGTACGGTGTGGGATATGTACCCGTTTGCAATAAGCGCAGTGAGACTGCCTGAGCCCTGTTCAGTTTTGAATGTGGCAATGGGAATTGTCTGCGTCCTAAATAGTAATGTTTGGTAACATCATTGTATGTTAATAAATGATCTCTGGATTCCCTCGCTTGATGGTGAACGGCTCGGTTGTGACTGTCACGGTTAGCAAGTCCTCGTGCCAAGTCATGAGCAACCTCATTGAGGTTTACCCGAGTCTCGTCCACTTTCCCCATATGCGCAGGAAACCATCGGATTTCAGTTGTCATAATCACAATGTTTTCAAAAAGTTTAGCTGCAACTCCAGCTACGTAGGCTTTATCAAAACACACTTTACGGCGGTTTTCGAATCACTGTAAATGAAGGCCCACTTATTACTCCTGATGGCTAGAGCAATTGCCGCGTGTTCCGCCTTGGTGCGCTACAGTCAATTCGGCCGCTGGGCTCTATGGGAGTGTGCGCTCTTGTTCAATGTCTTTGTCTATATGTGCGCCGCGAATCGTCTAGAACTTTCTGTAAGACACGCGGGCACCAGCGATTATTCTGGAACCTTCGATGACTCATTTATAAACGCCGACGTGCTTTACCGGCAGATGAAGTTTCACTGATTGTCGACTGTGTTGGCCGCTATTGCAGTACTTTTCGCTTTAATCAAGTCAAATTGATTGCAGCCGTCGTGTTGGAGTTGCATGGTAACAGCGGGACGGCAGGACGTCCCAGATTTCTGAAAAACCACAAGGGCGACCTGCTATTATACATAAATAGGTTCATTTCCAAGGGAATAGGCCAAGAGAACAATACGAATAATAATTAGGCAAGTTGATCATCTAAAACAGGAAATTAGGTGCATAAGTTAATGGTAATACTATATAATGAATATAGATAAAAAATAATCGAAAGCGTGTGAGGAAGCAGAGTAACAACGAATATTACCAACAGTAATCAATGCGACCTGAGAGACCAAACTCGTTTCATGATCAATAACAATAAAAAGTTATACTCAAACAAAATGCCTACAGAAAAATGACACATATTAAGAGGCTGAAAGCAGGAGCCAACGTTTCGACAAGTGGAATTGTCTTCTTCAACGCCTTGAAGAAGACAAGTCCACTTGTCGAAACGTTGGCTGCAGTGACCTGCAGGACAAATCGAATCGGTGAAAGTTATTAGTCTCATAGCTTGGTTCTGAAGTCGCTGCAGACGTTTAGTACGCGCAGAATACGCATTGGCTCATGACGATACACAATACGAAAGATGGCAATGAAGATAAGCAAACAGCGCATGATGTGAGGAGGAAAATAGGTTCTTGTCTCTACAATAATGCAGATGGCAAACGCAATCTTTTTCACAAGTGATTGGGCCTGTCCATGAAATTTGAGCTCAGTATGTAAGATGACGCCGAGAAACCGCGCTTGGTTCGAAACCTGTAAACGTAATCGCCCGTGTAAACAGGTCGGACGTCGATTCAAGTTCCTTGGGAATGGAGCGCCATAATGTGGTTTTAGTGGGATTAATGTGCAGATGATTATTTTGGCACCATAAATGTTGTTTAGGTTGGTGTTAAGGTTACAGTGAAGTGTGGTAATTGATTTACTGTATAACTCAGTGTGATTTTCCTTTGTGGGCACATGTTCGTCCAATAAAAAGTTAATTTCATCATTCACAGTTTTACTGCTGGATTATTCACCGTCATTACTACGTGACAATATAATAATATTTTTGTAACCGAAACTTGGAATGCTGTCTTTACTGCCATATACTTTACCATTTACTTGGCAATGTTTGTGTAAGGAAATTATGTACGCACACATAGAGCGCATATACTTTTGTAAATAAGAATCTAGTCCACTGCGCCAGAATTAGTGTCATTTACTCAGAAATGAAGGTGACGTAGTGAAGACCAAAGCGAACGTTGCGTAAATCGCGGAAAGCACAATTCCAGTCAAAGTGACGTCTCGTTTTCACTCACATTTTGCATAGAGAAGCAATGTACGGTCGCTTGCAATTTACCGCTCATTTTGGTACGGTTTGTGCTTGTATCCTTTATAATTAATAGAACACGTCTCGTTGATGGCAGTGCCTAGCAGCAAATGTAAAAATTTTAGGAACGGAACCATGGCGCCGTCTGTCATTAAAACAGCGAAACAAGGCTTGCGCCGTGCTTCACTCGAACGTAGCATGACTTCTCTTTAACAGTGAGAGATGGCGCCACGAACCTGTTCGAGCTAGTGTTCCTGTATAGAAATTAAAAAGAAATCACGGAACAGTGGCACACTTTTCAAGAGGCAGCAACTACATTCCAGTGGCTCGCTGGCACCGATGATATGGTCGATTTCATTGTACAACCAAAACACTATTTGCTTCGAGAAACGAAAGCGACGCCGGAATTAGGTTTCTGGCATTTCTTCAAACGCGCTTGGCACCGCCACCCGCTCTCCTTTCTCCTCGTGCAACGCCAGCGCCACAAACTAAGTTCCCAACGCAAGCACCATTTTCTCGATTTAAGCTATGGATTGAATCCGAACGTGGCATTTCGCAGCCGCCGGTTGGATCCAATTGAATCCACCAGACGCGCCATGCGAAGCCGGTCTCGGAACGAGCGTATGACCGCTCCAAACATCCCAACTCCCGTCGGGTTCGGCGCCTAACAGATGACGTGCTCGGTTGCACGATGATTGAAAGGAGCGTGTCGTCATTTTGACGTCACCAAAAACGTGGCCGCGTCCCGCGCCTGCCGACGTCGGCGCGGAGTAGGCCTATCGCGCGCGCTAGTAACCGAGCGAACACGCCGAACAATGATCTCCGATGGCACCCTTGATCTCCTCTTCAGACGCGTCGGTTACTTGAACTTGATTCACCTTTTATGCTCGCACAACTGTAGAAAAACACCCCTTTTCGCGTCACACATTCACTCTGATTACAAAAGGTTTCGTGACAACGTACACAAGAGATACAAATAAAGTCAGTTGCAAGAATCGAGATTGTTCTTGTAAACCCAGGAGCTGCTTGCACCGAGCGATGCCATTTAGCAAGTACACGTTTCTATGCTTTGTATTTTTGGCACATTCTTGGAATAACTTTTCTGGCTGTATATTTCAACTTTCTTTCGCCCTATACTTTTCGAATAAGAAGGTTTCATGTACGCTGAAGCTTCTCTTTAGGATAGGAATGCGATATCTTTCAAAGATCCTTGACTGCTTCGCACGCTTTCCGGCAACTGCCGCTTATGTAACCGTAGTGTTTACGTGGAAATGCTGCTGTCGAACACTTCGCACGCAGGCGACCTTTCCAGTAGAATCGCGGCCTCCTGCGCGGGAAGAACTGTTATTGTTTCTCAACTTTATTATTTAATTCAGAATGTTTAAGTTAAAAGGCGTGCAATGTAGGTGTTTTGCTTCGTGACGTTTGTTTGTGGGCCGTCATTCTGAATTTTATGAATATTTTTTTTTACGGAGTGTAAGACGAGGTATGAGCAACTGTGGTAATAGAATAACATTATATTCGCGGACAACCTTTTGTGGCAATGAAGGGAAAGCTACGAAGACGAAGCGCGCACAAGTGAGAACGCTTCTCAAGAGATCACGTGTTCTCATCAACGTTAGTTTCAGCTAGGGAAAAGAAAACATAAACACTTTATTCGCAACAGGTAAAAAAAAATGATACACACACTGAATGTAAAAGGTGCCTTATTTTTCGGCCTTTGCCTTCCGTGTCTGGAGACACGCGAAATCATCGCGCTTGGAAGCTGGGTTGTTTCACCATCTGTTGGGAGCAAGCAAAAGCACTGTCGAACGCTTGCGGACTACTTGGCGCCGTGAGGCTTGTGCAGCTGCCACGCGCGCATAGCCTTCACTTCATTGCCACAGAAAGTTGCCCATGGGTATGGTGATCTACATACTGGTATGGTGATGAGAATACATACTGCAATTTTCGCTCCCAGCATGTGTGACGCAAGATGCTGACAACAGATATCTTGTGGCACGACGACCATAACGCTCTCGCGTTAAAGTGAACACGAATGCTCCTCCCGAGAAGGCGACCATGTTCTTTTGTTGTCGTTAAAAGACGCGAAATTCTCGCGTTCAATATGAAATGTTTGTTCGGCTGATCATTGGGATAGTAATGTTATTGCAAAGAGCGGGGGAACCTTGCCCTAGAAATTAAATGCAGGCAATCAGGAGATCGGTTTTTATGTAGAATGAATCAATATGTCTGTTTGACTTTGCATGCATGTGTTGAGATTAGTACAGCCGCAGGGAGTCTTCGGACACTTCCATTATTTGCGCAAAATGTTTATGTAAGATAGCAAAACCACTGAACACGTCCCTACGAAGCTTGTGCTTCCTGATTGTTATTTGCTTATCCAACAATAAATCATGTTGATGATGATGTGTGGTGTTTTATGTCGCAAGGGCCAGGTTTGACCAAAGAGCGCCATGACATGTGGTAATGTTGGCGATGTATTGTGGATGACATGCACAATGAACTCATCATGGTAGATGTGATATGGCTGTAAAAGGGCCTAAAAACTTACGCTGTAAGTGGAGTGGAATATATAGGTGGTAAAATAAGGATGTGATGTGGGTTATGGCAATAGGCTTTCGTTAAAAGATGATGCAATAAACCATAACACTGACAGCAGAGTTTCAAGAGAGCCCTTGAATGCAGGGCTGTTAGTCGTGTGCTTAAAAGTTGCCTGGCCAGATGATTTTCAGGGTGTCCGTTTCGGCTAAAAACTCTATGACTGCTTGCAGATTAAAAAGAGGTTCATCGCTAAGAAAAAATGCAGGGTGAAGGGGTAAATTCTCGCGATATGCAGCAGGGAAATACTTTTTCCTCTCTGTTTCTATTCCAGGGCACTGAATAAGAGCATGGAGGACAGTGAGATTATTGCCGCACTTAACACAAGTTGATCGCCCCCAGTCTAGAGATGAGAGTGGGTGCCGTATGTGTGGCCCATCCTTAATCGGCAAAGAAGTACTTCCTTGTACCTTGCTGTTTTCCCATTTATCCAGTTCCCCAGTTTTGGTTTTATTATGTGAAGCTTATTCATTGCTTGTTTATCCCATTCACCTTGCCAGTGATTCCGCAATTTATTGCGTAGAAAAGGCTTCAGGTCTGTGGCAGGGATGGGAATATTTGAATCTGCATCGCTAAAAGTTACTGACCCAGCGCTTTCGTCAGCAGCTTCGTTGCCTTTTATACCTTTGTGACCAGGTACCCAGCATATCACAATCACTTGATTGCACATATATAGGGAGCACAAGAGACTGTACAGCTCACTAAAAACTGAGTTTTTATATTTTCTTGGTCTAAGTAAGGCCCTGACTACACTTAATGAACCTGTAAATACAATAGCCCTAGCAAGTTTTGTGAGCCTTATGTTTTGAACAAACGATAGTATAGCGTGGGCTTCAGCTGTAGATACACTTGTGTGTGGATTTAGTGCTCCGGATACTGAAAATGAAGGTCCCAGAGCTGCGTAGGAAACTTTTTTAGAGGAATTTAAAGCATCTGTATAATATTCTGTACAGGAGTACTTCTCCTGAAGTTCATGAAAATGGAATTGTATATGTGCTTCTGGTGCCCTCTTAGTTATTTCTAAGAAAGAGACGTCGCATTCAATGGTCTGCCATTCCCATGGTGGAAGCAGGCGGGTGGGTGCCATTAGGACATTCTCTGGGACCTAGACACCTGGTTCTTCTGCCAGTGTTGTCAAACGAAGGCTCAACGGAGGTCTATAGCTGGGCGGTTACGGAATAATCTGGCTGTAGACACTTCATGAATAGATGAGTGACATGGATGCTGAACGTCTGATTTAACCTTGAGGGCATAGGAAAAGGTTAAATATGTCCTTTGGAGATGTAATGACTGGTCATTACATTAATGACTGGTCACTACAGGCTTTCTACGAGACTTGTCCTCAAAGCGCCTGTAGCCAGCCGTGTACCCATGTGGTGAATGGGATCTAGCATCTTTAAGGCACTAGGCGCAGCAGAGCTGTATACTATTGCTCCATAGTCGAGGCGGGACCGTATAAGGATTTTGTAGAAGTTCAAAACGCATCTCCTGTCACTTCCCCAGGATGTGTGGGACAAGAGCTTTAGTAAGTTCATTGTCTTCAGACATCTCGCTCTAAGATACCTAAGGTGATGGACAAATGTTAGTTTAGAGTCTAAGATGATTCCTAAAAATTTATGTTCGTGGCTGACAGATAGCGGTTGTCCATTAAGATGGACAACAGGGTCAGGTAATATACCTGTCTCTTTAGAGAATAGAACGCATGTGCTTTTTTGGGGTTTTAACTTGAATCCATTCTCGTCAGCCGACTTAGATATTTTGTTTAGGCCAAGCTGTATGTGTCGCTCACAGATAGAAATATTGCATGATTTAAATCCTATTTGTACGTCATCCACATACACTGAATAAAACATTGTTCCTGGTATGACGCTATAGAGGGAATTCAGTTTTACAATGAAGAGCATGCAGCTCAGTACACCACCTTGTGGCACACCTGTTGCCTGCGTAAATTGACGAGATAGTACTTTACCAACCCTCACATGGAACGCACGATTAGAGAGGTAGCTTTGAATCAGGTTCAAGAGATTGCCTCTGACACCCATACAAGCCAGATCACGAGGAATTCCAAAATGCCAGGTTGTGTCGTGTGCCTCTACCATATCTAAAATACGGCTAATAAAAACTGCTTGTGCACGAAGGCATGTCGGATATTCGCCTCCATGCGGACAAGGTGATCTGTCGTACATCTACCCTCCCTAAAACCACACTGCAAGGGGTCTAGTATTTTGTTGCTCTCAAGATAATGAATTAGGCGTCTGTTTACCATTTTCTCAAAGAGTTTGCATAGGCAGCTTGTCAGGGCTATAGGCCTGTACCTTCAGACCGAAGTTGGATCCTTGCCCTCTTTGAGAATAGGAATGACGACTGCTTGCTTCCAGGCAGATGGAATGTAACTGGCAGAGAATATGGAATTAAAGAGTGATAGTAGCGTTTTGTGTGTTTCGGCGTGTAGGTGTTCTATCATCTCACAAACTATTCGATCTCCCCCACGAGCTGATTTATTGCAACAGTTCAATGCAGCCTGAAATTACACCATGTTAAGTGTCCGGTTGTAAGGTTCATTTTTATTTCCTTTCCGATTCAGAGGCTGGCGTTCCGCTTGTCGCTGATATCTTAGAAATGTATCTGAGTAATGGGATGAGCTCGAGATGGACTGGAAATGTGGCCCTAGCGAATCAGCTTGGTCCTCTATAGTGTCTCCTTGTGTGTTTACTAAAAGTAGCGGGTGAGTTTCATGGCCTTTTATTTTGTTGACCCTATTCCAGGCTTTCCGTTCATCTGTATATGAACTGATGCTACTGATGTATTTTTGCCAACTTTCCCGTTTGGCCAGGCGGCGTGTTCTACTACCTAGTGACTTTATTTTCTTGAAATCGATAAGATTCTCGGCAGTTGGACATTCGCGAAGGTGACTCCAAGCCTTATTTTGATTTTTACGAGCTTCTTTGCACTCTGCATTCCACCAGGGAACACTTCGCCTAGTGGGCGAACCATTTGATTCAGGGATACACAGTGACGCCGCATCAACTATAAATGCTGTCAGATATGCCACGGCGTCATCAATAGAAAGTGCAGAGATGTCTTCCCAGGTCATGCGGGTAAGTTCTTTATAATGTTTCCAGTCGGCTGACTCGACTATCCAGTGGGGGACGCATAGGAAGCATTGATCATGTTTTGTTGATTTTATGATAATTGGAAAATGGTCGCTCCCATATGGGTTTTTAAGCACGTTCCACTCTAGATAGGGAACGAGTGTACCAGATGCAATGCTCAAATCGATCGATGAAAATGTTTTGTTTGCCACGCTATAGAATGTAGGCTCTTCATTATTTAGCAAACATGCACCTGTAGTGAAGAGGAGGCTTTCTACTAGGCGTCCCCTGGCATCACAACGACAACCTCCCCAAAGGGTGTTGTATGCATTGAAATCTTCGACGACAATACAAGGTTCGACCAGTTCATTAATAAAGCTTTGGAATTCTGTTTTTGAAAGATGGCAGTTAGGAGGGATGTATATTGAGGAAATCGTTACTAGTTTATTAAACAGTATCCCACGAACTGCAACTGCCTCTAGGGGGGTTTTAAGTTGTACTTGCCGGCAAGCAACACCCTTATCAACAATTATTGCCACACCACCAGACGAGGCAAAAGCATCGTTGCGGTCTTTTCGGTATATTGCATACTGCCGAAAAGATCGTGTGTGAAGGATTAATATGTGTTTCTTGGACACACAGCATCTTTGGATTATACTTATTTAAGAGTTCGTTAATGTCGTCTAGGTTGTGGAGTAAACCTCTGACGTTTCATTGTATTATCTGCGTATCCATAATGTGTGTGTTTTGTGCTGTGTGTCTGAGAAATATAGATTATATAAGCACACGAGACCTTTTCAGGTCCCTTGATACGAGCTTTCTCTTTCTTCCCGGCGCGCTCGAGGGAGCTGCGCCGTTCCTTGGCCGTCTGAGAATCCGGATTTGTGCTTGTATCCATAACCTCGTCTGAGGCGGTGGAGACTGCCCGCGGAGCAGGCACTTTCGTGAGAGTGGTGGGCCGATCTGTACGAGCAGTGGCCCTGGGTACAACAGGCCCGGAGGCCTGCTGGCCCTGATTTGCGGGAGACCGAACAGCGTTGGCTGTTCCAGTCAGGGGGGCGGTTGGCGTGACCGCCGTCACTCTCCGAGTGACTTGGGCGGCCGCCGAACGATGTGGCGCTGCCCCCCGGCGTGCCACATCGGTGTAAGAAGGACTGGTCTGATTGTTGGAATGGAAACGCTTGCGTGCCTCTGGGAAAGTCGGATTTAGTTTTACCTTGAGTTCTATTATTTGTTTTCCTTTTTTCCACGAAGGGCAGGATCGCGAGTAAGCAGGGTGGTTTCCTTCACAATTGGCACAGTGGGTTGCTGAACTGCAAACGTCAGAAGAGTGTTCGGTAGAGCTACACTTGGCACAAGTAGCACGCCCTCTGCAGGATTGGGACCCGTGCCCAAAACGTTGACACTTGAAACATCGACGTGGGTTTGGAATGTATGGCCTAACACGTAGCTTGCTGTTACCGGTCTCGATTGATTCAGGAAGAATGCTGGTTCCAAACGTTATGATAATGTGCCTAGTTGGTATTTCTTTGTCATCTCGTCTAATTTTAATCCTTTGCACCTTGACAACGTTCTGTTCTTGCCATCCTTCTAGTAATTCACTTTCACTAAGGTCCAGAAGGTCATCTTCCGAGATGACCCCGCGCACTGTATTCATTGTCCTGAGTGGGCCTACTGAGACAGGAATGTCCCCAAACGCTGCAAGTTTTGAGAGTCTGTCGTACTGTGGCTTGTCGCGAACTTCGAGAAGAAGATCACCGCTTCCCATCTTTGTTACTTTAAACCTTGGGCCTATTGCTTCAATGAGGGATTTCGCTACAAGAAAAGGTGATATCATTCGGACTGTCTTAGTTTCGCGTTGACTGTGAACAACGTGCTATTTCGGAAAGGACTCTTTTGGTTGCATAAGAAAGCTGAAAGGTTCATCGGTGCGCCCCCTCTTCAGGGAGCGATCAGGTAATAGGGGAAAAGCTTCAGCCATAAAAAATTGGAAAATTCGGTGGCGATGGTAGCCGCCCACCACCGAGCCCAACAAGGAGACGCTACAAAGTCGGCAAAATACTTGCAGACGTCAGCCATGCATCGCCGCTATAACCTAATATACGATACCCAAGGTTGGATAACTACACCAGGTTAACCCTCGCCACCTGGAAGTCTGGACGTAATAAGAAGCGAAGAGAAGACAGGAAAGATTGAAAGTGAGAGAGGAAGACGAAGATTGAAGAGGACAGGAAAAGGTGACTGCCGATTTCCTCCAGTTGGGTCAGCCTGGAGGTGCCGTCTATGTGAAGCCGAGGCCGAAGAGGTGTGTTGCCTTCGCCGGGGGGCCTTAAAGGTCCAAACACCAAGCATCGGCTCAACCTCCAGGATCCCTTTTTCCCCAGACACGGCTAAGCCGCACACGGCTACACGCGGGAGGGTCCAACTCTCGTGTGCTCGGGTACGTGGTGTCGCAACACACCAAACGCCTGCTGACGCAGACGCCCCTGCGGGGAATAAATCATGTTCAAAACGTCACTCTGTCATTTGCGCGACATCCTAAATTCAAAACAGAAAGAAACAAATTTTCATTGTTTCACTATTTTCGCCACATGATCTAAAGAACAGTCTACGGGGCAAGCAATTCTCATTCGTTGAAGAACTTGGAAAAGAAAAAAGAACAACATGGCGTTCAAAGTGTAAAGGAACACTTGGTGTAATTTGTTAATTTTATTTTATATTTCCGGTATTAGAAGAAATTTCTCTCGCGAATGTTTCGGCATATATTTCCCACTTTTCGAGTGCTTAAAGCATTAAAATCACTCTTTCTTTACACTACTGCATATTTTAGCGGAAAAATAAAGAAACGCCCACTGTTGTAGCGTTATTCCGCGGAACAGAAAAAAAAATGGGAGTGGTACATTTTTTCTAATCCAAGATATTTTACCGCGGGAGGTGTTACCACGGGGTGCCATATGAGCAGTGAAACTAGGAAAAAATATGTTTGAAAATATAGCACACGGAAATGTGAATTAACTGGTGGAGAAAAGTAAATTTTGAGAGCATGCGTGGACTTCGACAAAAGAATATATTTTATCGTGACACGTCTGTAAGACTGACCAATGGGGTCATTTGCCAAAAACAACGCGTGAGAAGGAAAAAAGATGTAGAATTATCGCTTATAGTCTTGCAATGGTAACACAAATGGTGATGGAATTCACTGCCGTTATGTTTAATAATGAAGCCATTATTTGATCATGCATGCGTTGTGTGTTGGTGTAGAGTGGTTGAGAAGCCACGCATGCCGCAATTGGAGTTCATTTCAGCTTTCAGCCTGTCGTTGGGTCTTGAGAGAGGCACAGATCGGCGGTACATCTGTCAATCCAAGGAGTGGTCGCGTTTGAGAGCTCGCTCCGCCATGCTTCGTATAATGCATCGAACTCCAACCATAGCTCGTCGGTAGCAATTATGCCTACAGTTTTGCATTTCCTTCATAAAATTCACGCGACCTTGGTTATGACGCATTCGCGATCTACGGGCAAGGTGCAGATATGGTGTGGGGAGACTGTCGCAGCAAGCGCGGTAGATTCCAATTCGCGAACAAATACTTTGAGGACCACGGGTCAACTACAAATAAGGAGTGAGCGCTATTGCTTATTACACCACAACGCCCAGAATCTTTATGGTACGTTAGAAATGACGTTTCTAATGCAAGAATACAAGTCATACGATTTATTTTGCTATAGTAGTGCAGGGAGAAAGTTGCCAGTAATTTTACCATACGCTAAAGAGGACGAAGGCGAAAACCTCTGCTCTCACGAGACATAAATTACATGACATTCTCATGTGAATGAGTTGTTGCTTCCTCTTACTTATCTTCTTTCACCAAGAGTCGTGAGTTATAGCGCCCTAATTACCTCTACATTATCTAACAGCTCCTTGATTAACTTCGCCGTAATTGGCACCAAAGTTCGTGGGTTCGATTCTCACCCTTCTCACCATTCGGTTCTCTTTGCCGGTTCGACCATGCATAGTGTCACCATCAATTTGGTCACATTGAATTTTACTCCCGGCGAAGGTCGAGGGTATCATCATCACCATCATCAGCCTGGTCACGCCCACTGCAGGGCAAAGGCCTCTCCCATATTTCTCCAACTACCGTGGTCATGTACTAATTGTGGCCATGTCGTGCCTGCAAACTTCTTAATCTCATCCACCCACCTAACTTTCTGCCGCCCCCTGCTACGCTTCCCTTCCCTTGGAATCCAATCCGTAACCCTTAATGACCATCGGTTATCTTCCCTCCTAATTACATGTCCTGCCTATGCTCATTTCTTTTTCTTGATTTCAACTAAGATGTCATTTATTCGAGTTTGTTCCCTCACCCAATCCGCTCTTTTCTTATCCCCTAACGTTACACCCATCATTATTCTTTCCATAGCTCACTGCGTCCTCCTCAGTTTAAGTAGAACCCTTTTCGTAACCCTAAAGACTGCTGCCCCGTACGTGAGTACTGGTAAGAAAGAGCTGTTATACACTTTTCTCTTGAGGGATAATGACAACCTGCTTTCCATGATCTGAGAATGTCTGCCACACGCACCCCAGCCCATTCTTATTCTTCTGATTATTTCCGTCTCATGATCCGGATCCGCGCTTACTACCTGCCCTAAGTAGATATATTCCTTTACCACTTCCAGTGCCTCGCTACCTATCGTAAACTGCTGTTCTCTACTGAGACTGCTAAACATTCGTCGAGAGCGTGACCCCCCCCTCCCCCCCGCCATCAGCGTGAATACAAGTGAATGATGCAACATTGCCTTAATTAACACGAATGGTCCTTAGCTCAACTTCTATCAACTATCGTGGGTTTGAGTTCCACCAGGGGTCCAGGGTGGCAACATTTGGCCCCATAATGCCTGACAGCGATTTTTTTTATAACGGCGGACAGCCACTTTTCCTACCCTTCGCCTTCAAACCCTTACCCGATCATGCCTACGTTGCGAGCGCAGATGGCATTATTGTTGTGCCATGCATGACGCAATCGGAGTCCACCACGGCCTCCTAAGTGGCGGTCATCACTACGTTTGTAAATTTGAGCAAGAATAGTCGTCTTAGAGAGCGCTTGCCCAGTTGAAAATGACAACAGTGGTTGCCTTCAGTACTACAGAAATTTCTGTTCTACAATAGGATTTTTCTGTAGTAACTACAGATCCCTGATGGAGCGACAGACTTTTCTGACGTACAACATACATTTCTTGTTGTGACTACAAAAGTACACTCTGTCGTATGTCTGTCGTTACAACAGAAAGCTGAAGCTCTACAACAGATTTTTGTAGTACTACAGAAAAACTTGTCATCGCAGCAGGCACCCTGTTGTCCCAACAGAAATGTTCCTGAAGTAACTCGGCAAGCTTCTGTAGTGCTAGAGAGCTGTTGAAATACTACAGAAACCTATTGTGGCAAAACGCCTCCAATTGTCACTACAGACGTATTCCTGAAGTAGTCCGACCAACTTCCGTTGTACTACAGAGAAATGTTGTAGCACTACAGAAACCTATCATTACAACAGGCCCTCAAATGTCATAACAGAAGGGTTCCTGAAGTAATGCGACAAACTGCTGTTGTACTACAGAGAACTGTTGTACGACGGAAACCTATCGTCGCAACATATGCCCAATGATGACAACAGGAATGCACTGAAATTATGCGAAGCGACAAGCTCCTGTAGGGATAAGCCATAGCAGGTGCAATTTACCAAAGTCTACTGGTGCACAACAGGAATTCACGTGCCCAATATTGAAAGTCACCTCACAACCGCATGCAGGGAGGGACGCAGAGGAGACCGCATGGTTACCTAATAATGTGCAGGTTAAAAACTGATGGAGGATGCAGGTGAGCGCGTGCCTCTAGCTTCATGACGGCCTTAAATGTGCATGGCTGTCAGCGTGGCTCAGCTCGGGCTAGGTGACGTGCCTTCAAGGTAATGTGAGGCTGGTGTCTTTTCGATTACCTTTTATTCCCCTTACCCGTATTTCGCAGCACAGGATAGGTAGCCCGTCTGAGAACTGGTTAACGTTGCTGTTTTTCCACCTATTCCTGCTTCCTACCCGTTCCTCCTCAGGCGTGTTTACACGCTGGACGGAATGAGTGGACTGGTCACTTCACAATTGCTGCCACGCGGAGTATAATGTTGGAGGTTGGGTTGTCTCTAATGTTGGACTAACGTAGAAGCGAGAGCCAGCCCGAAGCGTTCGCTATTCAAGGCTACCGGTCTTTTTCTTACCGGTGCTCTGACAGCGAGTGTTCGGGGTCCTCAATTTAGATCTGCAGATGTTTGCATGAGCGCGCGTGACGCATTGCGTGTTAAGTTTTTTGTGAGCGGATGTTTACTGAAATGTATACTGCCAACGGCAATATGAACCTTGCTTAGTGTATTTGTACGATAACTCGCTATCACTGCCACTCGTTTGTAGCGACGCTACGACATTTTTTATTCTTACCAGTACAAGTTCGTTTTGAATGAGTGCATCAAAGCAGCAATGCTTAGCATGCAGGAGGCTTGAGTGGCACGAAACTCTGCTGGGAACACACCAGCTTCTAGTGCGACTGCTGCCTTTTCACTCCTGCATCCTATCGAGTTTGTCTTTTTTCTTGCTTTAGTATTTATTCTCGAACCACAATGCGCCATTTGCAATGAGAATCGAATGGTTTATGATTTTCTGTTGATTCTTTTGTCGGTAGAACATTTTCTATGTCGTACCGTAGCCCGCATTACAGGGCACTTGATTTTTTTTTTACTGCTGACTGTTCTATGAGAATCCGAAGTAAATATGCATCAGCAAGTTCACGCCTTGGAAATGGGGTAACCTCAGCAGGTAATTCCCCTCGAGGCTTTGTGTTCCGCACAAAGGAATTATTAATTAGCCCTTATCACATATTTTGACCTATATAGAAAAAAAAATGCAGCCTTCTTCTGTCTGGTAAGCTGCACTTGTATTATTAAAGAATCAAAGAGACATAGGCCACGTTTAAACCTGACTCTTGCGGAGTGCGACGCATTAAAGTTGCCTCTTGGTTCCCAACAGGCAAGCTTGGACGTCGTTGCACTTGACTTGCATTTAGTACTAAAACATAACAGAACGTGATTCTGCGCCCAATTTATAATTGGCAAAACGAGAAATTGATGGTAAAATTTAAAGAAATGGTAGCTAAGTGTTTTTCTGAATTTCATTTCTTTCTTAACTAGTCGAGTGTTCACCAGTTTCTGGTAATATTTGGCGTTCTTGAATTTTTCAAGGTTTTGCTCTAGCCTTGATAGCGAGTAGGAGAGTAGATATTGCTGCACGTTCAGGAAATGAAGAAATATGTGCAGATTATGTATGTGAAGTAGATTTCTGAAGGAAAGCTGATCAACAAGGCACCTAAAAGATTACCTAAAAGGGCCATTTTTGAGCTTGCTGTTAAAAAGCGAACTTTGCTAATTCTTAAGTTCCATGCATAAATAATTAGTTATTCATATTTGCTGTTTTTGTATCCGTCTGAGGTAGACAATGTATCAAATATTTGACTTTTTATACTAGAATTGACTGTTCTTTAAAGCCGTGATGTACTGCCGCTGCAAGAATATGGTACTGAAAATTTCCTTAAATTGGGGGGTTCTTACGTGCCAAAACCACTTTCTGATTATGAGGCACGCGTAGTGGGGGACTCCTGAAATTTCGACTACCTGGGGTTCTTTAACTTGCACCTAAATTTAAGCACACGGATGTATTCGCATACTGCCCCCTCGAAATGCAGCCGTCGTTGCAGGATTTGATCCCGCGAAGAAAGTTTACTGAAAAATGAGTTTTTTGTTTGGAAAGTCCAGAAAGGCTCCCGTGCATTAAATTATTTTCCTTCTCATATCAGAATATTTAGATATAAAACAATACCCAGGGTCTTCTATGCTGTGTCTCATCTGAAGCACTCATGTGTGCCTATTTGAACATAAGTGTCATGTTCTAAATAAACAAGCAATGAAAATTGCACAGAACGGGAAAGACAAGATGAATTGGTAAACAGCAACAAGAGGCATTATAAATAAGTATTTTTATCTTACTTTTTTAAGGACGTTGGACCGCTTTTCATGAAAATGACAAAGGTAGTGTTGACGTTCAGAACACGTAGCAGTGTGACGCCTGCTGCCTCTGACCTTTCACAGGAAAAACAAAATGATATATAAACTCTTGCAAACAGCATTCTTAAGAAAGCAATATTTTTATCATATCTTTAAAGGTTGTTAAACAGTTTTCTATGACAATGACGAAGGCAGTGTGCTGACGCACGTATCACATAGGAGTGCGGCTTCTGCCATCTCTGACACTCTCATGAATGATGTGGCTTGCCCTCGCGTAAATTTTGCAGAATCCTTAACCAATAGGTTGAACCTGCTGCATTTCTTCTGATGATAAGCTAGAAGACCATGAAGCATTTGCATTTGTTTTCGGACTTTCCTGAAATCGAATTTTGCACAATTATTTGTCTGTTATCTTACAGCTTGCCATACGCAATGATATAACCATTACAACTTAATATACAAGGTAGAACATTCTACCTTATATGTAGCACGTGCGAAACATGATCCTTACTGGCTTTTTTGGGGCTTAGCGTTACTGATCGAACAAGGCGTTATGGTGCAATTTTTCTACCAGGCTGGAAATATTATGACCTGTATTCAGTAATTGACAAATCCTGTGTGTACGCTTTTGCCTGCCGCAATTTGTCCGGATTCTTTCACGGTAATAGGTGGTGTGTCCAGAACTATGGGTACGCTGCTGCCATAAATAAGCTTGATGGAGTTCATTCTTGCTGACCTCTCTGAGCATGCTATCGAATACTGTAGATTGTTTACGCTTTGACGTTGTGTCCAAGTTTTTCAGATAGACATTTCCCTACTCAACTTTTTAAAAGCCTTTGCGAAGTTTTGCAGCATGGCTACACTCAGTTTCAATTCCAAGTGGGCTAGCTTAGCTTTCACCAGCTTCATCGGCCTCTACAAGCTCTGGAGTTCAACTCTATGCTTCTCAAACGGCTTCACTAGCCTATCTGTAATCGGTAGACTAGTCGTGACCTAGCATACCTAAGAGTCTAGTCTTCAAAGCCCAGCCGCAGCAATGACACATGCACTGTAGTCATAAAGCCCTCCCCATTAGCTCGCCTACGGACTCAAAACAATATTTCTTGCAACGCGTACGGACGTTTGCCCCTCGTAGAGCGACTGTCTGGGCTCTTCCTACTAAACGTTATCTTCTTATAAAGAGGCGTCTTGTCAAAATCCGCCTACTTGTAGATAAAACACTATTCAATATGTACACTTATAAATTACCTACCTATACGTCACAAAAAAGGCGAAGAAACTGAAGCGCGGGAAAACAAGCTCAATAGCTTGCTGAACCTAATATTGTTATAACCAACTGAGGCAGAGCGAGACAGAGAGAGAGAGAAAAAAAAAGTTTATTGTTCGTAGCACTATCCCGAGCGTGGCCCGATATCATCCTTACGTGGGAAGGCTCCTCAGTCCAAGAACCTTCTGGCTTCGACTGCCTTCTTAGCCCTGGTCACGAGTTTTTGTTAGTCTTCCAGGTCCCCGAGAGCGAGTTTGGCCTCCCACGTTTCGAATAGGTGGTGTTCATTTGCTTGTTGTGCTCATATCGCATCCCTTTCCAGCTGCATTTTGCTGCCTTGCTGCCACAGACATTCCAGGAGCAATTGAGTAAAAAATTAAATAAAAAGCTCGTCGCTTTTCTGCGCTTTGCTCAGCTTCGCTGAGAAGCCATGCCAAGTTCGCACGTCTGTTTCCTTCGCCATCACTCGAGATATTGAAAGACTTGGGCATCCTGTGCTTTGTGGCGGAGGGAGAGGCAGGTATGTCAGATTGCACTTCCATGCAGCACACCAGATGTCGAGAGCAGTCTGACACATTCAGATCGTCTGGTTTACGGCAAAACACTCGTTTTTATTATATCCTTCCTTTCTGGCTCACTCCTAGGTGTTTTATTCAAGACGAGGTTTCACTTGTACAATTTTTATCTTCCTACAACGTCTACATTTAACGAAAAAACCCAAATTTTCTCAACTTGGTTACGAGACACCCAGTTCTCAGATTTGCCGAATTCGTGTGAAGTCTGCTAAGAAGACACTGCAGTCAAGATAGCTGCGTAATATTAGCTTGAGTCACCACTCATGCCACAGGCTCCCACTCACATGCGTTCACGTGCACATACAGCATACGGTGTGCGGCGACCATTTGCTCCCTCTCGTATTTTAGGCAAACCTCACAGCGACACCGACATCGCCAACAACGGCAGAATTGCGCCTGGAGAGTCCATATATTTGTTATTGCAAATATAAATATACAGATATAGAAGTGATTGAAATATGCCTTGCATCAATTGGTTCCACTCAAAGATCTATCTAGGCATGAGTGTGAACGGGTCTCAATTTCACTATTTCGCAGGGACTTCCATCAATCTACAACAATGAGTTTGTAATATCAAGAGGAGCTAAACAAATCTGTTTTATTTTGCTCCTGTTATCCGGAAGCAGAGCTTTCAACGCCATAGTTGGAGCCTCTGCCCTCTGTCACCAAAGTTGTGTTGTGCAGATTGTGTTTTTGTTTGCTTGTTATTTCGGTTGTCTTCTTCGTACAGACTAATGCACCAACGCAAACCAATGTAATGATTTGCATTCTTAAGGAAATGCAGAATGTTGCACCATTTTTTATTTTGAATGTGCTTATTGGTTTCTGCACTTACAAGAATAGCTTGCACTCCTGTCTGCAGTTCCCGCAGGGCCCCGAAAGTATTAGAAAATAAAAAAAAATAATTAAAAATAAAACGAGAACTAACGTGTCATTTTAACTTTGTTTTCTGTTCATAACAAAGACACATATTGAAGCTGCACACTTTGGCCTAATATTCTAGAGCGATGCGAACCAAGATCACCTACATAGCACAAGGCCTGTCCACTCCGATCCATGACGATATGTAACCTGGCCCGACGGCGAGAGAATCTAATGGGGATACTTCCGAGTAAGCTGTGCCGATTTTGACGTAGCCGTTTTCATCACGACAGCCTTGGCAATGGAAATTTCGGGCCAGGTAGCATGACGTCTTGGATCGGAGTGAACAGGTCTTGTGCTACCTGGGTAGTGTTGTGTGAACCCACTGTGACGTTCTTCTCTCTTATAGTGTTGAGAGGTCAGTTTAGCGAAAGCAAGTACTACACGTTTTGACAGGTTGAGAACAGAGTCGACTGGCTTTACTTTACAGTTAAAGCATGTTTGCCGAGTGGCTGTTGTGGCGCGCCTGCCGGGCCACCACCTCGCTTCCAAGAAAGAACAGTGGGAGAATAACACCCAAGTGGAGGTCAGGCAAGGTAATTAAGTTTCCCAGAACAAGGGGACAAAATAAAGGGACGGACGGTCGATACAGAGGCTCCGCTCCTAGAATGCCAGAGACTCAGGTGTGAATGGTGGAAAGAATGACGAGTTAGGGTTCAAAATAGGCTCGATTCATGCAGTCGCATGGCACTGTGTCTTCTTTGCCACGTTTATCAATGTTCAAGGTTTTCTCTGAATGCAAAGCCACGCAAAAGGTGCCTTCAAAAGAAGAAGTCAGCGGTCCCTTGATAGAGTCGCGCCGCAAAAAGACGTGGGTGGTTATCTTCATTGTCGGGAAGCGAACCACAGGCAGCCCGTGGGTGATACGTGGGGTTGTAGGTTGAAGCGGGTCGAGTCAGGAGTGTAGCCTCTCCAAGATCTATCCGGCCGCTGCCAGCGTGCTTTGCTGGGTGCCGAAAAACGGGCCTGAAAAGCAGATTGCTTATCCATGGAGCATCTCCGATGCACTGACTGTGAGGTCTTCCTGGATTGTTGTTCGCTGACGTAGTAGTACTAAGGGCAGCCTTTCCACACAGGGCTGTCTGTTAGAGGTGGCCGAATCTCAAATGTTAGGCTCGCATAGAAGCGAGAGGCAGCCCGAAGAGTTCTCTACCCAAGGCTGCCCCTCTTCTTGATACTGGCGTTGGGACAGCGAGTATTCGGGGTGATCAGTTTAGATCTGCTGGTGTTTGCCTGAGCTCGTGTGACGCGTTCCGTGTTAATTCATTTGTAAGCGGATGTTTAGTGCAATTTACACGACCGGTGGCAATATGAATCTTACTTCGACTAGCCTGACAGCTCTTGGTATCGCTGCCTCGCGTTTGTAGCCTAGCTAGGACATTTTTATTTTCATCACTACAAGTTCGTTCCATGTGAATACATGAAAGCAGCTACCGTTAGCATGCAGGGCGCTTGAGTGGCCCGACACTCTACTGGGGACGCACCTACTTCAATTGCAATAGCTCCCTTTTCATTCCTCCATCTTACCGAGCTACACTCCCTCACCTGTAGATTTTATGGCCGAACTCTAATATGGCATTTGCAAGAAGAATCCAATGATTTATGATTGGCGGATAATTGTTGTGTCGGTAAAACATTTTCTACGTTATAAAGTAAGAAACGGTCTATGAGTGCCACAGCAGTAGAGGGCGCTTTATTATTTTTACTGCCCACTGTTATATGAACAAGTAAATATGCATCAATGAGTCCCCCCCCCCCCTGGAAATGTGGCAGCTGCGGCAGGGTATTCCACTCCAGGATTTGGGTTCAGCAGCATGAACCAATTAATAATTAGAACATGTCTCACATTTTTATTCATTTAGATAAAAATACAGCCTTCTGTCTGGTACGCTCCACTTCTATTATAAAGAATCGTAGATCCATAGCCCACGTTTAAACCTGTGGCTTGCGAGGTGCAACGCATGAAAGAAATGCCACGGGGTGCCGAACAGAAAAGATTTGACATTGTTGTGGTTTGCTTGCATTTTCTAATAAAAAATATTGAACGTGCTTTTCGACAGAACAAGTTAATAATGAAATGAGAAATCACTAGAAAAGGTAAAAGTAACAGTAGCTGAGTGTGTTTTCTAAGTTTCATTTCTTTCTTCACCCGTCAAGTGTTGTATTCGCCAGTTTCTGTTTATTATTTGGCGTTCCATTTTTGAACGTGTCGTGCCAGCCTTGACCAAAGCTAGACTTAAGAGAGTGTAGATTTTGCTGCACGTTGAGGAAACGACGAAATATGTGTGGTTGCATTTCTGAGAGAACACTGGTCAACGAGCTACCTAAAGGACTACCGAAAAGTCCCACTTTTAATCTTGCTGTTCAAAAGTCAACTTAGCCATTTCATCTGTGTGTTGTTCCTTCCAGAAATGTTAACTTACTTTAGTTTCATTATTTTTGTATCGGTAAAGGTAGAGAACATATAAAGCTTTTAATTTTTTACGTGAATGTTCAATTTTTCATAGCCGCGATGTACTGCTGCTGCAAGAGTCTGGTTCTGAAATTTGCTCGAAAGAGGAGTTCTTTGGTTGGAGAGACAAGAAAGGCGCCAGGGTATGAAATTATTTTCTGTGCCACATGAAAATGTCTCGGTATAAAGCCATTGCCCAGGCGCCTCCAAGCTTTAGCTCGTCTGAAATACTCCTGTGTGCCTATATGAAAATAACAGTGTCGTGCTCTAAACAAACAAGCAATAAAAGCAACAGAACGGGTGCAAAAAGTTGAAATGGATTCTGCAAGAAGCAGCATTCTAAAGGAAGTAATTTTATCATACTTTTAAAGACATTCAACTTCTTTTGATGAGAATGACGAAGGTAGTGGGCTGACGCTTGGATCGTCTAGCAGTGTGACGTCTACTGCCTTCGACATCTCATGGGAAAAGCAAAATGCAAATATGTGCTAGAGCAAGCAGGATTATTTTATAAAGCAGAAATTTTATCTTCCCTGTGAAGGTTGGCATATCTTTCCCGAGGACAATGACGTAGGTAGTGTGCCGACGCAGACATCACCCAGCAGTGTGGCATCTGCCACTTCTGAATCTAATGGATTATGTGGCTTACCTCCGCGTGAATGTTGAAGCGTTGTTAACGAACAGATTAGACCTGCTGCAGTTCATTTCAGGGGAAGCTATAAGACCAAGAAATGTTGGCATTTCCTTTAAAGGTTTCCTAAAATTAGTATAGCGCAATTATTTGTTTTCTTTTCTTACAGCTTGTCGCACGCATTTATGCAACAATTAGAATTTTGTGCACAATGTAGAACATTCTAAATTATAATACTTACTTGATAATTCAATCATTATTCTTACTAGAACCAGCCTTGGTTGCTCAGTGAATATGGTGTTAAACTGCTGAGCACGAGGTCCCGGGATAGAATCCCGGTCACGGCGGCTGCAATTCGATGGGGGCGAAATACGAAAGCAGCCATGTATCAAGGTTTAGGTGTGCGGTAAAGTACTCCAGGTTTCTACTACAGCGTGCCTCATAATCAGAGAAGAGTTCTGGCACGTAAAACCCCAGAATTTTTTAAAAAAATTCTTTCCATCATTTTACGGGAGAACAACACCATTTTTATCGCTGCCTACTTTATATTAATTGGACTGTGTGACACATAATATGTGCTCACAACCCTATTAGGTGTTTCTGTGCGATAGATTTATAGGAGGATTTCATCCACTTTTTAGGTGTTCGTGGAACGAAACACTTGAGGTGTATGAACTGAAAGGATTGCCTCAGTGTGTGACCGAAATTTAAAGTTTGTAAGCGGTATGAGCTATAGGAAGGTCAGTTTCCTAAATTATTGGGTAAGGTCACCAGTTACGCACGCACGTCCTAGAGTTACAACGCCATTCGCTGGGCCGGCTGTGTCTTACTATAATCTTAAGGAGGTTAAACTTTTTTCTTTCTTTTCTGTATTTATTCTTTTATTATTTCACTCATTCAGATACATAGAATGATCTTTACATGGAAGTTATCTAGGAAGGAGTGGCAGAAAGTGAACCTTATGCTTGACATTTTGCGTAAACCCGTCAACTGCAAAACTGCCCAACGCTCACCACCATGGACTAATAGATTTTTTACCAATACAGAAAAGAAAGAAGAGCACGTGGTTTTCCACCTATACAATAACAAAATAAACCAAGAAAAGCACGCATCTACACAGTATTTACAAGCTACAAAGAAATAAATTTACAAAACCGTGTTCGCTGCAATTGCGTCATAAGGACGAGAAGTTACAGCAAATCAGTAAGCAGACTATGAGGTTGAAATTTAATGTCGCAACAGTTTTGCCTTCTTGTGCGCATCACGCTTATGTAACACCATGCTGGAAATTGAAGAGATAAATAAATACGAGAATTCACTTATTAAGCGAGAGAAAATAACCATGCTATGTTTTTTAAGAAGCGTTACGGAGTCCAATTTGTCTACCATGCTGGAAGTGCCATGATGTGTATTCAGTATGTAAAGAATACTGCATGTTTTCACCTCCAATTATTTGTTCGGATTTTGTAACTGTAATAGGTGGTGTGTCTCGAACTATAGGTACCCTCTTTCGTAAAATTAGCTTCACGGAGTGCGCTCTTGCTGTCCTTCCCGAACCTGTTATCACAGATTGTACAGAGTTAACGCTTCAAAAATGTGTCCAAGTTGTCACGCATATTCCGTTATTCAGATAAAAATGCAGCGTTCTTCTGACTGCTACACTGCACTTCTACTATAAAGGAATTGAAGAAACGTAGGTCACGTTTAGACGTGACGCTTGTGGTGTGTGACGTATTAAAGAAGATGCCACGGGGTACCTAACAGGAAAGATTGGACATCGTTGTTGTTTGCTCGCGTTATGTAGTAAAAAAATAATCGAACATGGTTTTTCGACACAACCTGCTAATTGATGAAGCGAAAAGTGCCTCGCAAAATTAAAGGTAAATGTAGCTAAGTGTTTTTTCTAAATGTCATTTTTTTCCCAGTCAATCTCGATTACGGATCGATCGAGAAACTAACAAAATACATTATTGAGTGCTGGGCGCACGGCAAGCTACCCCGACAATGGAAAGAAGCAAATATCACACTGATACCGAAACCCGGAAAGAAATTACAGCTGGAAAACCTGCGCCCCATCTCCCTCACGTCCTGCGTGGGCAAGTTAATGGAGCACGCGTTTCTCAATAGACTCACGGATTACCTCGAGGACAACGACTTATTTCCATACACCATGATTGGGTTCAGAAGACATCTCTCCACGCAAGACGCCCTTCTGCAACTAAAACACCAAATCATAGACAATCCGGGGCGTTCGACGAAAGCCATCCTCGGGCTGGACCTGAAGAGGGCCTTCGATAACGTTCCCCACGATGCCATATTGCGACAAATAGACAATCTAAATCTCGGCCTGCGCACGTACAACTACGTCCGAGACTTCCTCACGGGAAGAACCGCTCGCATGCGAGTGGGGCAACTACAGTCAGAGCAAATCAACATCGGCAGCTCGGGCACCCCGCAAGGCTCGGTGATCTCGCCAATGCTCTTCAACCTCGTCCTGCTGGGGTTGCCCGACCAACTGTTTCAAATCGAAGGACTGCATCACACGCTATACGCGGATGATATTACGATCTGGACGACAACGGGCAGCGACGGAGCGATCGAGCAACGTTTACAACAGGCCATCCAATGCGTAGAAAACTACCTCGTGGGCACGGGACTCGCCTGCTCGGCCGAAAAATCCGAACTGCTGCTGTATAGACCAGTCAGAAAGGGGCGCCCACCTAAATGCTACACCCCCCAGGAAAAGCAAAAGATCCAATTAACGGCATCAAATGGCCTACCCATCCCGATAGTAGAGAAAATCCGGGTACTAGGAATGATGATAGAGCATAAGGGTGGCAATGGCGAAGCACTTCGCAAGATAACGGCAAAGGCCACCAGCACGATGCAGCTCATTCGACGCATCACCAACAAACACGCGGGCATGCGCGAAGGCAGCGTCATCCGACTCATCCAAGCCTTCGTCATTTCCCAGATAAGGTACACGGCAGCGTTTCACAACTGGACGGTTGCGGAAAAAAACAAGCTCAACGCGCTCATACGCAAGGCGTACAAATGTGCGTTGGGACTTGCGCCTGGAGTCAGCACCACCAAGCTCTTAGAACTAGGCCTACACAATACGCTCGAAGAACTCGTGGAGGCGCAACAAGTGTCCCAACTTGAACGCCTATCCAAGACCCGCCCGGGCAGACACGTGCTTGAAAATCTCGGCATCACATACCACTCGCAACATGGCGTCAAAGTAGACATTCCAAGACCCATACGCGAGCAACTATACGTACCCCCATTGCCTCGCAACATGCACCCCCAACACCACACGGGGAGGCGTAAAGCCAGGGCACAACAAATGAACAAAAGTTACTCTAACGACAAGGATGCGGTCTTCACCGACGCAGCCCGCTATCGAGACAGGAAGAGTTTCGTGGCAGCAGTTACTAGCCACCGAGGCAACCACCTCACGAGCGTCACCGTGAACACGGCACATGCCGAAGCGGCAGAGGAAGCGGCCATAGCACTGGCCCTCACACAAACCAAAGCTACATACGTGATCTGTGACTCGCAAACAGCAATTCGCAATTTTGCAAATGGGCGCATCTCGCAAGAGGCATATCAGATACTCCAGCGACATCCCATACACCAGGGAGAGGCCGACATTGATACCCGAAGGCATTTGCTGTGGATCCCGGCACACACTGGAATGAGCACCCCCAACGAAGCGGCTCACGGCGTTGCTCGAGGCCTGACTCACCGAGCAGCATCGGAGGAAGAGCCCCCGCGGGGTACTGCAAACGTCTGGGCATGGGAGGATCGTATGACCACTTTTCACGACATCACGGCACACTACCAATTACAAAGACGCATATACCCATTCCCTCACGCTATGTTAGACAGGACGCAAGCAGTACACTTCAGACAATTACAAACAGACTCTTACAGAAACCCCAGACTCATGCACGCCATGTATCCAGACATGTACACTACAAACAGATGCACATCGTGTGGCGAGGTTGCCACACTAAATCACATGCTATGGGAGTGTCGGGACCTAACAAACAAGTCGGGCAGTGCCGACCCCTCCGTCTCTTCCACCGCCAGCCTCCAGTCACGCTGGATGACCGCACTGCTCAGCTCTGACCTGACAGAACAACTCTGGGCCGTCCAGCGAGCCGAGGAAGCCGCTTCGAGACAAGGTCTCGGAACCGCGTCCGCGGCGGGTGCCCAGACCCACTAAAAGACGCCGGACTCAAATCTTGCTGATTTGAAATTAAAGTTTACGCTCTCTCTCTCTCTCCCAGTCAATTACTGTAGTCACCAGTTTCTGGATATTATTTGGCATTGTTCAATTTTTGAACGTTTGGCGCCAGCCTAGACGACAGCAAGACCTCAGGGATTGTAGATTTTTCTGCACGTTGAGGGAATCGCCATATATGTGCCGTCAGATTTCTGAGAGAACACTGGTCTACTAGCTACCTGAAAGGCCCACTTTTGATCTTGCTGTTCAAAAGTCAACTTTGCTATTTCTTCTGTATGTATTTCCTTGCATAAATTTGAAGTTACTTAAGTTTCATTGTTGTTGCATCGGTGAAGGTAGAGAATATATGAAACTTTAAAATTTTTATACGTGAATTTACTGTTTTTCACAGCCGCTATGTACTGCTGCTGCAAGAGCCTGGTATTGAAATTTGCCCAAAAGAGGAGTTTTTTGGTTGTAAAGTTTAGAAAGCTCCTGGGTATCAAATTATCATCAATATGATAATTATATCAATATGTCTCAGTATAAAACCATTACCCACGACCCCCCAAGCTGTGACTCATCTGAAATACTCCTGTGTGCCTATATGAAAATAACGGTGTCATGCTCTGAACAAACAAGCAATAAAAGTAACAGATAGAACGGAACAAACAAGTTGAAATTTATACTGAAAGAAGCAGCGTTTTAAAGGACGTAATTTTATCATACTTTTTTAAGGACGTTCAACCTCTTTTCATGGGAATGACGAAGGTAGTGTGCTGACGCTCGGATCACCCCGAAGTGTGACGTTTGCTGGCTCTGACCTCTCTTGGGAAAAACAAGATGCATTTTTAAACTCGAGCAAACAGCAATCTTTGTTGAAGCAAAATTTTTTATCATACGTTTGAAGTTTTGTGAATCTTTGCCGAGGACAATGACGTAGGTAGTGTACTGACGGAGATATTACCCAGGAGGTGGCGTCCGCCATCTTTGCACCTCTCATGCATGATCTTTACACGGAATTCATCTGGTAAGGAGTGGCAGAAAGAGTACGATATGTTTGAAAATTTGCGTAAACCCGTCAACTGTAAAACTGTCCAGTGCTCACCACCATGGGCAAATATATTTTTCAGCAATATAGAAATGGAACAAGAGCGCATAGTTTTACACTTATCAAATATGAAATTTAAAGTAAGAAAAGCGCGCATTTGAGGAAATGCTAGAAGACCAAGAAACATTGGCATTTCCTTTCAAAGTTTGGTGAAATTGAATTAATTTATTCAAATAACTTTATTCAGTGCCCTGCGATTTGGTCGGTTTGGCATGGACCCCGCCTTGGTTTTAGCCAAGGGTTGTTGGTCCTGGGCAGCTTCCTCGGCTCGCTGGACGGCCCAGAGTCGGTGCTGCAGGTCCGAGCTGAGCAACGCAGAGTCCCAGCGCGCGCGGAGGCTGTCGCTGTTTGAAGCTACATGACCTTTACCCTGTATTACCGCCGTACAATCCCATAGGATATGCTCCAGGGTGGCTCTAGAGATGCAATGTCTGCACTTGTCGATTGGATATAAATCAGGGTGACGGGAAAGCAGAGCACGCTATATACAGGAGAAATGCGGTAACAGCGCGGACACCACATTTGTAGACGCAGCCAGACGCAAGCGCGCCTACACAGCAGTGGCGATAAATTGTTTCCCGTTTCCCTTGTAATTTATCGCCACTGCTGTGTAGGCGCGCTTGTGTCTGGCTGCGTCTACAAATGTGGTGTCCGCGCTGTTACCGAATTTCTCCTGTATATTGCGTGCTCTGCTTTCCCGTCTACCCTGATGGTGTTGCATGTAGCCTCAAACAGCGACAGCCTCCGCGTGCGCTGGGACTCTGCGTCCATAATAGCTGGACTCGGATAGGATCTGCTCTGTAACTGCCGTCATTCTACAGAAAGGTTTTTGCCTAATTTTGTGTGTGGCGGTGGGAATGTACGCCTGTGCAATCTATGGCGCTGTATAATTTCCTGAAATCTGGTGATTCGATCTTCCCACTCCCACTCATAGGTAGTCGGTGAGGCGGGGCTAACCGACACTCTGTCCGAAAGATCTCGAGCCATTTGGTGCGCCACCTCATTGCTACCACCTGGTAGTGTGTGAGCGGGTGTCAGATGAGATCGACACATTTGTCGCGGTTATTAGCTAATTTTAGGAGTCGTAGTGCCTCTCGGGAGATTGGACCATTGTCGAAGTTTCATATGGCAGTCTGGGAATCACTGATGATTACGCTCGGTGGTGTTTGCGCTAGAGCTAGCGCAATAGCTGTTTCCTATGTGGTTTCTGCCTGTAGCGTGTTGACTGTAGCGCTCGTCGTGCATTTTCCCTCGTAATTTATCGCCACTGCTGTGTAGGCGCGCTTGTGTCTGGCTGCGTCTACAAATGTGGTGTCCACGCTGTTACCAAATTTCTCCTGTATATTGCGTGCTCTGCTTTCCCGTCTACCCTAATGGTGTTGCAAGATGCATATTCTTGCGTATTGGAAGGATGGTTATCATGTCTCTGATGTGTTTGGGCATATATACTTTGACGCCATGTTGGGTAGGATACCTTATACCTAGGCGATCCAATATTTGCCTACCTGGTTTAGTTTTGGATAGGCGCTCGTATTGTGCTATTCGTTGCGCCTCGATTAGCTCATACAGTGTATTGTGGAGACCTAGCTGCAGTAATCTGTCTTTGCTGGTGGTGATGGAGAGCCCGATTGCTTGCTTGTAGATTTTTCTGATTAAGCAGTCTAATGTGTATTTTTCTGACGAGTACCATCGTATGTACGGTCCCACGTATACTATTCTGAGCAATAAAAACAGCGCTAAACGACGGGACGAGTGAAGGGACACAGACGTTGTCTGTGTCCCTTCACTCGTCCCGTCGTTTAGCGCTGTTTTTATTGCTCGTAATCATGAACCAACCAGCCTAAATGCGTACTCTTTTGCAGTTTATACTATTCTGCTTATTACGAACGCTTGGACTAGTTGAATCAGATGCCCTTCTTTGATTCCACTATGTTTGTTGGCTATTCGTTTAATTAGCCGCATGATTTAAGATGTTATCTTGTCTAATTTGCGTATGGTCTCTCCATTGTAGCCGTTACTTTCAATGATGAGGCCCAATACTCTGATCTTGTCAACCTTTGGTATGGGCGTACCTTCTGCCGTAGTTAGGTGAATTTCCGTATTGTTTAGTTCCGCGTAGTTGCGTTGTTTTCAGCCACGTCTCTACGGTACATAAATGAGGAGCTCATATTTCTCTGCCGAACACGCCAGTCCGATTCCTGCTAGGTATTGTTCAACTGTTTCTATGGCAAGTTGTAATGGTTTCTACCTGTCCATCGTTGCCGTCACACACCCAGAGGGTGATATCGTCAGCGTAGATGGTGTGATTGAGGCCATGGATTTCCTGTAGCTTTGCTGGTAATCCAATGAGAGCCAGGGTAAACAGCATCGCTGATATTACTGAACCTTCGGGCATACCTGTGCTCCCGATCTGCAGTTCTTCGGAGTTAAGGTCTCCTATCCTAATGTGTACCTTTCTGTTGGTCGGGAACTCTCGTATATAACTGTATACTCGCTGGCCTAGGCCTAGCTCATTTATTGTGTTTAGTATTGCTTCATCGGTAACACTGTCAAAAGCTGTCTTTAGGTCCAATCCTAGGATGGCTTCGGTGTTGCGACTTGTGTTATCTGTAATTTCATGCTTAAGTTGGAGCATTGCATCCTGTGTGGACAAATTTCTCCGGAAGCCCATCATTGTAGGAGGCGAACGTCGTTATCCTCGAGATAGTTGGTCAGTCTCGTTAGGACTGCGGGCTCCATGAGCTTGCCCACACAGGCCGTACGTGAAATGGGCCTCAGGTTCTCCATCTCCAACTCCAACGCAATTATTTGTTTCTTTTGTTACAGCTAGTCCTACGCAATGACGTAACATTTCGAATTTCACCCACAAGGTATAACATTCTACCCTATAAATCTTAATTTATTTTTCCATCCTAATTCTTGCTATCATTTACGGCCTTAGAACACCATTTTGATAGCCGCCAAATTCATTTTCATAGGACTGTGTCACACATATATGTGCGCAACCCTGTTAGGGGTTTCTATGCGATAGAATTATTGAAGGATTTCATTTACTTTGTCGGTGGCAAGAAACACTTTCGGTGTATGGGGTCAAAGGTGCGTCTTTGAGTTTGACCGAAATGAAAAGTTTGTAAGTGGTATAAGCTATTCTGTCACTTTCACAAATTATTGCTCAAGGTAATCTGGCACGCAAGTACGGACCAGAGTCACGACGCCATCCGCCGGGCCGGCTGTGTCCTACGATAACGTTAGTGCACTTCAACTTTATAGTCTTTTTTTCTCTATTTATTCACTCCTTCGCTCACTCACTCAATCACATATACAGAATGGTTTTTGCACTGAAGTGATCTCGGAAGGCGCGGCAGAAAGTGAACCGAATGCTTGAAAATCTCCGTAAATCCGTCAACTGCGAAACTGCCGAATGCTCAGCCCCATAGGCTAATAGATTTTTCAACAATATAGAAATTGCGATGGGGCCAAATGCAAAAATACCCGTGTAGTTAGATTTAGGTGCACGTGGTATTAATAATACCACGTGCACCTACCGAGAACCCCTGGTATTAATAGTTTCCGGAGTCTTCCCCTATGACGTAATCCCCTAATCAGAAAGTGGTTTTGGCATGTAAAGCCTCATAATTTAACAATATAGAAATGAAAGGAAAGCGTATAGTTTTCCACATCTAAAATAAGAAATTTAAAGTAAGAAAATGGCACATATACACAGCACTTACAAGCTACACGCAGAAATTATATTACAAAACCTTGTTCGTAACAATAGCGTCATAAACACTTCGAAAGTACAAGAAATCAGAAAGCAGGCTATGAGGCAGAAATTGAACATTGCAACTCTTTTGGACACCTGCGCGCATCGCACCCATGTAACACCGTGCTGGAAAAAGAACAGACCAAAATACAAGAAAATATTTCTTAAGCGGGAGTACAGAAGTTCTCTGTTTTTTTAAGAAGCCTTTGTGAGTCGAATTTTTCTGCCATGTGGAAATACCGCGATGTGTATTCACTATGCGAGGAATCCTGCGTGTATGCGCTGCCTCACGTAATTTGTCCGGGTTCTCTTACTGTAGTAGATGGTGTGTCTATGAGTATAGATACGCTGTTTCCCAAAATAAATTTCATGGAGTGCATCCTTGCTGACCTCTGCGAGTATGTTATCGCATACTCTACAGAGTTAACGCTTCGAAAATGTGTCCAAGTTTTTGAGACAGACATTTCCCTACCCAACTTTAAAAAACCTTTCAAAAGCTTTGCAGCATGGCTGCAGTCAGTTTGAATTCTAAGTGTGCTAGCTTATCTACCACCACCTTCATCGGCCTCTATTCAATCTTGAGTTCCGCTTCTTGCTTCGCAATAGGCTTCACTAGCTGATCCGTCATCGGCGGTCTCGCCGAGGCCTAGCACAACTAACAGTTTAGTTCTCAAAGTGTTGTCGCAACACTGGCACACCCACTGTATTCATAAGGCCCTCCCCATTAGCCTCGTCTACGGACTCAAAACCACGTTTCTTGCAACGCTTGCTGAGGGTCGCACTTTGAAGAACGCCTGCCAGGGCTCCTCCTCCAGCCGTAGTCTTCTACAAGTGAGGCAACTTCTAAAATCGCCATATTGTAGGAAAATAAAGTAATAAATACGTATGCATACAAGTTACCTACCTATACGTCACAAAAAAGCCAAAACAACTGAAGCCCGAGAGAAAAGAAAGCTCGATTTCTCCTTATCCTAACACTCTTATAACCAAATGAGAAAGAGAGAGAGAGAGAGAAAAAACACGTTCATTGTTCGAAACAATGTCTCGAACGAGGGCCGGTATCTCCCTGATGCGGGAAGGTTCTTTAGTCCGAGAACCTTCTGGCTTCGTCTGCCCTTTTGGCCCTGGCAATAGGCTTGCATTGGTCTTACGGGCCATGAGGGCGAGCTTGGCCTCCCACGTTTCGAATAGGCGGCGTTCATTTGCTTGTTGTGCTTGTTTCGCATCGTCGCATTGGTTTCCGGTTGCATGTTGCTGCCTTCCTGTCACGGGCGTTCCCGGAGCAATTGAGTGAAAGGTATAATTGAACAGGTAATCGCTTTGCTGCGCTGCTTCAGCTTCACTGAGAAGTAATGTCAAGTGAGCACATCTGTTTCCTTCGGCATCACTCGAGAGAGTAAAAGACCCAGGCACCTCGCGCTCCGTGGCGGAGGGAGTGGCAGGTAGGCGGCCAGATGGCATTTGCTGGTGGCACACCAGATGGCAAGAGCAATCTAACACTTTCAATTAATCTTGTTCACGGCGTATTCCACTCAAGTTTATTATATCCTTTGTCGCTGACTCATTCCTACGTATTTTCAACAAAAGGAGATCTCACTTGCACGATTTTCATATTCATGCAACGAATAAAAGTTTAAAAAAACACATTTTTTTCAAGTTGGTCACGAGATATCCACGTCCCAGATATGCCAGATTCGTATGAAGTCTGCTAAAAAAACATTGCCGTCAAAATAGCTGCATAATATTAGCTTGAGTCACATGTCATGTCTAAATAGAGGGTGTGCATGAACTAATTAGAAGCTATTTATCTAGCACAATTCAATGCATTCGTGTTTCTAACATTCTTTTCACTTTAAAATCGAATAGCTTTCTTTTATACCGGGACGTCTAAGCGTAAGGAGTACTTACAATGAGTTTTAGTAACTTAGCAGCCCAGCAGTAAACAAGGAGGTATGATCTCAGTCGTTCAAGGATTCGCTTCTATTCAACTTAGCTTAATTTATGCGTAGACGTTTATATTGAAACTACGGTAATGTGTACAGGGCCACAAGAACGTAGAGGGTGAGGTTAATCCATTAACAAAAGAAGTAAGACCAGCAAAAAAATCGCACTTTTGCCCGACAGCCACTAGAACGATTGCGAAAGGAGATATTCGACAGCTATATGAAGTAACGGTAGCTGTTTCTTCAGATGCATAAACTGCTGCAAACACTATGTAGCTCATTTAATTTTAGAACTGGTAAAAATTCGCGTACATACAAAGCTGCCAGACACGGTATCGCGCGCGCACAGGCGACAGTGAACATATTTAACTGAGTGACTGCTGACACTCGCTTTTCAAACCCTGACATGTGGAAGAGCAGCAGTATGAGCGAGCGAATTGACCTTCGTGCTTCCTCTAGCTTCAGCGCGAAGTAAGCGGCGAGAATTCATTGCACACGATGCGATCAGCCCTCGGTGAGCGTATACGGTGCTCTTATCCCACATCGCTTGCAAGACGTCGCCTGCGCCGCTGCGGCGGAGTAAAATTCTCATGTACCGGGTGCGCTGCGTGAGCTAGAAAACTGCACGCTTCCTGTCCGCCCGCCTTCATTGCGCGCGCGAGATCGCGACGTCATCCTCAACTGACCCTCGCACGTTCTCACTCGCAGCCGCAGAACAGAGCGAGCGTGCACAATGTTATCGCATTTGGACTTTATACGGAACACCTGATCGACGCTGACGCGAGGATGGGGCTAGAAGGCGCCTAGAGTGTCTGCGTACTTGCTATTTCAGTGAACTACGGCAATAGTCCTCACAGTGCGAAATACTAGCGCCGCAGTGACTGAGGTTAGAGGCGCTAAAATTCTGGACCTGAGCTCGGTATCAATCCAAAAAATATAAATGTATGAATGAAACGCTAAGTTGACATTTTAATTTTGCAGGCCATACCAATGCCACCATTTGTCACTAATTATGGCAATGGAATTTTTGTAATGCGTAAACACCCGTGCACTTAGATTAAGGTGCACGGTAAACAACGGCAACTGGTCCAAATTTCCGGAGCTCCACTGCGGGCTGCCTCATAATCAGTTGGTCGTTTTTGCACGTAAAATCCCATAAGCTATAATCTTTTTCGTTCGCAGGCGTAAAAGCCTGGCAAGCCTATGTGGCATAAAATCAACTTTAAAGCCCACTGCTACGGTGACTCACCTTTTCTTTTCTACTACATATGTGAACTCACTCCATCATACCAAAGATCGGTTGGCAGTTGCGTTTAGTACCGCTCGTACATGAGAACCTGGTACTTCACGACATCCAACATGGGCAATAGTATTCGCACATCGCGTAAATAATAATTCCCTCCATTGAACCACTTGCCTATTAGCAGAATCGCGCGACTAACGTAAGAAGCACTGTATGATAAAGGAATCCTGCACACCGCGTTTATCTTACGTTAGACAGTTTGAGGTCTGCGTACGCAGCGCAAGCCAGGGAGTTGTGTACGTAGGATCGCTACATTCTCCAAAGTGCGCATCTGCAGAACGTGATGCGTACGCTGCTGCGGCGTACCCACGCATCCGATTCTTCTGTGCGTACGAAGGAAACCTTGCGTGCTGCTCTCGAGCTTCTTGTTTGTTACGGAGACCGCGCGTCAAAGGAGTTTCCCAAAATGGCAGCGTCAAAGCCGGCAAGCCGAAGGCTGTGCTTTTGAGTGGCCTACGATTTGGCTTTGCTGCGTGCAGTGAATGCGCAGAAGCCATTCTTGGATCCCGCACGGTGGGAATGCATAGCATAAGCCGGAAATTTGTTTTTGAGAAGGTGTTCAGTGTGTGCTGTTTGCGCGAAAGGCTGGCCCTGCTTATGACGAAGTTCGTCGCAAACGGCTGTGCCAGCCTCAGAAAGCAAGTTATCAGATTTTAAAGCGAAAGCTTTACTGGCCGCGAATGTGCGATTTAGCCGTGGCGGTCCTCCGAGGAGGCACATGACGTCACAACACGCGCCTCGCCGCGGATATTAAAGCGAAAACTTTACTGGCCGCGAAATTGCAATTTAACTGTAACGGTGTTTCGAGGAGGCACATGGCATCACAACGCTCGCCTTGCCGCAGATTTCTCTCTCTCTCTCGCTCGGTAGTCACAACTGCGGATGCACCACTAGTAGCATCGAGCTACAGGTCTTACGCCGCTGCGCAGCGCCGCGCCTTTTCTGCCGCCGCCGTTTGGTATGACGTCACAACCCGTTCCTCGTCATTGCACTTGCCTCCGCTCGCTTTGCCAGCTGTGTCGCATTCCTGATAACATGACGGAGGATTGAAAAGGAGAGCTCGCGTGCGTCGCAACCACAGTCGAGGTGGCAGTATGGACGGCGACAAATTCTGATAAGCAGGAGGAGGCCTCGAATCGATATCGGAACGATATGAAAAGGAAATGAATCACCCAGGAAACAGACGAACAGGGCACCGAAAGACTGGCTAAATGCCGCAACATAGCTAGACAACCAGACTAACCCGGACTTGCAATCAAGATTAACCAAGGCTAAGCATGCTATGCCTTAGCTTTCGCTACGTATATCCTGGCATAGCCGAGCTAAGCCACTGTTTTCGCCGCGACGATACATTGGATTTATTTCTCGAAATGATTCGCGTCTTTCATCCGTATTAAAAGTAGAGTCTCCTAAAGGCCTAAACATAGCCCACACACCTTATATGGATGGAAACAACATCATTTTAATCCGACAAAGCTTGATGACCCGGGCTCACGTCTCCCATGAGAGGACTTCGAGGCCTTGGCTCGTCGCCGCCTCTCGGGCCTGCTGGACAGCCCACTCTTGCGTCTTGAGTTTGGACCTGCGCAGAGTGGCGGCCCACTTCTACGCAAGAGCCTCTGGAGCTACTGCCATTGTAGTTCATGTAACACGACACTCCCACAACATCTGTTAGAGCGTCGCTCTAGTTTCCTGACATAATTCGCAAAGAGCATTCGGGTACTACGGGGGGAAAATGTGCCACAGTCACCCTGGGGTTGGTTTGTGTCTGCAGTTGTCGCCAGACTGCCTGGCGACGTTTCAGTTTGGGATGAGGCGGGGGCAATAACCGTCTGCCTAGCTGGTAGTGCTCGGTGATGTCATTGAACCTGACCAAGCATTCTAGCATGTTTGGAATCAGAAGTTGCAAACTCGAAGAGGCGGTCTGCGAATCTGCGCGGTGGGTCAGTTCTGGAGCAGAGCAGCGTTAGTGGGGACCTTATCGGTGGCGGTGGCGACTTTCGCTGGAAACCACATGATCGCGGTGCTATCGAAGTGCTATCGACCTGATTTACTTAGAATCTGGAGAGCTTCGGAGAAAATGCCTCCCGTGTAGTGATGAACTGCGGATTGTGAGTCGCTAAAAACCACCTCGCAGAGGGGGTAGGCAAGCGCAAGCGCAATCGCTACCTCTTCCGCTGTTTCGAGGTATTCCGCAGCGACACTTCACGCGTGCGTAAGCCGGGATTTAACGTGTACGACTACCGCCAGGAAGCGGTGTTCTCGTGTGTATTCTGCAGCGTCTACGGAGCGCGTACTCCTCTTTCCACCGAAGGAGCGCAGCAGTGCCTTCGCATGGGCGTGCGCACCATATATCACGTTGCTGAAATCAACTGCGTGTAGTTCAACCGACGGTTCGACGTACTGGCGGACGCGGACAATGTGTTCAGACGCGCCCGGCATCTAACGCTCGCCCGCTTACGTATAGGCATATCGCAGTACTAAAAGCCCTGACACGACACGCGCTCCTACATTCCGCGAAGTACTTGGGTGTTGCGTACGGATCGTCATGACGCAGTACTGTCATGAATCGTCATGACGCAGGCAATCACGTGGTATATTCTGTCCTGCATGTGTCAAATTTGTTCTCTTCGTTTTCTCCTCCCTTTACATTTGGGCACACTGCGTTTAAGTTCTGGCGCTGAGAAACCACGTTAACGTCTTTTTTGTTGCAGTATTTCCTTCTGATGTTAAAGGAAGCCTTTCAAATAGTTGCGTCCAATGTTGCCCTTTATAACGCCATTACTAAAAATTGGGTAAAGGACCTTCGAAACCACGGTAATTTATAGCGTAAGTTGTAGAGTCCTTTGTAAAGTTCTCTATTGCCACTTATTCAACGGTGTTTCAAAGGCATTGAGTGACTTGAATCACAGTAGTTGCTCCTCTAGAGGCCATTGATTTCCCTGAGTGTGGCGGCACGTAACATTTCTATTGAAGAAGGTGTTTAGAGCGATGTTTGGCCGAACTGGTTGGCATGAATATTTGTATTGTATAAACTATACCTATGTTGTCGACTCAATTTTTGAATAAAAACTTAGTTAGGCTCTCTATGAGCTGCAACCAGGGAGCCGCGAGCAGCGCCCCCTGTCGCTCGAAGCGGTGGCGCTAACGCGAGGTGCTGCGAAGCAAATGTGGAAAGCGTTTTTGCCATTCCAGCAGTGCGCACACACAATTGCGTTGCCTCAACAGCTTTCTGATGGGAGCTATAATATACTTGCCTACCGAGGAGCCGAGGCATTCTAAGCACTTAGCGCCGCGTGCTGCATCATTGAGCATGGCTGCCCTTGCTTTCTAGCTTGATATGACACTTTGCCGGTTTTCTTGGTAGGTTGGTGGTCGATAGTCGAGCAAACCAAGGAAGGCGTTCGTTCGTTCTTTCACTATCTAGCTCATTCCTTTATTAATTAGTTGGTTTGTTTTTTTTCAATTGGTCGTGCATACATTCATTCATTAATTCATTCACTTGTTCATTTTCTTACCTTCGTCCACTCGCTCATTCTTTTATTCGTTGGTTCGGTGCTCTTCGCTGACATTGACGTTGAAGATGTCTGCACAGTTTTTACTCGCACTTTTTTGTCTTTTTTTTCGCGAACAAAGCGGATGATAGTTTGCGTGGGGATATATGCACAACTGGAATAGCAAAACTCTCTCCTCTCTTTCGTCTTGAGCGTCGCACGTCAACGCGAACTGCTAGGCCGGCTCAGCAATCCACTGCGGCTCGACCATTGGCGATCATACGGAGCATGATTGCATGTATAGAACACAGTGCCAAAGAAAGAAAGCTGCCGCCATTTTATTCGTCACATTCTCATATTGACGACTCTGCCATTACCAAATGTTTCAGCCAAGAAGCCTTTCCCGGGTTCATCGCGGTCGTTAGCAGCCTCACTGTCAAAGTCGCCGTGTTGACGTAGTCACGATTATGGTGACGTCAATTGTTTGTTTAATAAAATTTTTCATTTTTCTCTGTAGCAACCATTGAACCTTGAACATTTAGCCCTGCGTTTACACTTCAGCTAAATGCCCATGGAACTGCGAAAGCAAAACTCAACATTGATCAACTCTTTTTTTTGAAGATCTTTTACTTCCGACATGTACGCCCTAACACATACAAGGTCCCGTGGCCAAGAAAAAAAAAAAGAGTAACCGAAGGGATAATAATAATAATAATATTTAGGGTTTTACGTGCCAAAACCACTTTCTCATTATGAGGCACGCCGTAGTGGAGGACTCCGGAAATTTTGACCACCTGGGGTTCTTTAACGTGCACCTAAATCTAAGCACACGGGTGTTTTCGCATTTCGCCCCCATCGAAATGTGGCCGCCGTGGCCGGGATTCGATCCCGCGACCTCGTGCTCAGCAGCCCAACACCATAGCCTCTGAGCAACCACGGCGGGTTAACCGAAGGGAGTGACTCTTTGTCAGTACAGGAAGATAAAGAAAAGAGACAGGAAACCACAGGAAGTGATAAGAAAAACCCACTGTCCTTTCATTTCAAATATTAAAATAAAAAAAATATAAAGTCAACGTAGTATACAGAGCAGACATAAAGAAAAAGCAAACACGTAGACTTCGCGCGAGACGCGTGAAAGAAACGACCAAGGCACCGAATTTCATCGACAATGTTCACAATTCAAGCTCATGAGAGCTCTCCAAACCACTCTGGCTAGCGCGCATTATCTAAGAAGACCAGAAGAAATTTCCAAGACGGAGTTTCAGATAACAGGTTTAAGCAGTTCAAGTCGATGAAACCTGTAGAAAAAGAAGTGTTTCTCATCACAAAGGGTGCAGAAGCATACTCCTGCTTTTACGTCCTTCTATGCTTCACACGTCAAGCTATAGCGTCAGTAAATAGCTCAATAACCTTTGTTGATGTTTACAAGACTGCTAATGCCACGCTGTGCTTCCTCTTCATAGAGTAATGGAGGCAAAAAATTTAAAGAATAAGGTTTTAGTTTATTGACGTCAAATGCACTGATTCACCTTGATGTGTTTTCTAATACTATCGATTTGGACATTCCAAGCCTTCCATACAAAATAACTCGTAAAAAATAGAAAAAGCAACCTTGAAAAATTGTACCGGACCATTGACATTTACTAAGGTTCCTAGATTGAGGCCTTTTGCTCTGTTTATACGATAGGTCCAAATTATGTTATTCCTTTATTTTTTTATATCTCATGATCAACCTATTTGAGGACTGCTAGTACGTCCATGCACTACACATCTCACGTTCACCTCGGGACCAACATGAACAACTTGTTTATCCTTTTGCTTTCGGCTGCTGCGCTGAGCGTACTTCTAGCCGAAATGGACGACATGTATCAGCCTAGTAAGTTTCAAGCTGCATCTCTGTTTAGAATTTTGTGTAGAAGCAATGTATTTCGTGTCATTGTTGTAGGTTGTGCAGTGATTAAACGACAATGCATCCGTTAGCAGTCCACAACCAGGAACTGCCGGCTCGAATCAGCTTTCTGTCGGTCTAATTAAGGGATGCTTAATGGAAGCCGTATGATCGTGCTGCAAAGAGGTTGGACCAAGAAGCGCACAAAACGCATATACTGCAGCCTAAATGCGTTAGTATACAAGGCTCTTTGGCCTTCTTCTTTACGTGCATTTCACTCAGATATCATGTGCCAGAGGAACCTGGAATAACAATTATAAGGGCGCTCGCCCATCCGATGTATATTATCCGGATGCCCAAATACGCATCACCTAGAAAGGCTCATTGCATTTGCTAGTTATTGTTCATAATTTGTAATTTGCCGCACATCTCACAATATGAAATTCAGCAGTGCCTAATTAAATAAATCACCTTCCTCTCATCCATCACATATGTTCACGTCATAAGTAGTATTGAAATGCATGTAGATAGGAAAGCACACACCGTTGCAAGAATATACCACTTTATCATCGTTGTGTCAATGCCTGCATATATGACTATAAACAAAATCAACTAGGAAGGCAAAATGGATCCCAACGAGAACTGTCACATGGAAAGTCTGACTTTGAGCCAGCGCTCTAGATTCAAATATAAAATAATTTTATACAGGAAGAAAAAAAAAGCGATTGCTGCGCAATTTACTAAAGATAATGGTAACCCTTGATTTAGTTCGACTCCTACGACGGCAAAAATGAAGAGTACGGAGGCAAAAAGAACTAACAAAGCAATATTGTTCCAATATACTGCACCAATAGTTTGACCTTTCTCTTTATAAATTTTGTGGTATGAGTCTTAGAAAAATACTCACTAAATTATCGCCTGCTGTTGTCTTTCTACCTTTCCTATTTAAGATTGCACATCACGAGATCAAGGAGGGCACTGCGTTGTGCCTGAAAGTAAGTCATCATTTCTAGTGGGTTCTAGTGGGTTCTAGTGGGTGTTAATAAAGAAATTACTTTTTCACAGTATTCGTGCCAGTAAATGTATTGTAATCATTGAAAAATTGGTGTGTGCGAAATGAGACTATCAGTCATAGCCAGTCAGCGCTCCAAAGCAGCCTTTTCACGAATACGTACGTAAGGTTGCAAAACCCCAACAAAAAAATTGTGTTTTTAACTCGAAAACATATTATGCCCTACTGCGCAAAAATCCGTTCCCGTGGGGGTGACTGAAACATCGTACCAAAATGTACGATGAAGTAAAGTAAAAACGGGGCAAAATGTACCCGAATTCACGTCAAATTTCTCACAGGAAGAATGATAGGTGTAAGGTTAAGGGATAAGAAAAGAGCAGATTGGGTGAGGGAACAAACGCGAGTTAATGACATCTTAGTTGAAATCAAGAAAAAGAAATGGGTATGGGCAGGACATGTAATGAGGAGGGAAGATAACCGATGGTCATTAAGGGTTACGGACTGGATTCCAAGGGAAGGGAAGCGTAGCAGGGGACGGCAGAAAGTTAGGTGGGCGGATGAGATTAAGAAATTTGCAGGGACGGCATGGCCACAATTAGTACATGACCGGGGTTGTTGGAGAAATATGGGAGAGGCCTTTGCCCTGCTTTGGACGTAACCAGGCTGCTGCTGATGATGATGATGATGACGTAAGGTAGCAAAACCCCAACAAAAAAAATGTGTTTTTAACTCGAAAACATATTATGCCCTACTGCGCAAAAATCTGTTCCCGTGGGGGTGACTGAAACATCGTACCAAAATGTCCGGTACCCGAATTCACGTCAAATTTCTCACAGAGGTGCTGAAAAAGAAGTAACTTATTGGCTTTCCAAAGGCAATTTCGTAAATTTCGGTCCAGGTGGGATTCGAAATCTGGAATCGGGGTTTCAATACAAACACGCCTCCTCGACCCCACAGGGGCGTCATGGTTCTGTTATACTAAAGGCGTGGCCCTAGTGCGTGCGTCATCGCAAACGTCATGTCGCAGCCATCTGACTGATTAAAAGTGCGGCCCTAGTGCATGGTTTTCTGGACACATGACGGCGCCCTAAATGGCGTGGAAATGGCGCCACGCTATGAGTGAATAATATGAGCGCGTTCATGGTGTTTCGACGTCTACAAACGGTGTAATGCTTTGGGATTATCCCTTGTAAGTAGTCATAAGTGTCTAGGCCGAAATAATTTTACCGTACGAGTGGATTGTGACAGTTTCTGCTTTTGCCTTGAATGGAAATAAAGCTTATTCATGACCAGACAGTACTTCGGCACATCAGCCAGCTGATGCACAAACGGATTGTCATTTCTGGGCCATTTATCTATTCCGTAGTAACGAGAATCGCGGTGTAGATATTTTCTACCTTTAATCTCCCCTCCGCCGCGCGCAGCTTATCTTATCATGAGAGTGACTCATCGAACACGCGAGCGGTAAATCTTATGACTGGCCTCAATCAGAAAGGCATCACATTTCATACGATCTTTTTAGTTAGTAGTAACCTGGAGGCCTTCAGACAATGGAAACGCTCATTGAATTAAGAAGGAAGAACCGCCGGTACACGCTAGAATGACACATTTTTGATAGAACAATGCTATTTGCTATCAAGCTAACATGTCATAACTCTTGCTAGACGATGCGTCAATCTGAAAAGTAGAAAGAGTTTCGAGGTAACTCGCTTATAGAGACTTGGACAATGCTTCTTTACGTTTGAACATACACTAATGCGATCGAAGCCTCCTGTAACCATTTTAGATAACTTAATGCACACTTAGACGGCTTTATGCTTTAATCCTTAAAAAATAATTGTCACTTTCAATTTATGCTTTCAATGCCATAAGGGTGGCTCCTGGTTTACAGGTGAGAAGCAGAGGAAGCGAGGGCCTCAGTTTTCGTAATCATGACCACATAAAGCCAACAGACAAGGAAGCCATGGAAAGCACTGGGGAAATTAGCTGTGGTTGAAATTGAAATGTTCAAGAAATAACCAAGAAAGGGACATGAAAGTTGACGCAAAGATAACGTGTCACCGGTCGGAGCTGCACCCACAACCTCGGCATTAAGCCTGCGTTTAAACACTAATCGTGCCTACTAAGGTGATGGCCATGAGACCGTCTACTTGGGTGTTTATATTTTGCTTGATCGAGCTCTTGCAGTGTTAGCCAGTGCTCCTCAGAACCAACGTGGGCGGATGAGAAACTTCATTTTTTATGCCCTAAGTTCACATGTTACGTGACGTGATTGGGCAAAAAAAGCGATGTCGCACATCCTCCCACCTTGTCTCTAAGTGGCGGTGGCTAACAGTCGTACAGCTAGATCTAGTAAAACATAAATGCCCAAGTTATTCGACCGTTTGATAGCCGTCGCCATAGGACACCATAGCCTTACAGTGTAACGATCGCGTAATGAAGAAGTTGTGAGTTTGGTTCTCACCGGCGACACGTTATCTTTTTGTCCAGTTTCATTTAGGTTTCTTTACTACTTTCTAAATTTGAATTTCAACCACAGCTAATTTCCCGTATGCTTCCCTTAGCTTCATTTTTTGTGGACATTTAATTGTCCTGGTTTAGAGGTGTCTCAAGACAACACACGATGGTCTTAAATATGTTGCGGGAGTGGCAGAAAGAGAAATATTAACCGATTTAAATAATACCACTTGAGAACGAGTCACGTGAAAAGCTTTCTGTACGAGCAAGTAACTCTATGACCGCGTTAGTCGTTCAAATTTCAAGGGCCAATAATGCGTGCTACTTTCACACCTCCTGGTGAATAATTTTGTTGTTGCCATAGCGTTCACTAAATTGAGCTTTTACAGTCACGTACCTTTGCTTGGAAATAAAAAAATATTCAACATAACGAACGTGCATTTTTAGAATCTACATATAGCTAAGCTTATGAGGCCGTGTTCGCGCGCACTTTCTGACCGAGCGCACAGATGCCCGAATCAGAAGCTCTGCAATGCAGGGCGCATTTTAGTGCAACCAGCCTTACAGGTGTTTAATAAGGCAAGCTGGCTTTCTGCGCCATCGGTTTCGGGTACCCT